>NW_006294778.1:5083148-5103331 GCF_000327345.1 Myotis davidii
TGGAACTGGAGAGCATTATGCTAAGTGAAATAAGCCAGTCAATGAAGGAAAAATACCACATGATCTCACTTACTCATGGATAATTGAGACCATTATAAACTTTTAAACAATAATAGATACAGAGGCAGAGCGGCCTCAAACAGAGTGTCAAACTGCAGCGGGAAGGCCGGGGAGGGTTCGGGGGCGGGAGGTAGGGGGGTAAGAGATCAACCAAAGGACTTGTATGCATGCATATAAGCATAACCAATGGACATAAGACACTGGGGGATGGGGGGGGCTAGGGGACTGTCTTGGGCGGGGGGAAAAAATGGACACATATGTAATACCCTTTGTAATAAATAATAAAATAAAATAAAATAAAATAAAATAAAATAAAATAAAGGTATTGCCCAACACTATTTTTACCCACCCAAGCACCTACTCACACATAACTACCGACAATTGGTTGGAATATTTCCCTAGTCAAGTGATCCTTGCAGGAACTTCACAGAATAGTGCTGGGAATGTAAGAATAAGGGCTTATATTGAGCACATATTACATGGCAATCACTGACCTAAGCATGTTACCTCTATTAACAAATGCAATCATTGTACAAACTATGTCTTAGTTTCCCAGGGCTGCCATAACAAGTTACTAAAAAGTGGGTGGCATAATGCAACAGAAATGTATTGTCACAGTTCTGAAGTCCACAGGCTAAAGGCTAGAAGTCCAAGATCAAGGTGTCAACAGAGCCATATTCTTTCTGAAATCTGTAGGGGAGAATCCTTCCTTGCCTCGTCCAGCCTCTGGTGGTTGCTAACAATCCTTGGTATACTTGACTTATAATTGCATCACTCCTATTTCTGCTTCCATTGCCACATGATGACCCCTCACACCCTACCCTCATGTTTCTGTTTTCTTATAAGGACACCAATCATTGGGTTAAGGTCCACCTTAGTCCAGTATGACCTAATTTTAATTTAACCAATACCATCTGCAAAGACATGATTTCCAAATACGGGCACATTCTCAGGTTTCAAGTAGACATGAATTTTGGGGGACAATATTCAGGCCAGTGGATAGATACTGCTATTATGTTAGTTTTAGAGAGGGAAAAACCTGGACACAGAGGTGAAATAACTTTCCAAGTTTTCCCAGATGATCAATGACAGAGCCAAGGTATATCTCCAAAGGCCATGTTCTAACTGCTACACTGTGCTGCCTTTCAAAACATATTTCTTAAGTGAATGAATAAAATAGCCACAAATGGTCATATGCCAGCATGCTTGATTATGTTGCCCTAACTTCATTCCCCACCAGTAACTTCCCTGCTTTTTGCTTCTCTGTTGTCCCTTTTCAAGTCCATCCTCCACATGATGATCAGATGTATCATTTCAAAACACAGATCTGATCATTTTACAACAGTTCTTAAAATTCAAATTTGTAACTTAGCAGGACAGCCAATATTATTCACCCATTGGACTAAGCACCATGTGGGCAGGGCTTATGTCTATTTTTGCTCACCACTGTAACCTTAACAATAAACACAGGTCCCTAGTGCACAAAAGGCCTTCAAAATTCATTAAGTTAGTGGAGGGATGAATGAATGAATTAGTTAATTAATGAGTAATCTGGGCCATCTCCAGTCTCAGATCCTCCTGCTTCACTTAAACTGTTTCACACCTCTCATCTCTCACTATCCATTTGCACTTTCAGTGTTGTACTCATACTTGGCAACTCATATCATGACTTAAATGATGCACCTCCATGCCTTTGCTTATGCTGTGCCCTATGCCAGGTATATCCTAATCACCCTTAAAGGCCCATCTCAAACCTCCCTCCACAATGGATACATTTAGATAACACACACACACACATCTCACATTCATAAATTGCTTCTATACACAAGGGTACCATAGAACTTCATGATGTCACCAATATTGCATTTACTTTGCTCTATGACATCTAGTTATAAGACGTTTCTTCTAGGTGCCACTTTTGAGAGATCTTTGGGGGCAGGGGCTCTATCTTTTCCATTTGACATCATGAGCATCTAGCATCAGAGGGTGGACGCTCGATAAACATTTGTTGAATAAATGACTGAATATGTAGTCTAGTGTCAATGTGTACATAAATACAGCTTTCATTTCTATTTTGACTAAGTCTTGACTATGCATATACAGAATCCAATTCCTAAATGATGAGGCAACTTCTTGGCTTTCAAAACTACCCAAGCACAGATGTCACACAGTTAAGAGAAGGTTAAAGCTAAGTCTTGGTTCAAAACAGACATCCTAGGAACTAACACTGAAATGCAGTGGGGGCCCCTGCCACACCCTGAATTCCTATTTGTCTATGTGATGGGTAAGTAGATGAAGAGATGAAGAAACTGACGGCATGATCCCAGCATTAAGAATTGTTTTTACATAATCGACACAGTTTTATAGCTTTGTTGTTTTTAAATCACATCTGGAGTCAATTTCAAAAATCAATAAGTCTATTTACTCACTTCCCATTAATATTATTATGAGAGATAGTATGACATAGAGGTTAAGAGCATGGGTTTTAGAATCAGAGAAAACACACTCTAGTGTCCCCTGTCTTTAATATATAGGGATACATATACATGTCCATTATTTCTTTCTCCTATTATTTCCTCATTCATTCCGTGGTCTCCTGCTATGTGTTTAATGCTGTTCTTAATGTAAATAAATAAATTAGAAGACAGTTCCAACTGTCAAGTTCTGAGCACAGACTAGTGGGAAAGACATATATTTATGTTGGGTACTCAACAATTCAGTTGGTTACTCAGGAAATATATGTTGAGATGTGTCTCTGTGCCAGACACTTTGCTAGGTTCCAGAAATGCAGTGGTGACATCGGGTGAGGCACGGCTACCGTAACAGTGATCCCCCAAATAATTCGGTGGTTTGAAGAAGATTGAAGTAGATTTCCTACTCATGTAGCAATTAGAGAAAAGGCTCATGTTGGTGGGTAGCTCTACTCACTTGGTCATGTGGAAACCCAGGTTTCTTCCCTCACCTTCTGCCATCCCGTGAGAGGCTTTGGCATCCACTCTATGTATAGTGGACACTGGGTCACAATTAGTTCAACTGGCAAGAAGAGGAAGGAGAAATAAAAGCGCCATCCATCAGTTGTGCCCACTTTCTATTTGTAGAAACTTAATCATGTGGCCACACGTAACTATTAGGGAGGCTGGGAAATGTAGGCAGTGGGCAGCCACTTTCTGCATTTCTATCATTAGAGAAAAGAGGAGAATGGGCTTAGGCAGACAGCTAGTCATCTTGTCCTTGGTGAGCAAAGTCTTCACAGTACCTCCACATTTTATGTGCTCACAATACAGAGGGGAGGTGGAAAATAGTCAAATCCTTATGAACTATGGTAAACAGCATGAAGGCAAAGTACAGGGGTCATAAGAGCATAGAATGGGGAGACTGACCTGATCAAGTCCAGAGCATTCAGGAAGCAGGGATAGTCCAGGGAAGGCCTGGCAGCCATTGGGGAGGGGCAGTATAGAAGCTCAGACTCTGGAGCCAGACTTCCAGGCTTGAGTCTTAGCTCTAAAATTTACCAGCTGCATAATCCAGGATGAGTTATCTAACCCCTTTGTGCCTTAGTTTCCTCATTTGTAAAAGAATTATTATTATACTAGAGGCCCGGTGCATGAAATTTGTGCAAGGAGGGGTGGGGGGGTTCCCTCAGCCCAGCCTGCACCCTCTCCAATCCAGGACCCCTCAGGAGATGTCCGACTGCTGTTTTAGGCCCAATCACTCTCATAATCTGGGACCATTGGCTTCTAACTGCTCACCTAGTCATGTGGTCATCCCTCACTAATCCCCCTGCCAGCCTGGTCGCCCCACGCAGCCCGCTGTTTGGTCATCCGTCCGGTTGTTTCAGTCATGACAGCCCCTGGCTTTTTATATATTAGGATAGTATAGTAGTTATTATCATCACTATTATATCATGATTTCTTTGTCATGAAGGTTATTGTGCTGCATTACAGTGTGTGCTTAATATAGCTAATACTATCTAGGGGTTTGGGGAAAATGCATATACTGAGGCCAGGAGGTTAGCAAGTAGTAGTTTAGGTGGGTTATCTAGTGATTGTTACTTAGGATTTTCTAAATAAAGGCACAGGTATTGATTATGCCATGTAATTCAAGAGTTTCTAAGTTCTGCCTTTCTGTCTGTGAAAAAGCACAGGCTTGACATATGCCCAATACATTGAATGAGGGGTGTCAAACCAGGAAATCTTTGCGCTGCTGCCAAGAGTAGGTGCAAATGATGCTATTTGTATGTTCTACATTCATACAGGGAGTATCATGAGGTGATAGTTAGTAACCTCAATCTATATGCTCAGGTGAATATTTCTAATCCTTTGTGTATCTCTTTCTTTGTTTTTTAAAAGTCAATTATAAGTTGTAAGTCCCCATTACTTTGTGCAGTTGGGGTATTCAAAGATCATTTGGGAATCTCTCCTCATACCTGGCACTTCATAGGTTCCAGGGTCTTAGGTAGCACCCTTAATCAGAGAGGCCCTTTTATTCGCCAGTCACTATAGAGATGGATTAACCCTGAATTGTTTTATTCTCTGCTCAATGGTCCTCTCAGGTTGTAGGATTGTGAAGTGACTCTGAGGAGTCCTGTGTTTATTCTTGGCCTCCTCTGCCACTGTCCCCTCTGGGATCCCGCAATCTCCTTGGAGCACTGCTCACAGAAACCACAAACCTCCGACTCCTTCCTACTGTCTGAGAACTATTTTTTTTAGTCTGGGAAGAATCTCACTCTTTACAGTTTCCTCAAGGTCATTTCCTCTCTCCTCAGACTCTCCAGACTACTGCCCTAGAAAATGTCCTTAATCCCACAGAATCCTGAACACAAAAGCCAGGAAAGGTCATTGTTTGTGTCTTCTGTTCTCTGCTACACACCTGATGGACAGGGAGGCAAGATCCCATGGCCTGCTTAACTGGGGGACAGGAAGAAAGAAGGTGAAAAAAATGATCTTACTACAATTAGCAATGTGTTTCTGTACCACTAAGGAGCCATTGGCATCAGAATCTCTTCTAAAATTGCCTCACTCAGAGTTAAGTCTTTTCCTCTCTGCCCCAAGACATCAGGCCAAAGTATAGGACTCCTCTGGCAGCAGCCAATACCAGACAAATGGACAAGGAGCTGAAGTGCATAGGCCTCCATTTAGTGTGTGTGTTTGTGTGTGTGTGTGTGTGTGTGTGTGTGTGTGTTTACATTCGGTTTGATTAGTTGAATTTGTTATTGAGTATTAAAATTCTGCAGTTCCCACATTAAGTCAGGATAGCTGGCACTTCTTTTGAAAACAAAAATGGACTCTCAAAATACTGAATTTATATTCCCAAATGGCAACCCGGGAGCTGAGTGGAACCCCTGTCCTCTGGTTTCCCACAGACCCAACACCTCTAACTCCTTAAAACCCAGTTATGGTGCCAATGTCAGGTATCACTGAAATTCTGACGTCATTTCCTTACTGTAGAGTTAGAAGAAAATAACTACTTGATAGACTCATGTTTCATGGAGGGAAATGAAATACAGACAAAGGGGCATTTTATCTTTAAGAAAAGTGGGAGTGAGGACATTTCCTTGTGGGAATGAAATATATTCCTACATGTCTAAGAGTACAACTTAAGAGTAGAGTTGCCAGATAAAATATAGGGCATGAGTTAAATTTTAATCTCAGATAAATAATGAATTTTATTTTAATGTATGTCCCAAATATTGCATGGGACATACCTATGCTAAACAATTGATCAATCAATCATGGTTTTTCTAAATTTAAGTGTAACTGGGCATCCTGAGTTTGGAGAATTTTTGTTTGCTTGTGTGTTTGTTAAACTCAGCCACCCTTCTTTGGAAGCTATTAGAAAACAAATCTTTTTCCTCATTCATTTCAAAAAACATATGTTCATATTTTCTAAGAACATAATAGTAGAAGAGAGTCTCCTGGTTACAGGGTAAATGTCTCTCCAATAATTCATGCAAGTAGAAGAAGAAAAGAAAGAAGTGGAGAATCTGTAACTTAAAAAAAATTGAATCTCTCTTCTTAATCAATAACATATGGATCATTTGTAAGTTTATGAAAACCTTGTTTGGTCCTATTTATTGCATTCATTCATTCAATTATTCAACAAACAGGTATGAACTTGGCATGGGGGCTCTAGGTTCCTCTGGGGAGTGACAAATGCTGAATGCATACTATTCAATATATAACACTGTTCTGTCTTTTTTGCCCTCAAATGCTTTCTTCCAACTTTGAAGAGTGCCTAAGTGTTCAACAGTTTTAGAATTCTCTGCTGACCTTTTCCTAGGTTTTTCCTCCCCACACAAAACAGATACAAATACAGTTCACTGTGAAGACTCAGGTTGGCTCTGGGATGGGAGTGGGTTTGGATTGGTTGTGTGGTGTGAGCTGCAGAAGATGAGAAATGAGCATACTGACGTGATTCCCTATTAGTGAGGAAAATTCTAAGAAACTGTTCCCAAAGCAAGGCAGTAAGAGGATTTTTCTCTTCTATTAGACTTATATAACTCATAAAATAACAGGCTGCCATTTTAGAATAGTTGGTATTGGCATGCTGTTATTGTGAAAATTACACGAAACTATTCTTTTTAGAAAATATTACTTCAGGTTTTAGGTTAAAGCTTAATGCCAATGGGTTTACACAATTATCGCCTTTTTCTTAGAAATAAGGGCAAAACCTCAAAACATGCCACAGCAGAAAAGCTATTTCTGTCACTGGCTAACAATTGAAGGACATCCACAAACCTTTGGAAATTAATATCCCTCAGAAAAATCTATTTGACAAAAGTCACAAGGAACTTATTAACTAGACTTAAGTCACTGGCAAGAGGTATTCTTAATGATCTCATCAAAATTTCAAGTGCATTTAACTATCACATTGCAAGCCTTATTATAGACGACTCAGAATATTAAATTATTCTACAGTAGTTACTTGGCTAGAGATCAAATGCGAAAGAGATGAAAAGCTTAAATTCTAGGTAATTCCATAATTCTTTAGACTTCATACAATTAAAAAGTTAGAATCATTAGCCTTTCTGTCTTCCTCTGCCCCAAATCTACCTATCGCATTTCTTTTCATTGTTAGTTGTTCCCTGTTTCTCTTCCAAATGCTGATGCAGGAACCATGAAAGTCAGAGAAATCCTCCAAGCCTTGGTTTTCCAAAAGCAGTTCAGGAAGCTCAGTTTATTTTCAGATTGGAAGAGACACCTTCAAGCACACTGGGCATTGAATTGCCATCCATCAAAGACATTTTCCACAAGGGAAAGGCATGCTCTTTCCCACTCGCTTCTCTCTCTCTGAGATTTTGTCTCAACTTTCAGGTTGACACCAGTTCCAATCTGTGTTTTGCCTCTATAAGGTCCTCCCCAAATGCTAGAGCTTGAGCAAGCACTGAGGTTGGGTAATAAAATTATATCTACACACACACACACACACACACACACACACACACACACACACACACACACTGAGTGTCCAGTATGACCACCTGACGTTTGTAGGCAAATTAGCTATAATTTCATGCTAAAGTTGCTAGAGGGCCAGACCATTATAAATAGAGAAGCAGGTTGTTTACCACGACAGTAGAAGTAATTTTTTTTCTGAAGATGTGGGTAAACAACGTGATTTAACAGCCTTTGAACGTGGAAGTGAAAGTGAGGGACAGTGTAGGTAAGAAGAGCAGGAGAAACACATGCGGTGATGTAACTTTTCTGGGATCCTCAACTTCTCTGCTGAATCTTCTTGTCACACTAAATGCTCAGAGATCTTATTGGACTTCTTGTGAACGCCAGTGAAGGACAGCTTCTGTATTGCAGAAGCCCAAGCAAAGAGGGTTCCAAAAGATTAGCCTTAGTTTCCAGCGAGACAGCCAAGAGACAGACTGTCTTCCATTTTTAGAGGTGTGTGTTTTGATTTACCACAATAATTTCCCTCTTATTGTCATTGTTTTTAATCTGAATGAATTTGACAACATTGTAAAATTCAACAGCTCTCACTTTTAAAAACACAGATGTTCGGCTTTTCTTTAAAACGAGTAAACGATTGGCAACTCTGGGTCCAGAATACCCCAGGGAAACAACTGATGGAAGTTGGATAAGGTTGCCCAGTTATGTGAGGCACAAACACTTCAGTTGTCACAGCCCCCGGCACTATCTATTGCCTATATAACTAAGTGAACCTAACCAGTTTTGAGTTTGCGATCCCTTCTGTAAGACTAAGAAACTATCACAGGACTTTTGTTGGTGGGAATTGGGGTTGCAACTAATTTCTTATTGAAGACAGGAGTCATTTAGTCATGTTCTATTTCTATAGCTATAGAAAAAGGCCAATTATTAATCATTAAATAGGTACTTTAAGTATATTGAATCTTCTAATCCTCACAAAAACCCTGGTTGGTAAATACCATGATCATCTATATTTCACAAATAAAGAAACTAAGACTCAAAAAGGGTAAGTAACTTGGCCAAATCCAGTCTTCTGTAGATGAGGATTGGGCTATGAATCTGGAATTCCAAGGTCTTCTCTCTTTCCTCTACTTAGCCTTTCTCTGGACTGTGATATCCACCATGTCATTTGTTGTCCCCAACTAATCACCTACTGCATACTGGATAGAAAGTGATGCCCTTTATTGAGGCATCTGGTGGCAAATAATGCAGAATTCTCTGGTCACCCACTTCAATGTTTTTCTTAAGGAGTCTTCTCATTCTCCCTCTCAGTTCTCACCTCTTTTTGGCTTCATTTTCAGATGGACATTCTTCATGTGGTAGCAAAATGGTTGCTGTCAGCCCTAAACCTACTGTGTCCTTACAGTGTCTGTCTCCAAGAGAAAACATCTTTATTGATAATGTCAATAAAAATCCAGTGGAGATTTCTGATTGGTCTGACTTAGGTCATCATCTCTGAATGAAATCAATTTCAGTCCCACATTGTCCAGTGGCAATCACAAATAGGAAGCCACAAAGAACAATCATTTCACAATAGATATTCTCAAAGATATTCTTATTTTCTCAATTAACTACAATCTAAGAATAAGAAATTGTTGAATACCACATTTGGAAATCAAAGGAGAGAGTGTATTCTTAAAACAAGACTAGGTTTAAGGGCCCACCCCATGAAGAATAGGCTCACTGATTCAGCTCCAATGTCACCTCAGCTTTTCATTAGGTACATCAGGCACTCCAAAAAGATTGGCTGAATTGCTCTTGTGAATGCAGGAGGCAGTGGGGGGAAAGAGGAGAAGAGAGAATAGAATAAGGGAACAGGAGAGGATGAGGCAGTAGGAAGATATAGGGAAAGGAGAAAGAGAAAGGGAAGGAGAAAGGGAGTACAATGCAGTGTTCAGAGACTGTACCCTGAAGTCAAATGTCCTGTTGTTCAAATCCCACAATGCCATTATTTTGAGAAAATGTACAAGATTTCAAAGATTCTGCACCTCAGTTTCATCATAGAGCAGAACAATACTTTTCTTACTAAAGTCTTAGAAAAATTCTAAGCAATTATAGTTGTAAAACTCTTTTAGCTCAGTCAGTTCCTGGTACACAACATTCATTTAATGATAACTTCCAATATTACTGTACAGAGGTTGGAATATAGGGAAGGGCAAAACGGAGCCTCCCAGAGCCTCGGATGCCTCTCAGAGGCCATGAACAGTTCTCTGAAGAGGTTCAAAATACGTTCTGGAAAAAAAAGTCTGCAACCAAAAAACTCAGACCATTTCTAGAACCCAATCCAAACCAAACCTTCTTGAAGGTCATAACGTGTTCTGAGGTTTCATTCCACTATTTTTCACTTATACAGTCTTCAGCCCTGCCAGAGCTGAGCTAGGATTTGAGCTCAATGTAGCCAAATGCCACAAGGTGGGGGGGGGGAGTACCAAAGTCCTTTGCCCTGAATATATTTCCAACTCAACAGAACTAAAAGCCCTGGAAAGCTCCAGGCCTGTGACCCCAAAAGCCACTTCTTCACAGTAGCTTCAGAGCATCATCCTGTGGGCCTTGGGGTATGACCACAGCCCCCAGCTTTCTCTGTTGCCTTCATGGCCATGGATGCAGAAAGGGGTGCTGGCAGTCCTTGAGTTCTGGCGACCAACCCATCCACAGGCTTTGGTGAGAAAGGAAGCTGCCAGAGTGGGATAAACTAACTGATTTTTCCAGAAAGTATCTTCCCTCCAACAAGGCTAATGTGAATGTAGTCATAGAGCTGATTCATGACCACTTTCTTTGTGGAAAAGAATTCCCCAGTATTCAGTACACTGTGTGTCTACTAAGTTGCTTCTTGCAAAAAAAGGGGGGGGGCGGGGGGTATGGAAGATAAGATGTGATGGGTTCATTTAAAAAACCAAGTAAGATAATTGCTTATAGAGAGGGAGGGGAGAGAAGAGGAATAGTAAGGGAGGGAGGGAAAGAAGAGAGAGAGAGAGAGAGAGAGAGAGAGAGAGAGAGAGAGAGAGAAGAACACTAACATCTGTTGAGCTGAAATGGAAATACAGTGTGTTGTCTTTTAACACGTTGTGCTTTCCAGTGACTCCCACACAGATTTTGCTGGAAATGTGGAGAGCACTTGTAGAAAGAATGAATTCTAGAAAACAGCCTTTCTACACTTAAGATTAAAGAAAGAACAGATTACCTGAAATACAGGGATCTCTTACAAAGATGTGTAATAGTCATTGATTCAGCCAAAGTTTATATCACTGATAAAACTATGTGTGTGAGTGTGTGTGTGTGTGTGTGAGTGTGTGTGTGTGTGTGAGAGAGAGAGAGAGAGAGAGAACATTTTTTGAATTTTAGCATTTACTGACTGTGTGATTTGGAATAGCTATTTAACCTCACTTTGCTCATCTGAAAAATGGACATAAACTAGAATCAACTAATAAATATTAAATGTGACCAGATATGTAATGCACATGGTGCCAGGAACATCATAATCATTCAATAAATAACTGTAACAATAAAATTATTATTAACAACCTTGGCATATTGGGATAATACTCTAGCCATTTGAGCTACCTGGCCAGAGCCCAATTCCAGCTCCAAACAGTCTGTGTACCTTCCTACTCCAAGTTCCCTTCCTGCTCTGAGCCCAATGTCCTTCCCACTAACAGAGAAGGAGAAGGCAAAAACTGCACACTCTTCCCCTTTGCCATTTTCCTCTTTGCACCTCTTTCTTCAGCACCTCTATACATATATGCACACCCCTGACCAAGGGCAATGATTGCAAGAAACATTTATTCCAGATCTGTGCTGAGTACTAGCATAAAAAACATGAGGAAGGTCTCTATAGTGATTCAGGATCAGGACAAGAGCATGACAGTCATGGCTCATAGAAGCCATTTTCAGGGTCACCTGAAGGGCTTGGATAAACACACCTCATAAGGTATATACCTCCCAAAATTGAAAGCAGGGTCTATAACAGTTATAGGTTGTCCCAAAAGAATGTATACACACACTTGAATAAGTGTGTTGATTAAAATACATTTCATTTACGAAATTGAGCTATCAGCTATTAAAGTGTGTATTCATTTTAGGGGGGACGGACCCTGTATTTGTATACTCATGTTTCTAGAAGCATTATGCACAATAGCCAAGAGGTAGAAGCAACTTAAGTGTACATTGATAGAAGATGAATGAATAAACACAATGTAATACGCACATGCATGTGCATGCACAGACACACACACAGTGGAATATTATTCAACCTTAAAAAGGAAGGAAATTCTGACACATGCTACAACATGTTGAAACTTGAAGACATTATGCTAAGTGAAATAAGCCAGTCACGAAAATAAAATATTGCATGATTCCAATTAGATGAAGTATTTAGAGCCATCAAATGTATAGAGACAGAGAATAGAATGGTGGCTGCCAGGGGCTCAGAGTAGAAGGGATAGGAGTTTTTTAATGTGTACAGAGTGTCAGTTTTCTAAGATGAAAATAGTTCTGGAGATTGGTTATACAACAATATGAATATACTTATCATTCCTGGGCTGTACACCAAGAATGGTTAAGGTGGTATAATTTATGTTATGTGTACATTTTACCACTATTATTTTGCATAGAGACCTAGAGTAGTGCTTAGCACATACTGAATTCTCTATGAATGCAATTTTCCTCCCATCATCCTATGTACCAAAGTGCTATTCCAACCTTCACTAATTCCAGATTCCTAACCCTCTTCTCCTATTTGGAAAAATGACTTTTGCTAATACTTTTTAAAGATTTTTATGAAATTTCTCAATCTCCTACCCAACTTTCACAACTACAAATATAGTCATTTTTCTAAATATTCTTGTCTTCTCCTCTTCTGTTTTAAAAGGAGAAATGTCCTTTAAGGCTAATCCTTCCACCTGTCCTTTGTTTTCCCTGCTTTTGTTCTACTGGGACATGTATAACCATCAACCATGCCCCTCTTCTTCCTACCCCTTAAGCCTCTGTCCTCTGATTCCCTCATCTCAGAAAAGAAACCCATTCTTTAAAAAAAAAAAAAAAAAAAGAGGAGCCAACAAAATGCCTCCTCTCTAACCTCCATCTCTGTGCGGTTCCTGCTCTAACCCTCTCCTTCTCTTCCCAGGCAAGTTCTTGGAAATCTAGGCCACCCCTTGCTGATTTCATTTCCTCTTTTCGTCACCCACAGCAATCTGGCTTCCAGCCACCTCTCCACTCACTCTGTTGTTGTCAAGGTCATGTTGACCTCTGTAGTTACAGATCCAATGGAATCTCCACATGCCTCACCCTATTTGACCTTTCTAGTGAATGCATTTGGCACTCCTCCTTGAAACTTCCTCTTCCGTTGAATCTATCCCTTTTTCCAACCATCTCCCACATATATCTGCTCGGTTGTCCCATGATCATTTCAAAATCTGTGTCCAAACTGAACTCTTTGTCATTTCCTCCAAATTGGACTATCCTCTTCCATTTCTTATTCTTGATAATGGCTCCTCCATTCATCAGCTTACCAAAACCAGAAACTTGAAAGTCATCCTCGGTTTTTCTTTCCTTATTCTCCATATTCAATTGATATATGAATTGATATATAGCTATAGATATTCCTTTAACAGTTTTGGGATTCATCTGTGCCACTTGTTTTTACTATTGCTTCCTTTTTTTTTCAGGATATTACAACATTCATCTAGCTTATTTCAATGGTCTCCCAAGTAGTGGAAACGTCTCTAGTCACTCTTAAAAACAATCTGCCCTGGAGTAGATGGAAATATAGCACAGACAGCTATATTAAGCAACAGACAGCCTCTATTGAAATTTAGGCTGAGCCCTTTACGCCTATGTAATATTGAGCAAGTAGTCTTCTCTGTGCCTCAGTTTCCTCAACTGTAAAGTGGGGATGCTAATAATGGTAAGCTTCCTTTTAGAGTTCTTGTGATAGCAAATGACTTCAAAGTGCTTAGAATAGAGCCTGGCAAAGAGTATATGTTCATTAGCTATTAGTTATTAGTCATTGTTATTATTATTTACTACCAGAGGCCCAGTGCATGAATTCATGCATGGGTGGGGTCTGGCTGCCCACCCCGATAGGGGACAATTGGGCCGGTGGGGGGGAGGGGCCATGTGAGGTTGGCCGACCAGCCCTGCCCTCGATTGGGGTCAGAGGGGCCAATGAGGGGGCCAGGCTGGCCAGGGGGAAGGGCCATCGGAGGTTGGGGGCTGATCAGGGCCCTTATTGGGCCAGTTGGCCATAACAGTATGCATCATAGTGACAGGTTTTTCTGGTCATTTCGGTCATTCTGGTCATTTGTCATTCTGGTCGCTTGGCTTTTATATATATAGATTATTATACTTTAAGTATTAATTAAGTCGTTCTCTCATTTTGAAATAAATTGATTCTACAACATGGCAGACAAGCTGATTAGATTCCCTACCTGCTCCTTCATTTCCATCTCTTATGGCTCATGCTCCACACAAATTTACATTCCAGTCTTACAGTGCAAACAATGCACTCTTAAATTCCTGGAACTCTGTACGTTATTTCCCCATGCCTGGTATGCCCTAATGCTTCTTAAGCACCACAAAATTCCTATTCACCCCTGAAATCCCCTATGCTGTCTGTGAAATCAGATTATTTTCTACTACCTCCAATTTAAAAAATCACAGATTTTTATATATTGCTTCTATAACTTGCAGATACTTACACGTAAATATACATACATTATGTTGCATTGCATTTATACACCTGCCTGTCTATCTATCCTTCTAGAATGTAAGTTCTTAAAGACAGAAACTATCTTATTTACCTCCAACTAGACAGACTCTGGCATATAATGTGCCCTTACAATATTGACATTTTAATTCCTGTGTTTTGTAATTTACAAAATTATATTTGTAGCAGATTGTCATAATCAATTTCTTCCCTCACTGCATGTGTATCCTGCTTCGTCTGAAGACTTTTTCCTCTCCTCTTAAATTTAGGCTCTCTTTGTTTCTGCTTTAACCCAAAGGATGTGGTGCAAGTCACATTTTGAAACTTTCAAGCCTAGATCTTGAGAGAACTAGCAGCTTCTGCTTTCCCCCTTTTAAAAACCAGCCCAACCACTCTGAAACCATAAAGCTAAAGGGAGCAAGGGCTGTGAAGATTGGAAGATTGTTTCCTCCCAATTTTTATCACATCATTGCCACCATCCAGGGAAAAACCCAGCCATGCCTCAGAGCCAGTCCGCTCCCTCCTGTAGGTAAGTTAACTGACTGGCCTGATTTACCTGGAAATTTCTTGATGTTAGCACTAAAAAGGCTCATATCCCAAGAATGCCTTTAGTCCTAGGAAAGCCAAGACAGTTCATCCCCCTGGCCCTGGATGCCTACCACTCTTAATCTGCTCTCCTGGATCTCTGTTGCTCCCAGAGCTCTCTACATTGGAAAAAGACATTTATTACCTCCAAGATCAGTTTCCTCATAGTCCAAAGAATCACTCTCTATTCTATTTCCCATCTCCAATCATGCCTAGCCACATGGTTCAGTAGAGCTTGCCAAAGATTATACAATGAACCCAACTAATACAATGAAGACTATTCCAGAGTTATGTAACAGAAACTCCCTCTAATTATTCAATTCCCAGTGAAATGAAAGCCTGAAAGTTAAACCCCAAACGAAGTCCCTTTTTAAAGCTCAAAGTACAAAAAGTTAAATACATAAAATCAAAAATCCTCTCCTCTCCAATTTCTGTCTCTGCTCAGTCTCAGCCGGATGGCATTTGGGTTCCTTCCACATCTCCTGTACCATCTTCCTCAAGAACGAACAAAGCTCCTCTGCTTCCTAAGATGCACAACTTCAGCTCCACAAGCAAACCTGAGTATTGCAGCTCCTCTTGCCTAGTACATGGTCTCCTCAGCATAGGTAACTTGGACCTACAATGTTGTTGCAAACCCTGAACCATCACAGAGACATGGTGCAACTTAGGGGTGGAGAGAAAAAAGAAATGGGCTGAAGCAAGAACTTAAAAGGTAGTTCTCTCATCCAACTCAAGGAGAGATGGAAGGAATTTTAGCAGGGGATTTATCTTAGTTTGTGATTTCCAATTCCAACGTCCAGTTAAGAGATTTCACTCATTTCCTGTTCTGGGGGGTCCATCAAATACCTCCTCATATTAGAACTCATTTCTGTGAAATTCTGTTGCCTGTAGTCAGAGGATCTTGACTAAAACACCATTGCTAAGAAATTACTTATTAGGGAAAGGACTTTTTCCTCCACCAAAGAGCTCATCCATTGGTTCCCTGAATTATCATCTTACACAATGAAGCTATAAATAAAGCACTCATTAAGTACAAAGTGCAAATGAGCTCTGGAACGTAGCTGAGTAGATAAGAACCATGAACAGAATTTTTAAAATTTTAATGATTAAATTGCAATTTTACTCATTTATCAACTTTTTAAAATATTAACACTGTGGGATTTATAACAGCATTTCTATTTTAGGGGGAAGCTCCCACAGATGTGTATCGTGGCATGATTTAAGATTTATGGAATCCCAGAATGCTCAGAAATATTATCTACCCAGAAATATAGCCCTTATTATGGTTCCCCAACTGCATACATGTGAAGTAGATGAATACACAACAGATGGATCAAAGGACATTAGATGTCTTTTTAAAATAAAATAAAGCCCTAGATGCTTTGAGTATGAGAGAGAAGAGAGATTCTCCATATTCATGTGGGGGTAGGAGAATTGGATCATATAACCTGGATGCTTGTCCCTAAAATTCACCATCCCCATGAACATCTCTCACACTAAGAACAATCAGCACTAGTGTGCAAGCCGAAGGAAGTGGAGAGGGGTGCTTCTCTACTGTTTCCCTTTCTGGTCCAAGTGTGGGCACATGAGCCCTTTTTTCATATTCTGTACTATAGCTTGAGATCAAGCTGTAATGTTTAAACAATACTTTTCTAAAGGCTTAGGAGTGATGAAAGGAAAGAAAATGCAGATGTAAGCTGAAGTCCTCCCTATCCATTTGTTTTAAAAGAAATTATTTTAAACCATCTCCTATACCACCTACATCACCAATTACCATGGCCTAGGAAAGCCCAGAAACTTGTCAGGACCCTACAGCCTCAGGTCCTTTCTTCCCTGAGTGTCTTCTTCACAGATGCTGCATCTGCCTTTACACTGAATCAGACAATACACAGAAATCAGCATCTATTTCATTCCTAAAAGAGCATTGTGCACACATATACACTCACACATAAACACAACACAGCACCACACAATCTGGGCTACCAAAGATTCTACATAGAAGCCCAGAAGAAACAATGACTTATATCACCTACCAGGCAAGTGGAAAATCCCTTCTTGAACATTTTTTATCCAAAGTCCCCTACCATATTGGGTCCAGCAGGCATCTCTCTCTCTCTCTCTCTCTCTCTCTCTCTCCTCCTGCATTGCTATGCCAGTCTCCTCCCCTCATCTCCCATCTTCCTTCTTGTGGTTTCTCAACCCTTTGTTCCAAACGGAGTTATAAGAAAAGCTCCTTCTCTTGCCTTATGCATAGCAGTTTGGCAACCATCTCCTGCTATTGAAACATACCCTTGGGATCTCAACTTCCAACTTTAGAAATGTGTCAAAGAATTTTTTCCACATAGGTACAGTGCATTTCTAAGAAAAATTCTGCTGAATAATACTTTCTCTGTCTTTGTACAGAAATTAAACCCAGAGAATAATATAAAATTAGAGAATCCACTTTACTCACATTACTTGCCTTCAATGCCCATAGACCTGATGCTATCCAAGCTTTAGACCTGCCTTAATGTGGTGGATGTCACTGCCATCCAATTCCTTGAAATATAAACCCAAGAGACCACACCCAGGACAATTTTTTAGTATCTGGTTTTCTATCTGAGGATCCATCTATTATTCACTTGATTGACTCAGGAAAATTCTCCTTTTTGAGAAATCCATGCCTTTTCAAGTGGACATGATTTTATCAGTAGACTACACATGGTCACTTGGTACTGACAGCATCAGGGCCAGCTTCATGGGCATGTGAACTAGTCACACAGGCCTCATGCTTAGTTTAATGTTCTGTAATTACTGTCTTAAAATTCTTGGCTGTCATTGAACAGGGCCTCTTCCTCACATTTTCATTTTTCACTGGGTCCCACATATTGTTTGGATGGCTTTGTCCAATATTTTTATGAGGTACACACAGAAAAAACAGGGGTGGGTCTTTTCTTTCCAATGGCCTTAGAAACAGGGGCAGAAATGATGTTAGGAATCATTATATAGAAAGCTTCTTCATCAGATGAGAAAATGGAATCCCAGAGACTCTACATGGGAATTAAGTGGTCCCAGGATTCACAGCTCATTGGTGGGAGCCCTATTGCTTTGCACAACTCCAGGGAGCATCAACTCATTCTTAGAGCTGCAGAAGTCACCGTCCACCTTATTTGCTATAGGAATGGTGCTCCCTACAGATCTGTTACACAGCGACTCATAACTCCATCTCCAAACCAGCACACTCTCCCTCTCCTACCATCCTAGCTCAGGGCACATCCCACCACCTTCCAAAGCTTTGTTCTCTTTTCTGTGTCCACTTAGCAACATGCACTTGAGCAAGGAAAAGGCAATGTTGTAAGAGGACAGATCGAGGAACAGGTGCCCAGAGAACAGAGGAGGATTCTAAATGAAGGAAGAAACCAGAAGTCATCAAGAAAAGGAGACCCAGAGAACACTTTTGTTATAAATTAAATTTCATAATGCTGGCAGGAAGTTGAAAACACTAGAAAGGCAAAGCTGGAGTGGGTGGCTGACAGCTGTGGGCAGCTGGAGTGGAAAGAGAGAAGAGGGAGACCATGAATGCACAGCAGTGGGAAATGAACCTGAAAATAATGAACATAAAACCCGACTGAGGAGAGAGGTGACACAATTAGGGACACATAATGGACCAATAACACAGTTACTTAGTGCCTTTATTCTCTGCTAAAGAAGTTTTAATTTGCTACTAATAATTTTGATGTACTAGCATGTGCTGCCCGAGGAATGGAACACACTGTTCAAAACTCAAGGTCCTTTGAGCCAAGTTTTGAGGTTTCTCCAAATAGGGCATATCTGAGTCCACCTCTGGCAGGAGGTCTTATTGCCCCACCTCAGAAAATAATCCTCCTGTATCCATGTGTAGTCATTATCTGGCTCCTGTGGATGCCTCTGGTGTTTGGGAATTCTTTCTGTTGGGAGATTAGAAGAACATTGTTTAAACTTACAAACTACAACCCAGATTAAAGCTCGGCCCCAGGGGGTAGTAGCAGATGGGAAATATGAATTTAGTGAAAAAACATCTGAACATTTGGAGTAAATTTGAAAACAGAACCATCTGTTAAATAATCAGATCCAGTAGACTCCACATTTTGTACCACCAGCTGCTCTCAAGTAGGAGATTATGAAACCTTGTAATAAATGCTCCACTAAGTCTGTTTTCTTGTTTCAGGGTTAACTTGGGGCAGAGCCACAAGGTTGTGGGGATGAAATGCTGGAGTCCTTTTATAGAAGCATTTTTTTCCAGGTGTATGTCTTTATTTCAATCTGGTCATCCACTGTGGATGTAGAAGTATCCTCAAACTCAATGTGTGAGTCTGGAAGAGAGGAATAAGAAACAAGATCCACAGCAGCTCTGTCTCTTATTTAGTGTAAATTCTTACTTCCACTCTCATCTCCCCTAGTGTTTCTCCAGTCATCTTCCCTTCTCTGCTCTTCCACGGCCCAACATGGTGGATTAATCTCAGAAATGACCCAGCAAGAGAAATAAAGGCCAGGATTGAAATAGATGTAAGGATCAACATTTGGGGGCTCTTTTCTTTACTTCTGGCCTTTCCCACAGAAATGAGGGGGGATTGTCAAGCCACCGGGACAGTCAATAATAATGCCAATGAAAAGACAAGAGGGACCATTCTTCCCATTTCTATCCTCTAACTTCTTTTCTTTCTTTGGTCCATGTCCAGCTCCCAAAACTCTTGTTCTAAGTAGGTCTTGCTCATTGTAATGACTGAACTACTCTGGGTATAGCTAAATAAAAGGTTTCTGTTCACTGCCATCGCACAAGAGAACTCAGACCTGTGAGAATCTGGAGCCAAGAGTTTGAGTCAAGACTGTGCTTATATCTGGCCAAGATCAGGGAGTCTTTTTCACCTGCTCTGTTTCTCTCATTACCCACATCTAACCCATCAACAAGTCCTTTTGCTTCTATCCTCCAAACTTTTCCCAAACTTCTTTCCACCCCTCTCTTTACCTCTGGCCTGGAAGCCTGCCTCCTACTGGTCTTAGCCTGCTCACACTGGCCCCACCTCAATCCTACCTCCAGCCAGTAGCAACGGGGGTCTTTGAGAAGCTTAACTCAAATGATGTTGTCCTCCTGCTTCCAATCCTCCAGTGGATTCTATTGTACCTAGAATAAAGTTAAACTCCACCATGTCCTATATCAGTGGTCGGCAAACTCATTAGTTAACAGAGCCAAATATCAACAGTACAATGACTGAAATTTCTTTTGAAAACCAAATTTTTTAAACTTAAACTATATAGGTAGGTACATTATTATTAACTTAATTAGGGTACTCCTAAAGCTTAGGAAGAGCCACAGTCAAGGGGCCAAAGAGCCGCATGTGGCTCACGAGCCGCCGTTTGCCGACCACGGTCCTATATGATCA
>NW_006294778.1:5103777-5112496 GCF_000327345.1 Myotis davidii
TTCCGTATTGTTTCTCTGAGATATTAATCAATTGTTGTGTGCGGCGTTAATTTCCCGGTGTTTATCTCTGCCGCCATCTTAGTTTCTCCGAAAACCAAAATTTTTAAACTTAAACTATATAGGTAGGTACATTATTATTAACTTAATTAGGGTACTCCTAAAGCTTAGGAAGAGCCACAGTCAAGGGGCCAAAGAGCCGCATGTGGCTCACGAGCCGCCGTTTGCCGACCACGGTCCTATATGATCAGGTCTACCACATGATATGATCACTTCAGCTTCATTTATCATCATTCTTCCCCTCACTCACAACACCGCAGCGACTCCAGCCTTCTTGTTTCTTGGATAGGATAGATTGGTTCCCAGCCAAGGGTCTTTGCACTGGTCAAATCTATGCTCAGAATCTTTTCCTTCTGGTTGTTCCCATAGCTTTCTCCTTCTTGATTTCCTATTTAAAGCAACTGCCCCTTCCTGGTCCCCAAGTTAACTCTCTCCTCAGCACTTGGATTGCTTCCTTCACAGTACTTAATACAATCTGAAAATACGGAGCTTATTTATCTTATTGTTTATTTACTTACTAGTATTTATCGCCTTTCCTCACTAGAATACAACCTCATTAAAGCCTGGGAATGTTTCTGAATGGTTCACTCCTGTGCCCTGGCCAGTACTTGAACATGCTTGTGAAATGAATGAATAAGTAAAGACACTTAATACATTCTCTCTATTAAGGGCTCTCACATTCAGTGATTTCAGAGCATCATTTGAAAATTCAGGCCAATACATTGCATTTGTCCTACAACTACATTCATGTTTATCAATGGAAATTATATGCGTGAGTGATACACATAATATGTAGAGTGATACATATACTATGTAGAGCCCATTTCCCCCATGGCATGTAAGTATAATCATAGCAAACCCCCGTGTTTGTGAAATGCCCAACCATTCCAAAGTACATCCTCACAATAACTTCCTTCACCCGTTTCACAGCAGCCCTCTGAAGTCATACCATTGCACTAATGGGGAAATTGAGGCCTGGTGACATGAAATGTCTTCCCACAAGGGTTCAGAGGTAGGTAGGGAGCATCTGCCTATGTGTTCTGGTTTCCCACTCAGCCAGGCTGCCTCTCATGATCTCATCTGATGCTCAAAAACTTCCTGAGAGGACAGAAGTACAAGACAGTAATCCCTGTGACATTCCAGTGAAGTGTTCACATCACACATGTGATGCCAACCCTGGCTGAAGAACCCGTTATGCACAGATCAAAATTGGAATCAGGATTACAAGGGGTTCTCTTAATGCCACACAAGTTACTGTATGTGTGAAGCTCAGGCAAAAGATGAACCCATGCTTTCTCCAGCACCACCTACCCCATGCCAAAGTCAAAACTTTCAGGTCTATCTCATTCCTCTCTCTGCTTTACCACCACCCACACACCTATCCACTAAGTCACCATATAGGGTACTTTCTCTCACCAACCCATCCTCATCTCCTCTCTTGCACCACTATTCATTCCTTAGTTGTGAGCCAGTCTGACGAGATTAAAATCTCTGCTCTATACTTACTAGGGTAATAAGAACTGATCTCACAGAAGTATTACGAGGACAAAATTTTCTGGTGTCTATAAAGCAATACTTTAACCAGCTTTGAGAAGTTGATTATTGCTTGATGCTAAGCACACACACACACACACACACACACACACACACACACTTTTTAATGAATAAAAAGGGAAAGAAACAAAAAAAGAGGAGGCAGAGTTATAAGCATATAAAGGGACCATAACAATTAAAATGTCACTCGTGAATTTCAAAAAAGAGAACTTAAAGGTGATTTCATTACATTTCTCTACATTTTGAAGGGAAGGGAAATGAGGCCTATTAAAATTGATTGGGTTACTCAAAAGTGAAGCTGTGGCTGTGTGTGTGTGTGTGTGTGTGTGGTAGGAGGAAGGAAGGTGGGTAAACTGTTAAGCCCAGCAAAACCTCATCAGACAGTGGTTTAGCCCTGCTGACTAGCACTTTGAAGATTTCCTGTAAGTTAATAACTACAGAAAAGAGGCAATAAATTGAAGTCCTTCCTTCTTTTCTTCCTTCCACAAATCTTGATTAAGTTTCTGCTATACAACCAGTCTTATACTAGGCACTGTTACAGCAAAGATGATAAAGACATAGTCTTTGCACTCAGGAGATCCACATATGTGCGGAGAAGACAGATGTGTTTAACAAGCAACAGTCTCAAACATTGCATCTGCAAAAGGATGTACAAACTACAGTGCATGGTGATGAATTTTATTTACGGGTAGCTAGAGCACAGGATTACAGTAAGGAAGGCTTCTTAGTGGCGGTGACAACTACATCGGTCTTTGAAGGTTCCATGGGAGCATGGTGTCAAATGAGGACAGGCATGAAGAACAAAGTTGGAGGGATCACAATACCAGATATCAAGCTATATTGCAAAGCCACTGTACTCAAAACTGCCTGGTACTAGCACCAAAACAGACATATAGACCAATGGAACAGAACAGAGAACCCAGAAATCGACCCAAGCTATTATGCTCAATTAATATTTGACAAAGGAGTTAAGAGCATACAATGAAGTTAAGACAGTCTCTTCCATAAACGGTGTTGGGAAAATTGGACAGATACATGCAAAACAATGAAACTAGACCACCAACTTATACTATATACAAAATTAAACTCAAAATGATGAAGAGCTTAAACATAAGACAGGAAACCATAAAAATCTTAGAAGAATCCATAGGCAGCAAATAAATAGACATGTTTTGAAAGAGAACATACAGAAAGCCAAGAGACATATGAAAACATGCTCAAAGTCACTAATCATCTGAGAGATGTAAATCCAAATGACAATGAGGTACCATCTCACACCTGTCAGAATGGCTATCATCAACAAATGAACAAATGACAAGTGCTGGTGAGATGCAGAGAAAAGGGAACCCTAGTGCACTGCTGGTGGGAATGCAGACTGGTGCAGCCAATGTGGAAAACAGTATGGAGTTTCCTCAAAAAATAAAAAATGGAACTCCCATTTGACCCAATAATCCCCCTTCTAGGAATATATTCTAAGAAATCAGAAACACCAATCAGAAAGAATATATCCCTATATTCCCTATATCCCTATATATGTTCATAGCAGCACGATTTACAATAGCTAAGATTTGGAATCAGCCTAAGTGCCCATCAGCAGATGAGTGGATTAAAAAACGGTGGTATATCTACACAATGGAATTCTATGCTGCTATAAAAAAGAAGGAACTCTTACCATTTGCAACAACATGAATGGAACTGGAGAGTATTAAAATAAGCCAGTAGGAGAAAGATAAATATGAGATCATGTGATATTTACATTTGGATAGTTATGTAACAGGCAGTACATTGGAGAGTAATGTAACAGACCATCCAACCTAAGAGGGAAGGCAAGGGTGGGGGTAGGGTGTGGTAAGAGATCAACCAAAGGACTTGTATGCAGGCTTATGAGCATAACCAATAGACACAAACAGTAGAGGGGTGAGGGCATGTGCTGGGGGGGTGGGAGCAGCCAGGGAGAGATAAATGGGGGAAAAGGGAAACTTATGCAATTAAACAATAAAGAATTAAAATTTTTAAAAAATGAGAACAGGCATGCCCAGCAGGGCAAGAGCCAGGTTAGAGATCCTACAATGCCATCTTGGATCCTTCAGCTATACCATGTTTATTTACACACTGATGAGGCCAGCCCTACCCAGGCCTGTTATTGGGAGGAAGACAAATGCCCTTTGACAATTAAAACATGCAAAGAAAACACAAAAAAGAAATGGCAGTACACTGGATAATAAGCAAGCAAAAAACAAAGCCCAAGACACAAAACAAAAAAACCAATCAATCAATCAATTAGAGTAGCAGAGAGTTTAAAAGGACCTCAGGATTCTCCAAACCCTTTGTTTTCCAAATGAGAAGGGGCTTGACTAAGAGTGAGCATTAGAACCAATACAGGGACCCTCCCTGCATCACGCTGCCCCTTCCTAACCGCCCCTTCTCCCCAGGCTCTGCAAAGTCAGCCCACATCTCTGCAGTAGGAGACAAGTGTACAGTCTCCAACACCAAGGAGTTCAAGTTCAAAGCTTCACTGCTTCCTTGGTGACTCTAGCCAAACTGCCTGTCTTCTGTGAATCCCAGTTTCGTCCTTGATAAAATGAGAGTGAGGACGTTACTGACCCACCTTGTAAGATTCTGCGAGCAAAGCAGATAGCAGTGTGTGTGAGGCCGCGCTTGCACTGCATAGGTGTTGTTTAAAAAAAAAATCAAATCTGTATTACACTGCAAAGCAGCAAGCAGGAGTGAAGGTCTGTGTTGCCACAGGTAGCTAACAAGCCCAAGCTGTTCCCCCTCCATCCCTGGAAGATTTATCACCCAGAATGCCCCGCGGGAGGCGCTTGCCCAGCCCCTCAGCCCACGCATGCGCCTCGCGCCCACAGGGACTGCGGTGGCCAGGTGGTCACGCTGCCCTGACCTGAACGCATCTGCCCAGGATCACAGAGATGTCAGGGGAAGCCGCTCTGACTAGGTCGCAGGCGCAACCTGACACTGGACTTTTCTCTCACCGGCCAGGGAGGACACATGTGGAATGAATTAATGGAGCCAACTGAGGAAAGCAACTGCAGATGAACTTCAGTGGGCTGGCTCCCAGAAGGCCCAAAAGAGTGGCCCCTCAGCCAGCCCTCAGGCCTAGGGAGGTGGGGTTTGAACCCAGGCAGTCTGGCTCATGACTGAGGAACTAATGGATCCAGAGAGGGATAATAGTGAGCAAGACACAGTCAGGACCTCATGGGGAGAGCAGCTTCATGCTTGCAGGTGAGGAATAGTGGAGAGCCAGGCCAGGGGAGGGGGAGGTGGGGGGCGCGGGGAGTCAAAGCCCTACAGTTCATCCTTATAGCCCCGATAAAGTTAAGCTGGGAGACTGTGCACCTGTGGCTTTAAGTGCTCCGCTACACCTGAAAACGATTCTTTTCCTCCCGCCCTTGACCTCGGTTAAGTCTTTGTCTTCACAAGTGAAGCAGTAACTTCCTTGCAGCCACACGTTCCCTGGGGGTGATAGAGCTGGGTCCTGGATGTGCTGTTGCTTCTTCCCTGTCCCATCAGCCAAAGTGTCCTTTCTTCCATTGGCTGCCCTGACCCAGGGTCATTCTCCATGAAGGCATTTCATGTCTGGACAGGTGATGCCCAGTTTGAAAAGTTCAGTCTGCACTGACAGATGTTGCTGGATGCTCACACCTACCTGATGTGGGGCATCCTCTCCTTTCAAGGGACATGGCACAAGGGGCTGATTAAGGAGAGAGGAGCATGCAAAACAGGATGCCAGGTATCTAACAAGGCACTTGCAGTGGAAACAAGGAGGGGCCCTGGTGGAGTTTCTCTTAACTGGAGGCTACTGTCTTAAATCAGATTTGCTGACAGCCGCGGCGACAGCAAAATTTGGTGACATCTGCTGCTCTGGGCCAAGTGAAATGACTTTCTCTCCTCCCTGGGGAGAAATGTCTATCTAAGACAGGCTTAAGGGGGGAGGTGGGGAAGTTAAAAGGAAGGTTAAATACAACTGGCACTGAAGTGGAGTCTTGGATAACCTTTGCACATTACAGTGTGATTATTACCTCTGCTCCCATCTGAGTTCTGTGCCCCTCTTCCCTGCCAGAGCATGCTACTAGCATCTTCCTGGCTCCACCCAGATCCCTCGGAAGGTGATGCTTCGAAGCGAGGCTGTCTTCATGAGCTTGTCTCTGTGATGGATGGCCACCATCATCCATCCTCCCCCAGGAGCCTGCACATCTGGGCACATTGAATCAGGTTGTGAGATCAGGATGGGGAAAGGAACTGCCAGCTAAGGGACACTGTGAAAAGTGGAACACGAAAGCACCAGTTCTAAGAAGGGGCAGCCATGGGGTGGGATAAGTTCTCCCTGATACAATCTTCATAGGACCCCTGACACTGTCAATGGTGTATTTTCAGTCACATGGAGCTGTCTTTCTTCCTTTTTTTCCCCTTTTAATTGTTGAAAATGCACATAACATGGAGTTTACCACTTGAACCCTTTCTAAGTGTATAGTTCAGTGGCATTAAATACATTCACATTATTGTGCATCCATCACCACCAACCATCTCCAGAACTCTTTTATCTTATCAAACTAAAATTTTATACCCATTAAATACTAACTCTCTATTGCCCCTCCCCTCAGCCCCTGGAAATCACCATTCTAACTTCTGTCTCTATGAATTTCACTACTAGAGTCATACAGTATTTGTTCTGTTGTGTGTGTGGCTTATTTAATTTAGCTTTATGTCTTCAACATTCATCTATGATGTCATGTGTATCAGAATTTCCTTCCTTTGCAAGACTGGGTAACATTCCATCTGTTTATCCACATTTTGTTTATCCGTTCATCTGATGACAGACACTTAGGTTGCTTCCACCTTTTGGCTATGAATATGATGTACAAATATCTTTTCAAGACCTTGATTTTAATTATTTTGGTTATGTACCTAGAAGTGGGGTTATTGGATGATGTGGTGTCTCCCTTCTTCTCTCCCCAGCCTTTACCCTCTATGTATGTAGTCCCTGGGGAACTATTCAGTATGTAGCTCTCCACAGTGTTCTCCATGTTTATGTGATCATATCAATAAATACATGTTCATATTGTATATGAAAAAGTAAAAGTCATTATAAAAATGGGAAGTTATACATGCTTTTCGGAATTCTGGCTTAGTCACTCAACTTTCCTCATGGAGTTTCCTCTAAATCAAGCAGCACACTCTAAGTTAGTCTCTGTAATGGTTTAATCCATGGTTTGCCTGTGCTGTAACTTATTCAACCACCCCCGCTTGGTGAGCATTTGGTTTTCCTGTGCTCATGTGGACTGAGTGCTGATCATGGACTGTGACTCAGCTACTCAACACTCTCCAGAGGTGCCTTTCTCACTCAAAATGAGATCTGGGGGCCTTACCATGGCCTTAGATGATCCCTTAACCCTCCCTTCCCCACAGTCCTGTGCCTCACTCTCTCTGCTCCAGCCACACTGACCTCCTTGTTGCTCCTCAAACCTGCCCCTTCCCAGGCCGGACACACATCACACAGGCAGTTCTATGCTTTTCCCAGCAAACTTGTACCTGATATGTACCCTAAACCACCACGCCTCCTTTTGCTCTTCATCAGTTCAGTCAGGTCTGTGTTCCCTGGGTACCTTGTCTTTGTCCTTGATTTGCCTTTCCTGGCTGTAGATACTGCAGGTGGCCCCACCTCTTAGGTTCCCAAAGTTGTAACCATCTCTCACCAGAAGCTATAGGGAGACTGAGACCAATCGAAGTAGAAATCAAAATGTGTCCCCACAAGGACCAGAAGTAGAGGACAGAGCCAGAAACTGAAAAGCTAGTTGTTAGCCTCTCCACCTCTTTCTCTGTAAAATGGAGCTCTGGTCCTGGTTAGTTTAATGGCACCCATAGGAACCCTATTACCAACGTTTGAAAAATTCTCTTAGCCACTCTGGTTCTAATGAGTAAAGTGAATATTATTGGACCAGATGTTCTGGAAGGTGTTTTTCAGCTATAAAACTTAGGATTTTACATTTCAACTCAGCCAAAGTAACTGCTCCCACCCCCAAATCCTTTTCTCCGTTTTTTGCACATATAAGATGCCATCCTACATTATCTAGTGCAAACCCCCCCCACCTCCTCCCTCTTCCCCACCCTCTCCACTGATGGCAGAATTTGCCATATTTGATGCATTCATATTTCCCATGGTCAGGAGAACCTCTCTTTTCCAAGTCTCATATTTCCATGTGGAGAGGTCTCCTAAATGATCACTCCTGGTTTCTCTAGGTGCCTCCAGTCACTTCTCCCTTGGGATTGATGACTAACCTGATTGGCGTTTGGAAGAAGGAACAATGTATTGGTGCTCAGCCCCTTCTGAGTGGTTCTTTCTTGTGACCCTTCTGCAGAGGACACATTTCACCTTTCTGCCATGATCTGGAGCTGGCCCTGTGGGAGAGGCCTGCCGCTGCAAGTATCACTTAAGATTCAGTTTGGCTGAAAATGGCAGAAAACCCAAAATAACTAAAGTTTAAGTCAAATAGTTTATTCTTTATCATATGTAAATGTCATCAGCATTAAGCAGTTCAGACCAACTTAATACTGAATTACCATGTTTTTTTACAAGAAGAATTGCATCTATTTTACATTAGATACATATGTTATTTTATATATTAGATACATATGCATTAGACACCGATTTTATGTAAGATACCAGCAAAGCAGCCCATCACTTTTGTTTAAGGGCACATATTTGGGAGAGACAAAAAGCATTTGAATAAGTAAGAGTTCTTCTCTTATTCACAGAATGATTCATTTCATGTCACACACAGAAACTTCATTTTTGACTCATACCAGCTTTGTAAGACATAATTATTGATGCTATTTTGGCACTGCTATTCACTGCCTTTCCCTTGCCTCTCTGCATTAATAACCAGCTTTTCCTCTTTATTATTTAGTATCCAACCAAAGATAACTGATGTCAGCCAATCAGCATCTTGGATGATTACTCATGTATATTCAAAAGCTTAAAAATATTGGGTTTTTATCAACAGAAATTAAGTTTGCTGCTACACACTAGGCACTGAGCTAGGTCAGGGGAGACAATGGAATATATAAGAGTGGGTCCTACTCCTGTTCTCTC
>NW_006294778.1:5112573-5123669 GCF_000327345.1 Myotis davidii
TCCCTTCCAGAAGAAATTTGTATTTTAACACAAAATAATTACTATCACGGACTTCACAGCTAACCAACTGCCTTCAGCTGCACTGAGCTCACTGGGGTTGCACAGCAGCCTCAACAGAGGTCTCCATCATTAGCCCCAATTTAACAGACCAGGAAACTGAGGCTTGAGTTAAAAAACTAGCTCCCACATTACATTAAAATGTCAACATCAAAATTATCTTTAAAAATCTCACTTCATACATTCCTTAATTCTGGAAATCTTCCCTGAAGGTCTGGATAAAAATGTATGAAGTGTTTTCAAAGAGAGGTGCCTGAATTCCCAGCCTCAGACTCATCTTGGGTGCTTGTCATTAAGGCACACTCCTGGGTCCCATCCCAGACCTACTGAGTCAGAATGCCAGGAGGGTCCAAACAAGTGGCAGTTGAACAACTCCTTCCCCAGTTCTTCTCTAGTCCACTATAGTTTTTGGTCCTACTGCCAGAGGAGGTCCTTCACAGACATTAAAGGAAGGATAGAACATTCCAGGGTGAGAGAAGTATACAAACCAAATATTGGAATTATGGACATTCATGACAAACTCAGAATCCACAGCAGACCAAAGTGATCCGTTGCATCAGTGTCTGGATGATGTCATAGTTTAAGCACTGAGTTGAAATTCTTGAAGGGAGGGGCTGAAATGCTTTCAGAGTCCTCAGTGCCCTGAGTCTCTGCAACACCTTTAGCCTCTTCAATCAGATGGGCTGCAACAGCTGGAGGGTCAAACGTCTGCCTCTTGAAATCAGGAACATTTCATTAATATCCAGACACAATCTGCTGCTGGCTGCAAAGATCTGCTTTCTTCTTCTGGGAGTTGTTTGTTTTTTTGTGTGTTTTTTTCTCACTAAATTATAGCCAGGTCCTAGACAAACTGTGTACAGTAATAATCAGAGAAATGGACTAGAAGCCAGGGGACTCGGGTTCAAATCCTGTCTCAGCCACTGAACCTATTATATCTCTTTGTTTGCAGGTTACTGAGCTATCATAAGCTAACAGAGGCATTTATTGTAAAGACACAGAATATCTCATAGATTCCTAAAGACATATCTCTATTATTTTTCTCTACCTCTCTTGACACATCTGTTTATTTTCCTTTCCTTTGCCAGAGTAGCTTTTTCTGCTGCCCTTTTTATGGGATGGAACATAGTTCCCTCTCTTCTCCCAAAAATAGCTATAACACAAACTGTTCACTTACTTAGGTCAGGCATTATTCTAAATATTAGTTTATTTAATCATCACAAAAAAATCCTTTTGATAGGGATGCCATGATTACCCCTGTATACAGATGAAAAAAACTGAGACACCCAGAAGTTAAGTAGCTTACAAGGACACACAGCTTCTTTTGTTCTTGACTCCAGCCAAGCTGAACTCAGAGCCAGTAGATTTATGTCCTGCCTTGTATTCTTTCATGCCACATACAGAGGTTTATTGGCTGTCTCTCCATCTGTTTTCATATTTCCAAGTAGAACCAGAACCAGATTGCGCCAGCATGACTGAGGCCTGTGCTCACAGCAGTGGTGGCCTTGAGAAGCCCCTGTGCTTCCTATACAGGTTCCCTCCATGCCTGTTAATCCAACCAAGTTATTTTCTCCAAGTCCCTTCTAATCGTTGGGTCTTAGGTTCTCCTACCATACAATGAAGGCATTGATCCCGCCTTCAGAACGTGTGCTATGAAACACGGGTTCCACGAGATGTTATGCACATAAAGAGTTTTGTGGGCCAATGGGAAATGCTATTTACTTGATCCGCCTCTTGGACACTCACAATGAATGCTTGTGTACTAAAGACTCTGAAAAGCCCGTTGGTGGAGATAACTGCTAGCTAACCTGTAACACAGCATTTCTCAATTATATTTGACTACAGCAACTCTTAAAAAAAAACATCCTCATTAAACATGGATCCTCCTGCTCTACAGTATCCATGGAAAAGTTCAAACTAAATCCAAAGTACACTATACCGGTCCTCACCTTCCATCTCCTCTCAACAGCATATAACACTGCTGAACAAGCCCTCCCTCTAAGCATGGTCCCCCTCCCCCGCCATGGTTTAAAGAACACGCCCCTCCTCTGGAGTCCTTCCTACTCCTCTGCTCCTGCCAAGACCTGTGGATTTCTATCCTGGGTCAGAGTCCCTTACGGTGAGTGCTCCGATTATTATCACCCACAGGTCCAATTATTATCTCCTCTGAACACCATACATGTAGCTCTTTCTGCTCACTTGACATTTCTACTTGGATAACTCAGACATTAAGGGGAGCTGGTAGAGGAGGCAGGGAAGACTACATTTTCACCAAATTAAAGAATAATTTGTGGGCCACTCCACATTTTCTGTTCCTCTTCGAAATGCCTCAGATACATTCAGGACATGACAAAAGGCAAACAATTTATTTTACTAAGATGATGACAGATGTGTTTGTGACCCCATCAACCTGGCCTTCTGTTTGTTTTTATGGCTTCAGTTCTGAACGGCTGCTCCTTACCCCGCTCTTGACATGCTGGCCATTCAGAACCATCTACCCACCACCACCGCCATCATCGTTGTCCATCACAGCCCCAGCCGCTGTGGTCACGTGCCATGACCATTAAGCACCATCTTCAGGACAAACAAGCCTAAATTGCTAGGTTTTGTCTTAGGACAGCATTTGAACAATGTCAGCGATAGCTAGGATGACTGAGCGCTTGTGACAACCAACGCTTAGCACTTGACACACTTCTCTCATTGACTCTTCACAGCCACTCCAAGATGCTGGCACTGTTGTTAACCCTATTTTCCAGATGAGGTAACAGGCCACAGAAAGGTTAACTAATGTGCCAAGTCCACACAGCTGGTAGATGAAGTCCTTTTTCCTGGATCATAGAAAATGACAGATGAAGTCCCTATGAGTTTGTTTGTTTTCATTAAATTGGTCTTTCTAAAACTTCCCATTAAAAACAAGAGATACACAAGAAAATCTAAACAAACAGTGTAGGAAGCGAACAAATGAAAGCAGAAGTCTCCCCTGCCTGCCTGTCCCTTTCTGCAGCGCCTGTCCAGCTCTGCCAGGGTACAAGCTGCTGAAAGTTTTTGGAAGGTGTTTTGCAGAAATTCTCTGCATATGCAATGAAGCAGTTCTTCCTTTTAAATCATCTTCTCCTACCCAATTCAGGACAGCACTCTCTTGACACACACCGTCCTTTGCCTTTTCCCTGTCTTGTCTGCCACCCCTCACCGCATGCCCACAGGTCTCTTTTCCACTTCCTGGGGGGCTGAGGGGGGCAGAAACTACCCTCTGCCAAGATCAGCACAGCCAAGTCATCTGAGCACAATGACCATCATGATCACGGGATAAGGGGATGACAGCTCAGTCACCAGCATCTCGTGATGAGAGAAAGAAAGAAAAAGATTTTAAAAAATCCTAAAAAGCAGAAGTTTCCTGAACAGTCTTCCGCAGCCCTGTTGGGCAGCTCTCCCTCACATCTGAGTTGTCACCCTAAGTCTGAAGACTCTGCCTAGTTGCTGAAATGTCAGGGTGACCCCTCAGCTGGACAGTTACACAAACACCTGAGGTGACTGGCAGGGAAAGATATTCCCAAGGGTCTGTGCTCACCTGGAGATCTCAAAGTGACAAGTGGCGGCAGCCCCAAGTGTGAGCTTGGGGTTCCACCCTTTGTTCCGCTTTCACCACAAGCTGCCTATGTTGTTGTTATTGTTGAAGTTGAAGGGCAGCTCTCACAGAAAGGCTCTAGGAAATAACCCTTCAAACAGGGGTTTCCCATGCATTCTCTTCTGAATGCTTGCTCTGTCTGGAAGGGGCACATATTTCCCAGCCACCCACCCAGACTCACTCTCCATCTCCCTAGCATCTCTCAAGAGCCTCGGCCTAAGTATTAGTGAGTAACAAACATTTACTCCTTAGAAAACCAAATGGAAATTGGGCAGTAGGCAGTGGATCTCTGTAAGGCCCAGTCAATGCTGTTCACGTCTGAGGAAGATGTGCAGCTGCAGCTCAGGTCCATGGGGCAAGAGCTCCGAGCCCACACCTGGAGGATTCCATGACATTGGTGACTCGACAGTGACTTTGAGAGGTGCCCTACTTCCTCAGAAAGAGTCTTGACCAGCTGGTGCAAAACAAAAATAAATCAAGCTGCTTCATTATTTTTACATGCCACGAACCTATAATCCACCCTTTAGACTGACTCAGGACACTCCTTCCAAGATAAGGTACAAAATATAAATATTGAATCTTGTTTTAAACACAGTACTATTTCTCTTTCAATGTCCATCACCTCCACCTTGAGGCCATCTACTAGTCCTCCATGGCCATAGTTCACCACCATACTGGGGTGCTCAGTTTCATTTGCATTTCAAACAAAAACAGAATATTTTTAGTATAAGTCTACTCTAAGCAATATTTGTCCATATTTACCTGAAATTCAAACTGAACTGGGCATCCTGCATTTTTATTTGCTCAATCTGGCAGCCCTGCTCCTCTCTACCACTTACTCTGCTTGGCTTTGGAAAATAAAAAAGATGGGCACTCCCACCCCCTCCACTTAAAGCTTAGGATCATGTATTCTATCTCCACAGAAGAGTTATCTGCAATGAAAGCTTAGAGTATTTGTTTTTGTCAGTCTGTTTGAAGTGATTGCCCAGTGAATATTCTCTCCAAATTCCAAGGGACAGGGGTAAGGGAAGAAAAATATGTGGAGCTGTTTACACTCCACAGTTAACTAACTCAGAGCAAGGACCCCATTTCTCTCTCAAATTGCTATGAAAATTTACCCAGTCTCAACACATCAGAGGTGAAACAGACAGTTAAATACCAACAGCCACATTTTGAGATTGCAAATGGCTGCTTATCATTCCTTGTTCGTAGAAGAACTATATCTTATATTGTCAATTTGATAAAAGGCTTCAGCTTCAAAATAAGATTCGTGTCCAAGGGGCTTTCATTTTCCCTTTGATAAACAGGCATAATTCACTTTTCTTTAATGTTATTCCAAAGAGTGCTGTGTTACAATGGGGTTTTTGTCATGCCCCCAAAACATTTTTGAAACCATTCTTATCTTTCCAGGCTCTTGCTAACAGCCACCATGATATTCTCTTGGGCATAACTGTGCCCACTCTTCCACAGGCTCAAGAAACAAGCTTATAGCCTTTGAAAGTTGCATCTCCTGGGTGGAAGGGAGAAAAGGTAGCATATAAATTATTTTCCATTAAAGGCTTTATCAAATGACTGAAACACAACATAGTAGGCAACCAGTTCCAGATTCATTTTCAATCAATATTTTGTGAGCACCAGCTAGGTACTGGGTGGCTCACAGACCAGTGGTTCTTAACTTTGACTGTGTACTAGAAAAAGTACTGCTCTCTGGGCCCACCTTCAGATTCCGGCTCAACTGGTTTGGGGAGGGGGCTGAGCATGAGTGTCTTTGAAAGCTCCCCAATGGTTATAAGCTGGAGGCAGCAGTGAAGAACACTGATAGGTACAATTTCGTTTATTCTCCCCTGCAATGTGACAAGGCAGCGGGAGGATGGTATATAACTCATGAGGACCCCTGCTCAGTGTAAAGCAGCCTCCATGACCTCCTTCTCATGGTGAGGCCTACATCATGCTCAATTTCATACTCTGACAACTCAAGATACCACAGGGCTGCTGGGATGTCTTTCTTTTTAAATTGCGTCCTTTAAAAAGAGTATAAATGCTCAGAGCATCTCAGAAAATGAAATTCTACATATCAAAAATGATAGAAGTATTCAACTTATATTATCAAGTATGTCATGTACCCCAAAGTGAAGGAACAGTATAATAAACCCCCATAGCCCATCACTCAACTTCAACAATTATATGCATTTTCCAAGCCCTCTTTCTTCTCTATCCTCCTGGGGTTTGGTTTTGTTTTGTTTTATTAGATAATTTTCTAGCAATCCCCGGTCATCATATGATTCATACTCCAACATGTATCTCTAGTACCTGGGGACCTCTTTTTATTGTGTAAGATAAAAATAACAGATAACCTACTATTTTAACCTTTTCTAAGTGTGTAGTTCAGTGGCATTAAGTACTTTCACATTGTTGTGTGACCATCATCATCATTGGCCTCTAGTTCTTTTTTCATCTTCCCAAATGGAAATTCTATCCTCATTAAATAATAACCCCTCAGTTCCCTCCTCCCAGCCCCAGGCAACCACCATTCTACTTTCTGTCTCTGTGGATTTGACTGCTCTAGGTACGTTGTATATGTGGGATCCTACAGTTCTTGTTTTTGTGTGCTCCCTTAATTCATTAGCATCTCTTCTCCCACACTGGCTTCCTTTTCATCCATGTTGTAGCATGAAATACTTGAAAATGTTTTTCTATAAAATCCAAGGACATTTTATTGATAACCCGGGATATTAATATGTTTCCTTTAATATGACAGTATCTCCTCATCTAAAACCTTGCACTGGTTTTGTTAAAGAAGCAGGTCATTGTCCTGTAGTATTGCCCACATTAGATCTGACTGGTTGCATTCTAGCTCCCTGGAAAGCTTTCCACAGGCTCCTCCATCCCACTATTTCCTGAAAGCTGGTGTGTAGATCTAGAGGCTGAGCCGGACCATTATCCAATTTTCTGGCAAGATGATTTTATGGGGAGTGTGACATAGATCATATTGTGCCATTCAGGAAGCCAATCCTGTCTAATTATCCTGATGTTGAGATTGCTCAGGTGATGTCACCCTGTCCTTCCGTTCAACTTCTGCATAATGAAATTTCAACATTGAAAAAAGGCATTCTGAGTGTGTGACCCCCTGGCCAGCTCCTCTCATCTGTTCAAAGGAAGAAACAGGACCAAAAAGGTTTAATGGTTTGTTCAACATCAATTGTTTGTCAATCAATATTTATAAGCTTCTACTCCTCCTGGCACAGAGCAGGGGGCTGATAAGTACTTGTTAAAAAAAAAAAAAGGAAGGAAGGAAGGAAGGAAGGAAGGAAGGAAGGAAGGGAGGGAGGGAGGAAGGAAGGAAGGAAGGAAGGGAGGGAGGAAGGAAAGAAGCATGAATTTGGGGAGCACTTTTTCCAAACATATGTTTCTCCATCTTCTTTACATGCATATATCTTCATATAGATTAGTGTCAGAAAAACTATGGTTCGGTTCCTAGGTCTGTTTTTAATTAGCTGTATAAGCATGGGGGCAGTCTTAGGCTCCCTCTTTGTGTTGTCAGTTTCCTCATTGGGTACAACAAATCCCCACACTATACTTTCAGGATGAAATAAGTTGGTTCATACATCAAGTACACTTTCTTTGGGCAAATTCCCTTCACTCCTTTTTTCATAAGCACTTTACTTATTCTTAAGTTTCCTCATGGCAGCCATGGCCTCTGTTTTGAACAGATTTGTTCAGGTTGGAGCAGGCACTTCTACTGAGTGGAATAGGTGTCTGGGGCAAGGTTCACAGACAGCAGGTGAAGAACCCCTGATGTATGTCTAGCTGTTTCAATACTCAATGGGTGACTCTGACTCTAAATGGTCAATGCATGTTTGTTTTCTGTTCTATTTTTGGATATTTTATAAACACATCAATGTCAAAGAGCAACATCAGAATTCAGCTTTCACATTGGACTTTGTCACTACCCAAGGTCCCTTGGCCAATGTGAGCTCTGGCCATGACTAATTGTGGCAAAGCTGCAAAGAAGAGCCACACTCATATCCTGTTAGAGGAAGTATAAATTGAGGACACCATTTGGAAGACAATTTGATAGTCCATATTAAAAACCCCAAAGTGTATACAATTTGTACTGTAGAGATTCACCACTAAGACTATCTTGTGAGAAAGAAATTCATTATATGTTTGTTTATAAAGACTTGAGAGGGAAAACCCTTGTGTATCCAACATGAGAGACTTGATTAAATCAAATATGGTTACCCACAAAATGGAATACAATTGACAATGAAATACAGTATCTCATGATGAAATTAGAAAGTGTAATCTATTGTTAAGTGAAAAAAGCTGGTTATAAAATAACACAGTACAATGTTTTATATATATATTTTACCAAAGATGCCAGGATACATGTAAAAAATTGCCTTGACCGCTAGCCGGTTTCGCTCAGTGGATAGAGCCTTCAGATCAAAGGGTCCCAGGTTCGGTTCTGGTCAAGGGCATGTACTTGGTTGCAGGCTCCTCCCCAGACCAGGCCCTGGTAAGGGCTCATCCAAGAGGCAACCAATCAATGTGTTTCTCTCACATCGATATTTCTCTCTGTCTTTCCCTCTTTCTAAAAATCAATGGAGAAATATCCTTGAGCAAGGATTTAAAAAAAAAAATTGCCTTGATCAGCTGCATTCTGCTCAGTCAATGAAACAATAAAATATCAGGGCAGGAAGTAATCTCAGAAATAATTTATTTTACTCCTCCCTTTCCTAGATGAGGCATCTGAGCTCAGAGGAGCCTAGTGACTTGTCTTAGACAGCAGAGCTAGTCATGTCCTTATATATGGCACTGTATAGCAAGTACATTGGGGTTCACAAGATGACTGGGGAAAGATTATCACAGAATAGGAGGGCCCTTCACAAAACTGTCCATTTGGAACAAGGTGTGATTTAATAAACAGTAATGAGACAAGACAGAAGCTGTGTTTGCCAGCATTCCTCTCGAGGAGAGCACAGTGTTTGTTCCCAGGAATGTTGCGATAAGCTTACTTACACTAGAAACCAAGGCCACTGGGCCATGAAAGGTCTGATTCCCAGGCTTCAGAAAGGGGCACATAACCCCTCTGCTCAAGAGCAGATAATTGTATCTATTCCTAAAAAACTGAGGGCTGGAGAAAGAGGAAAGACGTGAGAAATGTCCATCATATGTTGGTGAGTACATCATTTTGGGGGGAGGACCATGAAATAACTGTTTTCTGTATCTAAGTTGGGGCAACCAATAGTCTGATTTGTCCCAACTCATCCAAGTTTGTCTGATTCTTTCCCAGTGTTAGCAGTGACAGTCCCATGTCCCATGAACCCCTCAGTCCTAGGCAAACCAGGGCATTTGATCACTTCAGGGCAACATGTGCAGATATGGGAGGTAGAGGCTTCATCTGACATGAGTTACAAAATAGATTTTTTTGAATCCAAGAGACTGTCAAATTTTTCAAAACATTCTCAAGTTTTGCAACAGATTAAATGAGCAAAATTATAAAGAAACATCTCTTCATTCAAAGAATGCATAATTTTTCAAAAGCCAGTTCCTAAACCATAACAATATTTTAAAATATTTATTAATGTGAGAAACTTAATTAGAAAGTTTCTTTTTTTGTCATTCTTGTGCCTGAAGACCAGGGATTACATACCTGCCCTGACAATTGTGCAACTCACCAGACTTCTGTGATATATGTAGAAATCACATTTCCTATAAATAAAACCCAACTTCCATATGTAAAGTGGAAATATAATTGTTGTACTGCTTCAAAGTACTGAGATTTAAATAAGCTCATATGTATAATGATGACTTAAAAATTATTAGTTCTCTTGCTTTGACTGGTTAGACCTGCTATTTGCATTTCTATTTCATTTTAGGTTCTGTGCAAATATGCTAATATTCAAGGCAGAAGAAAGGTGACTATAAAAATTCCACAATCACAGTGCTGGGTCAGAAGATACTCCCTAGTCCATAGAAGCTGCCATATTTTCCTCTCCTAGGATTTTTCACTTTTTCTTTCCTGGTCTCTCTCATTCTCTGCAGCTCCAGAATGAAGATTTCAGTTGCCACTACCTGTGCCCCTCCTGCTTCAGAAAAGAGCCTGTGCTTGGGAGGAAGAATCAGGCCAGGTGGGAATAAATGTGCCTTCCTCCTGTGATTTCATCAGAGCTCCTGAGGGTTTGGCACAGTTCTTCTTCTTCTTTGTTTTAAATATATTTTATTGATTGTTTACAAAGAGGAAGGGAGATGGATAGAGAGTTAGAAACATCGATGAAAGAGAAACATCGGTGAGCTGCCTCCTGCACACCTCCTACTGGGGATGTGCCCAAAACCAAGGTACATGCCCTTGACTGGAATTGAACCTGAGACCTTTCAGTCCACAGGCTGACGCTCTATCTATTGAGACAAACCAGTTAGGGCTGGCACAGTTCTTCTAACAGCCTTTTTCATGGTATTTTCATGGCCACAATGGTAAGATGGAGTAAGAGGGAGGTGATGGAAAGTTATGAGTCGAACAGTAATACCATCCACTGAACTTCTAAATAGAAGTTAGGAGGACCTAAACATGCATTAGTATCATCAAGGACATTTGTTTAAAAATAAACAAACAGAAAAACAGAGATGCCTGGGATGGATTACAGACTTCCTCAATCTGTAGGTCAGATATGATCTGAATGTTTGTGTCCTCTCCAAAATTCACACATTGAAATCCTAACCCATCAGGTGCTGGGATAAGGAAGTGGGGCCTTTTGGAGGTGATTTCATCATAAGGGAGGCACCTCATTAATGGGATTAGTGCCCTTATAAAAGATGCCCCTGTTTGAGCCCTTCCTCCTTCAGCCATGTGAGAATGGAATGAAAAGTTTGCAACCTGGAAGAGGTTCTTCACCCAACTGTGTTGGTACCCTGATCTTGCACTTCTAACTTCCAGAACAATGAGCAATAAATTTCTGTTGCTTATAAGATACCCAATTTGTGACATTTTATTATAGCAGCCCAAACAGACAGTTAACATTTATATTTTTAGCAGACACCTGTATATTTAATTACTTATTCAGATAATCCCAATGTATAGCCAAGGTCAAGAACCTTGAATATAGCATATGGTTGGTGCAGTGCATCTGAGACTGGGTGGGTCTGAGGCAGGTGGCATGCAGACTGCACTTTGAGAAAGACTCTTATCCACTGAAGCTGGATCAGAAATGGTGATGCAGCTTCTGCTTAGTTATTTGGGAATGCTCATCCTTGGAATCCAGCCACAGTGCTGTGAGGAACCCAAGCTCCTGTGTGAAAAGATCCATGTGGAAATTGACAGCCATGTATGTGAGCCCTCTTGGAAGTGGATCTTCTAACCTCAAATTAGCCACTTCAGGCGACCCTAGGTAGAGCAAATATGAGCTGTCCCTGCTGA
>NW_006294778.1:5123793-5124082 GCF_000327345.1 Myotis davidii
GCTCCTACATCCCCTGAGGGGTCCTGGATTGCAAGAGGGCAGTTCTCAGGTGACACACCCTGAAATCAGGCTCCCTCCTCTCTGGTTCCTGGTGCATCTCCCAAGAACTGCCGCTGCCAAGTGACCAAAGCTCGGCAGCTCCTGCATTGAGCTTCTGCCCCCTGGTGACCAGTGTGTGTCTTAGCTACTGGCCAGTTAGCCAATCGCTTAGGCTTTTATATATATACTAGAGGCCTGGTGCACAAAAATTTGTGCACTCGAGGGGTGGGGGATCCCTCAGCCAGGCCTG
>NW_006294778.1:5124299-5157110 GCF_000327345.1 Myotis davidii
CCTTTTGTTCTTTTCTTTTAATTCTGGGATTTATTTACCTTCTATAATTGAAATTTTGTAGCCTTCAGAGGAGCTCAGAGCCAGCCAGGGCAAGCAGAAGGGAAGCTTGGCTTTCTCCATCACCAGGGGCAACCCACTCCTGCTCTCTCCAGCTCCGTGGCAATGGCTCACTGAAAGCAGGTATCTGGGGTTTATTTACCTTCTATAATTGAAACTTTGTTGCTTTGAGTGGAGGTCAGAGCTGGCTGCAGCAGCTGGGAAGCTTGGCTTCCTCCATGATTGGGGCAACCAAGCCTCCTGCTTGCTTCAGCTCTGTGGCTGCCAGCCGCCATCTTGGTTGGGTTAATTTGCATATAGTCACTCTGATTGGCTGGTGGGCATGGCTTAAGGCATAGCAAAGGTATGGTCAATTTGCATGTTTGTCTTTTATTAGTGTAGATGATTGTTTTCAAGTTTGGGGGTGTTTTGTCATATAGCAATAGATAACTGGAACACTTAGCAAATGTGATGCTCACATTTGAACACAGGCCTTCAATCTCCAGGGTCTATATATGGAGTTGCTACAGAATGCTGCACTGCCCAGATTCCCCTTAGGGACTGGAAGGTATATTCATTCAAATGCTGAAAATGTTGCCCACCAACAGCTCTAAGCTCTCAGGCCTCTACAGCAATTGCCTGTGGCTGAAAAGAACCACTTTGCCCAAGGTCATGACTCCCTTCAGGGCACCCTGCATCCAATATCTGGTTGATGCAAGGATATAAAAGCTCAGCCTCCTTACCCCAACCTGGGCCAACTCTGAAGAGCTATCGCAGCTTCAGAACTCTCTATGGGGTCAGCTAAGGTCTTGTTGCTACTATACCAACTTCTCTTTTTTCCTAATCCATTCTTTCACTTCCTCCACAGGTGCTGATGCTGAGAGACCATCCCCAAAGCCTCCTACATGGAAATCTCCATTTCAGAATTATTTGTTGGGGAGAACCCAACCTGTAATACTCCAACTACAATAAGAGTAAAATGAGATGTCTACAGAGGTGGTAAGCCAGAGGCATGCAAGCAGAGGCACTTGGTGTGAAAAGGATAGATGGAAGTTGATCTGTGTAAACAACTTCTATTGAATGCCTACTGCATGGGTTATAAAGGTAAGAGACTGTCTTTACCTAGGAAAGTTTACCATTTAATAAAGGATATAGGCAAGGAAACATGAAATTTCAGTCAATGTAATAAGTACTACAATAGAGTGGGATTCTAACAGGGCCATGGGAACCCACAGGACCAGAAAAGGTATCCCTGAGCTTGGAAATATTGGAGAACATGGGCAGCACATAGGGATTCACAGGCACGGCTCAAATAAACAAAGAATGAGAAATGATAAGTGATGTAGCTAGAAAAGTTGGCATGGGCTGGACCATGAAAGGCTTTGAGCACTCTGATTAGTGAATTTATTTTACTTTATAGGAAAATATGGTTCCACTGAAGGAGTTCAGACTATCAGAGTTATACCCACATTTTGGAAAGAACACTATGGCCACACTTTAGAAGATGATTTTAAAAGTGACAAGACTAGAGAGAGGGAGGCCCTTTAGGGTTCGCTGTTGCAATGATCCCAATGAAAATTTATGATCTATTATTATTATTAATATTCAATGGTGCCAATTAAGAGAACTGGGAGTTCTGTACCTTCCTCTTTCCTCCAACTCCCTGCCAAAGACTGAACCATCTAATCTGGGCAGTCTATGCTAAATGTGGCTGCCTTTGCTGATAAAATTGAGCAATTAGCTGATTAATCCTCTCCATGGAGAGGCTGAGAAAGCAGAAGGAACAGCAGTAGTTTACCAGTTTCATAAGGACAAATGAGTTCCTCTCTCCCCCAGCACTATAGAAAAAGCACCAGTTCCTCAAAATGAAGACCTATGTTCATTAGACAGTTCTGTGACACACCACTGCCCAGCCAAATGTTGAGACATTCCGGCACCCCTGGAGAGTGCAACCCTGCTCCTGAGAGTGTCTTGACCACTGGATGGACTTTTCTCGAGAAAGAGAACATTTCTGTAATGTTGTATCAAGAGCATTTAGCCCAACTGCTTCCAGAGTTTAAGGTTCCAAACAGGAGAGAGTATAACTGTATTTTTTTAAAAAAATAAAATGTTCCATGATTACATTTAAAAAAAAAAAAGAGCATTTAGCCCAACTGCTTCCAGAGTTTACTCACTGTTTGTGTTTGTCTTTAAAACATTCATCAGCTACCATTTCTTTGGTCCCGGGAAAGCAGGGACCTGTGAAAAATGCAACAGGGAATGAAGCCTGGAGGAGGTCACTTTCATGATTGGTTTGGAATGGAATAATCTCAAATTAGCACATCTAAGAGCTCCAGAGGATGGCTGGAATCATTTGAGATTAAATTCCCTTGGGATTAGAAGGTGGGAATGGAGGTAGGGGAAGGAATATCTATTTTGTTTTATTAACTACAATTTACACACACACACACACACACAATTACTCACTTAAAGTAGGTTTTACATAAATGTATTTTAAAATTAGGCAGTACAACTGATTGCAGCAATAAATTGTTTTCTCTTCACCTTGTCTGCCTTTTCTCCCATTCTCAATTTCCTTGAGAGAGAGAGAGAGAGAGAGAGAGAGAGAGAGAGAGAAGCAAACTATTCAAAGCTTTATGTGTCTTGCTTTTTTAAACAATAATATATGTTGGACATCTTTCTGTATCAGTACAAATAGAATCTTATTTATTTAGAAGCCACATAGGATTTTGATATATGATTGTGCCATAATTTATTTAACAAGCATCCTACTGATAGATATTGAGATTGCGTCCAAAATGTTGCTACTATAAATAATTCTGCATGAATATCCTTGTGTGTATATGTGTGTTTGTACAAATATGTGCATTTATCAAGTGTGTAAATTTGTACAAGTGCAATTTCTACACAGAAGATATATACATTAAAAAATTTAAAAGATACTAACAAATAGGCCCTGGATCTTTGCTCTTGATGCCCCACCATATCCCTTCCTCAGTCATTCATGGCTTCCTAGGGCAAGCACAAGCCCTCTTCATCTGAGGGATTTCCCTGGCTCTAAGACCTTGCTTTGTTCACTCACAGGGTAGGCAGGAAATGGTGGGGAGTGAACACATCTAGTGCAGTCCTCAGTCAATGACAAATAGTTGATTTTAAAATGCCCTACTTTCTTCATCTTTCAGCAGGGGACAACTTTGACCAACCACAGTGCAATTCCACATCAATGGAATTGAGTCTCAGCTGTCCCCAGTGGCAACCATCTCATTAATGTACCCTTTTATGGGCTTCCTTCCCTTACTTCCCTCACTTCCACATCCCTTACCAATGCCCCTGGGATTACCTCCCAAATGAACTAGTTGCCCTCAAATCTTTGTCTCAGGGTTGACTTATGAGGAAGCTCAATTAAAAGGTACCCTCCATCACAGTTGTAATTTTTTGCTCTTCCATCAGCAGTGTCTGTTCCCCATCCCAAACTCATGGTCAATTTTATTGTCTATTTATTCATTTACTCATTTGTTCATTCATTCAGTAGATACTTCTTGAGAATTTTCTCTGTGTCAGACTACTTGCTGGCCCCTGGATACAATACTGATCACGGGAGATCAGACAAACTAGCTCCATTACCTGCAATCCTCCTCCTTTAAGTTGATACTTACACTTCTAAAAAAAGCTAAGTCCAATATTATTCCACAGTTGGAACAAAGCAGTGAAAATGCATAACCTTGACTAAAGCAACACATGAGTGGGAGATTACAGTAATCTAATTGGTAGCAACTAGACTGGTTATCAAATCCTTCCCAGATTTGCTAAGGGATGGGGTTGAAGAGATGTCAGACCTTTGAAGTAGGTCAGGGGGACCCGGGATAGCAGATATTCTTCAGAGATTTGACATGTTGATTTAGACTAAGGTCTGGTTCAGGACAAAAAGAAACTACTCAGTAATATTGTCATAAGACTACAAATGGTCTACTTTTAATATTGTCATAAGACTACAAATGGTCTACTTTCATGATTTATGGACATGTTTTTTGTTTTTCAGACTGCCTGTTTTCATAGTAAAGAGCTTTATTCCCGGAGCACTAATTAATGGAGGTATTATTGTTTTTAAAAGAACAAGAAGGAAATTCACTCCTATCCTGGATAAATTCCACAGTCTGCCTTCTCTGCTCCTCAACCAGGACTGCCAAGCTTTGCTGGGAAGAAGTCCCTCCATTCTATAATCACGAACTCCAACCACAGCTGGGTTCTTGATGTTTTGTATAAAACTTGCAATCGTCATGGTCAACTTTCTCTCATTCTTCTCAGCAGCTTTTTCAAACATTCTTCTTTCTCTTTAAATGCCTTGTTCTTTTATTTTTTCCCTTGCTCTGAGCACATGAGCATCTTTAAACATGCCCAAATCTCTCCTATCTTTAAATAAAAAAGCTTTCCCTGTCATTCTCTATAGCTGGCTCCCTCATTTATTTCTTTTGATAATTTAGCTCCTTGATAGAATCATCTATTTGCACTGCCTCCACTTCTCCCAATCATTCCTACTTCTCTGCATCTTCTTCTACTCACCACAACACAACTACTGTTTTCCTTTCCCACATTTTCAAATGAAAAAAACACACCACATTTTAAAATCTCACTGTATTTAAAAATCTCTATAGCAGTTATTCTCAGACGTGGTCCCTAAATCAGCGAGAGAAAGAAAGAAAGAAAGCCTGGCCAGTGTGGCTCAGTGGTTGAACATCAACCCATGAAACAGGAGGTCATGGTTGATTCCTAGTCGATACACAAGCTTGGGTTTCAGGTTTGATCTTCAGTATGGGATGTGTAGGAGGCAGCCAATCAATGATTCCCTGTCATCACTGATGTTTCCACCTCTCTCCCTCTCCCTTCCTCTCTGAAATCAATACGCATGTATTGAAAGGAAGGAAGGGAGGGAGGGAGGGAGATAGGGAGGAAGGGAGAGAAGGAGGGAGAGATATGGAAAGAAAGGAAGAAAAAAACATCACCGGGGATCCTGTGAGAGACTCAAATTCATGGGCCCCACATGCCTTTTTACTGAATTAGAAACTCTGGGATGGCCCAGCAATCTGTTTCAGCAAGCCCTCTAGGTAACTCTGATGACACTCTGAGTTTGAGTTCAATACTCCTAACCTTTCCTCTTCCTCTTTGAAATTCTTTGTATGTTTTCTGTGAACTAGATATTGCTGGTTCTTCTTTTACATTTTAAGCTGTTTGGTTATGTGTTGTTGTTGTTGTTGTTGTGTGTGTGTTTTCAGTTTTCTTCTTTCATTCAGCCCTAAATATGGTTATTCCTAATGCTCTATTTTCACATTATCTCTTCCATGTGATGTCATCTATTTAAAACACTTCAGTTACAACCTATATTAGTCACAATTCTTGCTTATAAATGGTAGAAAATGCAATTCAACTTAAGCAACAATGAGCAAAGTTAAACAAAAGATGGAATTTATTGACTCATGTAACATGTTTGTCTTGATCCAGGATCTTAAATAATGACATCAGGATTTGACCTCATTCTCTTTCTCTCTCAGTTCAGTTTCCATCTGAATTGATTTTATTTCTAATCTAGACTCCCCTTTGTGGCCCCTTGAAGTTCCAAAAGAACATTCTCATAGTTCCAGGGCCATGTTGGTTTGTGTGCCTATCCTAAAGCAATCATTGATGACTTTCTTAAGCCTAAGCACATCACCATCCCTGGAGGTAGGAATGAGGTCAACCTTAATCGAACTGACACTCATTGATTTAACATACATTGAGCACCTACTATGTGCTAAGCACATTCTGCGAATGCAACAGTGAACAACAAAATCAAAGTCTTTAGGCTCATGAAGCTTATATTCCAGGCAATAAACAAATAATCAGATAAGAATAAGCATAGGAAGATAAAGGGATGAAGAGTGATGGAACTGCTGAGGGAGAATAAGAGTAACTTCCCAGAAAATACCAAGATATTGTTAACAGAAGGATTAATGAATTCTAGGTGGGTAAATACAGTAGATATAATTCCCAAATCTACATCCTTAACAATTATATCCAATTGCCTATTAACCCTGTCACTTAATAGAGAAATTGAAATGTCCCAAATTGAAATTTTCAATTTGCGTATTCCTTACTTTTCACTATCTACTCAATTTTCTTTGAATTGATTTTTTCTTTTAAATAATTTTTGGAATTAATAGATGTATCTTCTCTCCATCCCCTCATATTGGACATAACAAATAACAAGGGGTAGTAGAATGGAAACCATGAAAATAGAAATGGAGCAGAGTTACAAAGACTATTTTTGAGAAGTCTGAAGTAGAAAGGTATTGAAGGATGGTCAGGGTGAAAAGAAAGGACCTTCCTACAAACTCCCCTCCAAATCTTCCAATGAAATACTCTAGATAATATCTCAAATTTAGAATGATTTCATTTATCCATTGTCTCTAGCTTCCACCCGATGGTCCATGATATGAGCAAAGCTGATTATCCAATTGCCCACACCTGACTTCACTCACCAAATCATACCAATTCTGCCTCTAAAATGTTTCTGGAGAGTATTCTCTGACTTACATTCCTGTGACCACTTCTCTAGTCCATGGCCCATCAGGTCTTTTCTGAATCTTTCATCTGAATCCTACCCAATCTTCTTGCTTGTCATCTTGTTTCCTCTCTCAATTTTCTACATATTATTTCTGGAAAGGTCTTGGATTTCCAGGCAGTGTTGAAAGTTAACTTGATGTTTGTGGTAAAAAATCCAGTGTGAGGCTATCAACGTGATTACCTGTTTTCTTCAGTCACACTCAGCTGTTCAGATGCAGGCATGGAGATGATAGAGATTCAGAGTTGGGGTTTTTCCTGACAAGTATGATGGGAGGAGGGATGGACATGTTATACATACACAAGGGGATGTATTAAAGTGAAGGGTCATTGAATCTATGTTGGATAAAAAAGAAAGCAAGAGCACAAGGAGATATGGTAGAAAAATATTGTAGAATCAAAGGACTAGAGATCCCAATAGGGACAAAAAATGGTTAGAGGAAGAGTACAAAAAGAAATGAGCAGGACAGAGAGAATATGGTATGCAGGGCATGAGATAACTGGAGTAAAGATTTTGGAGGTAGTTTCTGCTCTTTAGCCCACTTATATAACATATTCTGAAATCAGTGAAAAATGAGTTGAATCTGATTTATAGCAGAAGCACACTTCAGTGTTGGCATTTTTATGTGATAGGATTTGGTGACCTAAGTAAGGATTAAAAGCCACAGATGCCCAAACAGGGATTTAAGCCCTAGACCCTCATATTAAAAGTCTGATAGTCTACCAACCAAGCTAACTATGCTGGATATAATTTATCTAACAATGTTTAGAATGTAAGTATGGGAGGTGGTAGCTGAGGTAGAGTGGAGGAATAGATAATCAAATACTAGAAGTTCATAATACAGGTCATTAGATGGACTGTCTTTATCAATGCTGAAGTCCTCAAGACTGGTGACAAGAACAATAGTGGAAATTAAGGCAAGATCCAAATAACAAATCTTCAACAAAAGAAGGGGAATGACCTGGAAGACAATGGGTAACAGCAAGAAGGTGAGAGAGATGGTAGCATATTCTGATAGCTTACAGTCTAAAGGAGATGGAAGTGGAGTAGCTTAGGAAAAAAAAATAACAAAGACCAGAAAGTAATCTTAAGCAATAAGGCGAACACCATCATCTCTAGACCCTGTTGTAAATGAAATATAAGAAGAAAACGATCCCAATGGAAGGCTGGGGGAAATCACTGTCCTCGAGGAGCAGATGGATTTCAGCTAGAGCAAAAAGGTGAAACAAAAATGAAAAAGTAGAGAATTTTTCTGAAGACATGCCCTGATTTCCAGAGAGCACATTAGAAGAATGTGGTGGAAGGACTATAGATTAAGTCAGATTAAGGGATACACAAGCATTGTAGAATCCCATGATGAGATGTGGCCTATAACGTAAAGAGGGATCAAAAGCATGATGGGGTTAGTCCATGTGGTCTTTTAGCAGAAAGTTAGTAACCAGCACTGACTGACTTTCTCAGATCAAGTAGTTTTCAGTGATGGTGTGGAAAGTGTGGAAAGCAATATGCTCTTGCTAAAAAGCATAAGCTCTGTTAGCCTTATATGGAACCCCAAAGCAATTCTAATTAAGCTCTGGATAAACAGTAATCTTTCTAGGGATTGTTTGGATTTTTAAAGGAGGCTGTTTTCCTTAAGTAGTTGGAGAAAAGAGATTTTGAGCTTCTGCTTCTTGCTTTCTCTGACCCACTTTCTTGCTCCCCACTTCACCTCAACTAATTGTCTAGACTGCCGTGGTCAGCAAACTGCAGTTCGCGAGCCACATGCAGCTCTTTGGCCCCTTGAGTGTGGCTCTTCCTAAGCCTTAGGAGTACCCTAATTAAGTTAATAACAATGTACCTACCTATATAGTTTAAGTTTTAAAAATTCGGCTCTCAAAAGAAATTTCAATCGTTGTACTGCTGATATTTGGCTCTGTTGACTGAGTTTGCCGATCACTGGTCTAGAGAGCTAATGTGGAGGAACAAAGATTGCAGTTGCAACTTTTCCTCATCAAATCATCAAAATCAGGTAAATACTAATATTTTATGTCTTTCTAAATTACAGCTAGTAAGTATGGCAGGAAGATCAATGTGATTATTTATGATTTGAATAAAATTTCAGAATCTGAAAATTTGGGGGATAGTTATTTTTTTTAGATTTGGTGCCCACTGTAGATTAATAACAGGGATGGTAAACTTTACTGTAAGTGATACTTTCTAAGGGCCCTGCAGTCATTCATGTTAGCTGGCTTATTTCTTAAGGCTTAGATAAATTTGGGACTATCCAGGTCAGTTTGAAACAGGTCACCTTGATCTTGACGCAGTTTTCCAACCAAAGAGAGGCCATCAGAAAACTCTGTATGCTGATAACACAAAGTAGTTTTCAAATTGAAGAACTTTATAGGTTAGTGATTTATACTAAATATATACAAACATCTTTATACTAATAACATCTGCTCTATTAGCACCTTTTGTGTGCTCAATCTGTGACGTAGGTATTGATATCCCAATTTTATAAGTAAGTAGTTTCCCAGAGAATGAATAACTTGTCCAAGGTCATTCAAGCAGTCCGTGATATTGCTGGGATTTAACTCTTAGTCTGTCTCAATTTGGGATTGTAGCTAAGAAAGTTCAGAGAGAATGAATAACTTGCCTAAGGTCATAGAAGTATTCAGAGATACTTCTGGGATTTAAACCCAGGTCTTGCCTCAACTTCTACAGCTCTTATTTTGGGAGACAGTTATTTACTCTTTCCAACATGACGCTTCTATTCCCCTACCTGGACGTTCTTTAAGCTTGGCACACCCACCCCAAATCTGTTTCTAAACTTCCCTTTTTTAAAAAAAGTCTCTCTTTTCAAAGGCACACAAATCTAGAAGAAATGTTTTTCCAATGCAGGTACCCGCCAATGTGTTCAAGCATCCTATTTATCATTTTTCTCTTATACAAAATATCACATTTGTGAACATATGTAACAAAAAGTGCATTTTTTCCTTCTTTTCTCTTGCCCAGTTGGGATCATTGTACCTCATCCCTCATCAGTTCTTCCTTTCTCCATTTCAATGAAGTATCAAATGGGATGGCTTCTAAGGTTCCTCCTGCTCTGAAAATTCTGTGCTTCTACCAATGCTGTATTTCTGATTCTTGTCTTGAAACATGGTATATTAAACACTGGTAGCAGTTACATGTTTTTGTTGCCCCTTCATACTTACGCTCAGCAAAACTATACATAGCAACTCTTTTAAATGTTTGGTTTGCATTTTTGTAGTTTCTTCTATGATGTCAAGTTATAAAGTTTAATCATGAAGAGAGAAGATGGTCATGGTTTTCTGTATTTGCCATCCCAGATTCCAAGTACTCAGTGGTAAGATGAATAGATGACATTGATTGGCTTCTGAAGATAGGTATGTATTTATCAAGTTGTTCATGTTCTTCATCTAGATGTGTACAGATTGACTGTTTTAGAAACCGTCTAAACGGTTTCTAAACCATTTGGCAATTTACCAGTTGAGCTTTGTCTACTTCACTTGCTGATTTACCATGATTTTTCTCAAATCAGAATCTATATATCTAACATAATTTTGGTATGGTTCTATGTGATAGATTAAATTATTCCTTGCCAATAGACCAAAATTATTATAGTTATAATTCAACTACATAAGTAGCAGTACCGTATTTGCCAATGATTTGTGTCCCAAAGAATCTACTCCAAGAAATCAGAGTTGCACAAAGAAATTGAGGCCTGGGGATATTAACACACTTGCTAGACTATTGCCTATGAAGTCACACTACAGTACACCAGTCCTTACTTTTATCCCCCCCCCTTTTTTAATTTTTAAGAGGTCCTTTTTTCCCCCTGTTGGAATCAGACATTTAGAAATCCTTAGCAGTGATTTCCCCTGCTCCCCATAAAAATATTTATTGAAATTAAAACAAAATAATGCTTATAACAAAAAGAAGAAGTGAGGTAGCAGCTCCATGGTGAAGTAGAATGAAGATGGGAGGAGGGCCAGTTTACTTATGTGCTAATGAGACTGATGCAGGAGAAAGAGCTAACTAAGAATACAGGAGAAAGGAAAAGAATTTCTGGAGCGAGATCCTTGAAAAGGCAAGGGGGGATGCAATTGGCCTCAAATAGATTGATCTCAACTAGGAGCACAGACCTAGTAGGAAAGAAAAACATATATGTGGTGACAAAAACATAGTAGGAAGGTGCTTGCTGTAGGAGGAGCTTGCAGAGAGTCCTATGGCTGCTACTATCTCTTTGATGAAATAGGAAGTAAGATCTTCAACTAAGAATGGAGATGGAGGTGTAGATGGTAGAGAACTTGAGAGAGAAGAGAAAATATGAAACAACCATCTATGAGAAAAGGCTAATGAATAGACAAGGGAAATGAAGTATGATTGCCAGGCAAGGTAAAGGGCCCATTCTTCCCTCTCTGGCCACCACAGCAATAAACACATAACAATAATCAAACAATTTAGAAACTGATCATGTGCTCAATTTTGTACTTGATAGTTACAGCTTCTCTCTATTTTTGTGTGTTTACTGTCTCTTAAACAAGATAGCAAGCTCCTCAAGGTCACAAATCATGTATTGTATTTCTTTGTGTCCCTACAGTGCCTACCAAAGGAACTGGGAAGACAGCAGAGTTTCATGAATACTCACTACATTCAATTAGAACCATGATTCTCTAGAATCAGAAACTGACCTGGTATGGCAGAGCTCACAAGCTTGACACAGAAAGAGGATGTGGGTCAGGGTGGTTGATTTAGAGCTTCCTGGACTTTTTAGCTTGAAGATTTTGGCTTGGGAGTCATGGTTAGAAGGGAACAAACTAAGATACAAATATCTATACTGGAGAGTTGTCTGTTCTGTGCAGACTTTAGCCTATAGAGGTCACTTTAGAAGACTTAGTTGTGCTCTTTATAATGTCTCCAGGCATGCGTGATGAAACCTTATCTGGCCCATGGCAAGTAGAGTAAAATTTTTATCTGTAACATTTAGATGAGTTAACTGGGATTTATTCTTAATCCATTTGCTTGCTCATTTTTCAAGGACATTTGGATATTTGTTTCCCACCTCTATGTTTTCAATTTATAGAAACTTCAATTTCAAATGAGAACATTTGATTCAGCTTTTAGTACTAAGCTTCTTTTGCCAGCTAAGAGGTTGGAGGCAACTTGAGATTTTAGTGTTTTATTATTGTTTCTTTAAACCATGATGACTATAACAGGTCATTTTTACAAGTTCAATTTTTTAAGAACTACTTCTAGATTCTTATATTTCTAATCTTATTTCAACTTTAAAGTATCTACCATCCTTCAAGTCTAGCCTATTCTCTACCTACATTAAACATTTTTTTTACTTTGGGTCCATGTTATTTAGTTAAAGTCCATAGTTGGTGTCCACAGCACATTTTCTCTTTGTGTTTCTAGGCCTCTTTTCAAAGTGGGTCAGTGCCACAATCAAGTCATCCCAATGCTGGGTATAAGAATACACGTAGAAAAATATAGGTTGTATTTCTAGTTCTTAGCATGTTGTCTCTGACTATTAGCATGTTCAATGACTATTTTATGGATTAAGGAATCAATAAATACATGAATATATGTCTACATATGCACATAAGTGTGTGCACACAAGGGGAGAAGGCACGAACAAGGCAATAGGAGAGATCACAAGGAAAAGTCATCTCTTCTAGCTGGTGCATTGAGAGGGGCTCAGAAGAGATGGCAGGAGGTTTGAGGAATTGGAAAATGTGCTGAAATTTTCTGCCAAAAGGGTTGGGATTGAGGTGGTGAAGATACATTAGCAGAAGCTAAAGGTATAAACAGGGCAAAGCACGTCTAGAGCATAATCGGTAGTTCAATTTGAACAGAGAGGCAGATGAATTTATGTAAGATGAGGTACATTTCTTTGCAAAGATCAGCTCAGGCTGAATTGTAAAGGGCTTAGGATCGATTGATTCCATAATAACATCAACAAAGTTGGTGTGATTCAATACAGTACCCTCCAGGATAAAGAAGATTGTGAAGCAGTTATCTACAGTCTAAATGTCTAAGTACTTTTCAAAAGTCTAATACCTTCCAGTGAGAAGACTCATTAGAGGTTGCTTTGAACTAAGTCCTTTTGGAGGATATTTTAAAATGTAAGCAACACCCAAGTAAAAGCATTTTTTTCTGATTGTGGAGAACATTGAACTGTCTGATTTTCCAAAGGTCAGTTACTCAGTGATACAGTTGATCTGATCTACATCTGCATTTACTTTTCATGTTTGACAGTAGAAATGAGGCTGAACTGGGAGAGACCTCAGTTCAAGGTCCGAAAGGATTGCCTTTGCTTGCTCTTTCTTCCCTTTTGCTCTTTCTTCCCCATGTGATTTTTTTTTTTACATTGTTTTGGTTTGCACACATACACTTACTTCATTGGAAATATGGGATTTAGCATTATAATTCCAAACATATCAGATTTCCAGTGTGTCTGTCTCAAGGACTAAAATCAGACTTCCTGGGCAAGGAGAAAGCCTCCCCTCTGCTCCCAGCGTGTGATTGGGACATAATGAACATCTGGAATATATACTCGACTTCTTTACATGGTGACTGATAGACCCAATCCCATTGCATTCTTCCAAGACTATAAAAACGTGTTAACATGGTTACATCACACATTTTAGCTGGTTTGCATAAGGCATGATTTTGCCACATGATATGTATTTAAGAAAGCAAATAACAGTCCCATTCAAAGTGATGCTGTACCTCAGGGCACCCATGTCAGTCCAGCCCTGGCATTTCCTGCCCATTTTCTGGACTTAACCTAATTGCTTGACATTGAGCTGTGTAAACTTATTTTCCAGGCAGCATATTTCAATCCTCCCAAGAGAAGAATGTTTTCTCTAGTTTGGGATGACCCCAGCTTCATTGTGGGTGGTTGCACTGCCCCAGTGGATGAGATGCACCTTCCAGTCATGTTTCAGAAGTGGCTTTCCAGTCACAAAGGATATTCCTCTTGTGCAGAATCAGACAGCCCTGAGTTTGGTGTACTTGGGCCATGGTTGCCACTGAAATTTTTCAATGGGCTCAATGAAAATCCTGTGGAACTGTTTTATTTATAAACTGCAGAAATGCAAATTTATCCCCACCAGTGCTAAATGCTAACAATTGCTACTGCCTGGTTATTCTTGACTACACATAGCATCTGTTCTTGGTTCCTCTCTCCCACTGAAAAGATCTCATTCCCCAGGAGCTTTGGGTTTTATCTTTTGTCTGTTTCATGTTTGGGTCCGAAGAGTTGGTTGGGTTTGGATCACAAGAGTTCTTTGCCCCACTGAGGCTGTCCACAGAGGCAACACATGGCAAATTGTCTGTGGTTTGATGACACTTGCTTTATCTGCAAAAGCCACAAAAATGAGTGGGTTGGAAAAGTCCAGATGCTGGAAGGCATGACCTAGATAGCCTCCTGGGAAAAACAGATGCCCTCACTCAGCAGCCCCAGACTCTCACCAAACTTTGCAAATGCTACAATTGCCTCTGGAAGTCTCTTGCTTTCCAAAGCGATGGAGTCAGTTTAACAACCTTGGCACCTGGCAGAGCCACTAGCCAGTCCAGGATGTGGGATTGCTACCTTGATGGGAACCCAACTGGGAAGGAGCCTGCCAGTTGGATTGGCAGTGCTCTAGCCCCAGCAAGATCCAAATCTTAAGTCACCATTTTCCTTGGGAAGAATCGGGGATGTAAAGCCAGAGAGAAGTTGATTAAAGGGAATGAGTTCAGCTAGTATTCTTTAGCCAGGGCAAGAGGGGAAAGAAAGGGGGGTAAAAAAGAACACAAAGACTAACTGGGAACAGAAGCCAGAATACTAGCCACTGAGCCCATAATCTGGTCAAACCGTCCTACCTTGAATTTCAGAAAGTTCAGCAAGCCTTTAGGAACTGTCACGCTAATCCGTCATGAGCCATTTGGAAATGGCCAGAGAAGAAAAGCAATAGCTTTCTGAGAAGCCATAAGTATCCTGTTGGCAGGGATTTCCTAAGTTATCCATCTCACAACAACTTATAGATGCTTCCTTAACCTTAGGAAGTATAGATGCCAGAGATTGAGTTTGCCCCAGCCTCTAGGACTCCAAGAAGTAGAGCATAAATTGTCATTAAGTGGGACATGTTTAGGCCCTTATGTCTCATCAGAACAAAATTTGTTCAGATCAGAGTGGGATTCTGTAGATCGATGTTTGGCAGTGTACCTTGCTCTACTTCAGAGACCCACCTCTAAACCTCCAGGAAGACTACACCCCAGGGAACCTGACCTTACTGTAACTAGATGAGTCCAAGTGGCTTCCTGTTTGAGGCAGGCTTTGCCTGAGCTTCTGGCTGGGACTCTTGTACCTCCAGCTTCTGGAGAGTAATTGTCTGTTGCTACAGCTTTGGTGGTTTGTTTTGCTTTATTAGAGGCAACCTAGTACAGTGAAAAATCTGTAGGCACTTGTTTTCTTCTCTATGTATTCTGAGAGTATCTTGGGCTGGGAGTGGTAGGGATGAGGACAAGTAAGCATAATCTTTTCACTGCTAGTTTCCCCTAAGATGCTCCAACATGGCTGTAACCAGACTATATCCTAAGAGTTCATCTCTGACTTTTCAGACAGCCTATTTTGGAAATGACTATTACAATTATTCTAAACTCGTATTTAGAATTAATTACTCCTTGATTGAGCACCAATTAAAGTACAGCCTCATACTGTGCAGCGGGGGAAGGAAGGGGCAGCTTATACCACAAAATAATGAAAGAGAGCATCCATCTACTAAAAATGTGTAAATCTTGGAGTGTTGTGTATCAAGACCAACCTGAATTTAAATCCTGACTCTGTTATTTACTATCTGTGGAACATTAGACAAATCATTTAACTTTTTTTTAGCTCAATTTTCTCTTTGTTCCTTTTGAAAATATTTTTGAGAATCTGGTATAGCCTAAGAACTGAATGGGGCATTTTGAAATGAAAGTGGAAGAAGAATATTTCATTGAGGCAAGTGAGAATTAAGCAAGATAATGAAAATAATATGAAATAAAAAATTAAATATAATTGATACTCAACAATGCTATTGGTTATTATCATTATTAATTAACAAATATTAATTGAAAACCTATTAGAAATGAAGCACTATGCTGGGACTAAGGAAATACTGAACAATAAGTTATGAAGAAGCCAGGATGATCATCAGAAAGAGAGGAGGCCTCTGAGGAAGGGGATGTTTTGAATGGCAAGAGAAACTAAGCACAGATGTTTATGTGTATGATTATGTGCATGTGTTTGAGTCGTATGAGTGTAAGTGTGTGTGTGTTATGCACACTTATTCCCCTTGGTGGTAGGAAAATATAAAACACTTGATTTTCTTGTCATCAATGAGCAGCATCTTGCAAATTATTAATGGTATAATCAAGGCAAGTGTCCTGTGACCTTTGTTTGGCAAAGATTAGAGAATAGTAAGTGCAAGAGCCAAAAGCTTAAGAAAAATGTATGGAAGGAAAAATCTGGAAATGTAACCTATTAACTTGAGTTTTCTTTTCTGTAACTGGGTAAAAACTATTATTATTGTACAGTTTTAGTGGGGGAAGACCAGTGAGTGCCCTTTATTAGAACCACTGGTGTGATGGTTAATTATATGTGTCAACCTGGTCAGGCCATACGACCCAGATATTTGATCAAACATTCTAGATGTTTCTGTGAGAGTATTTTTTAGAAAAAAATTAACATTTAAGTCAGTAGACCTTGAGTAAAGCAGATTACTCTCCATAAAATGGATGGGGTTCATCCAATCAGTTGAAGGCTTTAATAGAAAAAGACTGGCCTCCCCAGAAGAAAAGGAATTTTTATCAGCAGACGATTGTTGGACTCAAATTGTAACTTTTCCCTGAGTCTTCAGCCTGCCCTTCAGATTTTGAACTTGCCAAATCTCCTTAATCACATAAGTCAATTCCTTAAAATAAATGGATAAATGATAGATCTGATAGATAGATAATAGATGATGATAGATAGGTAGACAAACATACAGATAGATAGATGATAGATAGAGTATTGACCCAGTTGGTTCTGTTTCTCTGGAGAACCCTGACTAATCCAACTGGGTTTAAATACTTGTTTTGAGCCTTGAAAGAAGCTGAGGCCTTCACCCAGGTGTGAAAAGGAGCAAAGTGTGTTGTAGGTCCATCTGAATGCCTGCAAAGTATGCATGGCACACCTTTAGTCCATGCTCAAGGGTCTGTGCTGGGTGGAGGATGGGGCACAGTCTCCATGGGTGTATGCTTACCAGATAGATCATTAACAAGGGCTTCCCTAGATTCTGTATCTTCTCTTCAACTGATTACTCAAACTTCTGTTTATGCAGGGAACCCTACCAAGAAGTCTGAAATGTTCCCAACAGCTACTTTTAAGTAAAGAATTGAAGCTTCCTGGCCAGCATGGCTCAGTAGTTGAGTGTTGACCTATGAATTGGGAGGTCACAGTTCGATTCCCAGTCAGGGCACATGCCTGGGTTGTGGGTTGGATCTCCAGTGTGGGACATGCAGGAGACAGCTGATCAATGATTCTCTTTCATCATTGAAGTTTCTCTCTCTCTCTCTCCCTCTCTCTCTCTCTCTCTCTCTCCCTTTATCTCTGAAATCAATAAAAATAAAAGCATCATCCAGATGTTCAGCTTGATTGAAGCTGACAGTAAGTAAATCCAGTACTTGCTGTTTACCCATTAAAAAAAGAAAAGAATTGAAGTTCGAGTTCCTGTGCCCCACTTTCAAAGAGCACAGGGAAAGCTCCTTAAGTGACCCACATGAAGAGTGAAGTGTCTAATGAACCAGGTTTTCTAGGAAGTTCAGAGTTCCCCAGAAATAAGAGCTTTTTGCCTCAACCCTCACAGTGGAAAAATCCTTATCAAGAGTTATCATTTTTTCCCATTAAAACCTACTTACCAAGGCATAAAGACTATAATTAAATCTTTCAAAAATGGAACCTCTGGCAAGAGAACTGGGTGATCAATCTACACCACAGTTCTTCTTACCCAGGACTGCTCAGATTGACCTAGGTTATAATGTGACTGAGTCTCTTGTTGCGTATTTACCTTGAGGCACTATGCCATTCCCAGAGTTAATCGCAGATTTAGTTACATACGAAGCTTTGTATACAGGGAATCATGAGGGAGTTAAGACTGGCTTCCAGCCTTGCAGCTATGTAAACTCTACTGATGGGAAGAGGAGGATAAAGGGCTTCCACAGTGCAGGGGTCTGAGAGCATGAATACAGCCTCAGCTCCCAGATCACCCCAACCCTGAGCACCTTCTTATTCCTAAATAACTTTGTCCATGCTGTTCCCTCTGCCTGGAATAGCTTTTACTATTCTTGTCTATCTTGGAAGTAAGCTGATACCTCTATACTTAACTCAAATGTTATTCACTCTACCAAGCCTTTTTCAACATCTCCCAACTCTGAAAGGTTGGTATGAAAAATGTGTGAGCCTACAGGGTCTCTGAATTATCAAGAAATACAATTAATTTGTTTATGTGGTGGCATTTTTTTATGTCCAGGGTCTTTGTTCCCTGATTTCTCATTGTGGTATTTTGTCCCCTAATGCATGACATGTTATGCTGCAGTAATTCCAAACACCAGACATTCAAACACCAATTGTACACAGTTCATCGTAACTGTCTGCCACTTGTAATATTATTTATTTACTTTAAAGTATTTTTCTTAAATTTTTAAGAATTGGATACATATATTTTCAAAACTGTAAAGTGTTTATTTCAAAACAGCATCACTTGCCCTAAGTAAAATGAATTCTTAAAACAAAAAACAGTACTGTTAAATTCTGCATAAAACTACTGCCTGTTAAGCCTTTGGGCTTAAGGTGTCTTTGTTTGTTTGGTTGGCTAATCGGTTTGCTATTGTTCAAAAAGGAAGATAAGCAAGTGTTAGGCACGGAACCTAGGCTACTACCAAACTGAGAATTTCTTCTTGGTAAATTCAGGATAGAAAGATCTTTAAAAATGGAACCACTTCCACACATATGTGGTTCTTAGATGGCGTGTCTTTGACTATTAAAGTTTTAGCGCACATGTTGAATACTGATGTGGTAGAACATGCTGAACAGATGAACAGACAGGGAGACTGGATTTAGGATCCATACGTGAGCACCTACATTTGTTTCATTTTAAATAAGTCCCTTTTCTGTCTACCCTTGCTGCCCACTCCCTCACTTTTCTTATTTTTCTTTGTTCCTTTTTAGGAATTGGTCGTTTCACACTCAGAGAGTTTCTTCTTTATGTTAAACATTTTACCTTTATCATCATCAATTTTCCAGACTCTCGTTCAATCAACACAGTATTTTGAGCCCATACCAGGAGTTAAACGTGGGGTATCCTGCTGTGAATAGCACATCTGTGTCCTCACGAAGTTGATGATCTTTCTTTCTCCCCTTAGCACTTTCCCCCCCTTTAAAACATAGATTATTTTATTTTAAAAGGATTCATAAAACTAAAGATCAGTGCAATTTAAAATATATTTTAATCCAGAGCTTTTCAAAACGCCCACTCTCTCCAAAAGGCGATGTCAATGGTTAAGATTACGGTGGCAGTTTCCTCTCAGCCCACTAGAGGGCGTACACATTTATTTTTTTATTTTTTTATTTTTTTATTATTCCAAAAGAAAGCGCTTGGTGGGTACAGCCCTTAAAGTTCGGAGGTGAAGTGTCCTTTCCTCATTTTCTATTCAACTTGGGACAATTGTGGTGAATCCTCTGATTCTCTCACTCCACCAAGCCATCCTCACCCCATGCAGTGACTCCTTGTCTGCCTTTCCGAAGAATTAATTCCTTTGCTGCCCCCAAACCACAGCAGTTTTGCTTCTGACTGCTTTCAGCATTTGCCCTTTTGATATTTTAGAAGAAATAAGATCCAAGTTTGATGTTGAAAAGAACACACTGATTTCTTTAGTGAGAGGAATGCTTCTCCCTGTTACGGTTTTCCCTAGCTGTGGGGATAATGCTCCTGTAAGGGTTTTAAGCAACTCCTTTGCGCTACATAAGATCTTTCTGAGCAATAACAGAGCCCCTTCTGAGCAGATCTTTGGAGCTGACATTAGTCCCCTTGTTCGGCAGCATGTCATATTTTTGAGATCCGGCCTTTTCCTCTGAGTTTTACATTCTGAATTGACAAGCTCTTGATCTCAGACTTTGGAGAATACACTCCCAGACCAACCCTCCCCCACAAACCATGATCCAGGACACACGTCCAATAGTTTCCCCAAGTTCTTTGCCTGGTGGGTGGCCCTAGAACCTTAGACCTCACCCTTTATTTGGTTCCAAAGTCCTCCTACCTCCAAATATCTATTCTGAGCTTTTCTTGGGAGTCAGCAAAAACATTTAATAAAATAAATTGTAAATATGCCCTATTGCACATGGATATGAAATTACCTTTTAGATCAGCTCCTCTGCAGTTGGCATGGGGAAGGCTGGCCACATGGCTCGAGCAGTAAGAGTGGGGACTGGGCCTTGCTCACCCCTTTTCTGTGACTTTCACTCAGCCTGTGCTTTAAGGGGATGAACAACTTTATATTTTTAAAGGAAGGTATCAGAAATCTTCTGAGGCAGCAGCTTACTGCAAATATGCTACTCAAGAAGTAGGCTTTAGGGTAGAGCATGTATACCCACTAGGCATTATACACCCAAAAGGTGAAACTCTGAATCTGAATTTTCAGGAGTGTATGTTCTCATGATGAGCACATCTGTGCAGTTAGCTATTTTGTTGGCACACAATTCCCATAGCTGCCAGGTTGTCCCAGGCAGGAGACTACACAGTCCTTCAGTCATTTTAGAATGAGCCCATATGTTCTCTCCAGTAAGACTCCATGACCTGAACTTGTCCTGGAGATTAGATTTACTACCACCTCAAACTCTCTAGTAATAGGTGCATTCATTTGCTCAGACCTTAAAAAGTAATCATGTGGCATATTTATTGCCCTTTCATTTTCATGTTGACTCTGGAATTAGCAGAGAATATGGCCATTTCTCTAGGAAATTACTGCCCTGTTCTTAGGTTGGCTCATCCTACCCAGACATATAGACCATTCCCCACATTGAAATATGCAATAATCACTTCAGGAAATTGCTTTCCCTATTGGAAACTGGGAGCTCACATTGGAGTGTTTCCACAGCACAGCTGATGATAATTACGACTCACTGAAATTTCAGTTTTCTTTGTGACACAAAAACTGGGACATAAATTAAAACTCAATTATCCTTTAAGGGTAATTGGGGTTATGAAACCAAGATACTGTGAGTCAGTATGTCGATATCACAGGAGCGCAGAGTCTGATGGAATGGTATGTGTCCTGTCTCCTGAAGCAGCCTTTCACAGGCCATGGTTGTCCAGGGCACACCAGAGGGTATACCAGACAGGGTTCCAGCTTTGGAAAGATGCAGTGAGCCCCTAGGGCATCCTGGGGCAATTAAAATATGCTAAAGGTGCAATGGGAAAGTCCTGGCCTGCACCTGGTGATGGAGCAAGGCGCTCAGAGACAAGACTCCAGCCAGTACCTGACACTGTGCAGGTGGAATGGCAGTTCTTTCTACCTGGAAGATAGGTGCAGCTCTTTGGTTATACGATTTCATCATCAGAGTCTATGAGAGGAGGACAGGCTTTGTTTTTCCCAAAGAGGGTGATCTGCAAAAGCTGAAGGAAAAAAGAGACCTTAGGTACATCAAGTCATAAATTAAATGCATGAAGAGGATATCATTAAAGGAAGCCTTGAATTTTTCTTAAAGTACAAGAATTGCCCACACACCTGGCCATCTCTTGATGATGCTTATTTGTATTCTCTTCAGGTCAAATCGTATCCACTAAATCTTCCCAACCTTGTACCCAAAGCCTCTCATGATCCATCCTTCTCCCCATTCTGGATTTTCAACTGGGTTTCACTTCCCTGTCTTTCCAGAGAATCTGTTCCTCCCCAACCATGTGCACTGTTCATATTTTTAAAAGAGAAGATACCTACCACATGACAGTGATGATTTCCTCTTTGTCTCTGCCACTCAGCTGAGAGCCCTATGGTTCCATGACCATGGTGCATGTAGTTGGGCACATAGTAGGCACTCACTATATGAGGCTGGCTTTGCGCACCATTCAGACAGCATTAAATTCTAATAATTTCTAAATTTTCTTCCTGGAAGGTGAACCTTGCTGCGAATTTTTAACTACACAGAAGAATGATCAAACTGAACCCCCTTCTGAAACCAGCCAATTTTTCCGTTGAAGGCACTGACGCTTGCAATCAACTTTCTATCCACAGGACAACATAAAGTTCCAGACTACGGCTTCCAGCATACCTCTGTTTTCAGTGGGCGCATCAGTATCATCGTGGTCCCTGACAGTCATGAGAGGGGACTGCAGGGTCCAGGTTATTTCCACCGTCCCTGGGCAGCCATGCCTGGCTAGACATGCAGGGAAACTGGTATGTCTTATCTGGACTTTCGCAACCTTGTTTCATAATCTACTTTCTTATCTACAACCTCACAAAACCAAAGAGAAATCGGTACAAACTATATTGACGAGCAATCAGAACTTGATTCTCAATGGCAAAGGCAAGGGTTCATTATAAATAGCAAAACAGCTGGCTTGGGCCATGTTGCCAGCCACTTATCCAGTGGAGGGATTTGAATGACATCATAACCCTTGAGAGGGCATTGCTAGCCAGCTGGTGTTATTTAGAACACACAAACACTGGAGAAAGAAAAGAGAGAGAGAGAGAGAGTTATGCAGAAAAATATGAACAATGGGAAAATAGCTTTTCCTTTCCCCTGGTAAAAGATTTTATTTTTTCAGTTGGCTTTACAGCTCAGCAAAGTCTTTGCCCTGTCGCGGGCAAAAAGCATGAGCCGGTGTCTTCCTAAAGGGAGCCAATTGCGACGCTGCCTGCCCCTTTTCTAGGTTCTGGGAAATGAGATCATTTTTCTGGCTTGGCAAGTAGGACAAGGGGTCACCCCAGTGCTGTCTTCCAACTGAGTTTACCTTAGTCATTTCAGGGTTAAAATCGTAGGTTTGCTTGGGGTGTCTTTGCTTCACTCTTTTATTTTGCGTTTGCTAGAATGTAAAATTGCTTGCCCACCCACCACATACCCCCCTTTAATACTGATAAGGTGTATTAACAGATGTGTGTCATCATGCCCAGGAGAAAGTTAATCAGAGAACAGATCCTCATCTCCTATAGTAGCATCAATATTTTTAATATCTGCTCACCCTGTCACTAACACACCTTCTTTTAAGAGAAAAAAAATGCTTCTGTGCTCTAGTTTTAAAATGCAAAGGTATGATGTTATTTGTCACCATGCCCAAAAAAGTCCTTACTCGATAACTTTGCCAGAAGAGGGAGAGAGAGAGAAGGCAAATGTTCCCCCAGCTGTTTCCTGTCTACAGTGTCTGTGTTTTGTAGATAAATGTGAGGATTTTCTCTAAATCCCTCTTCTGTTTGCTAAACCTCACTGTCACTGCTAAATTCAGAGCAGATAGAGCCTGCGCAATGGAATAAAGTCCTCAAAATTGAAATGTGACATTGCTCTCAACATCTCCCATCTCTCTGGATTTCTTCTTGCCTCATTATTCCTGCTAACCAATTCATTTCCAGACTTTGCACTTCACAAGCAATGGGAAAAGTCAGCAGTCTTCCAACCCAATTATTTAAGTGCTGCTTTTGTGATTCCTTGAAGGTAAATATTTCTTACTCTTTGAAATCATTGGGGGATTTGCTTTTATTTGTGTACTGCCTGCTTCTTCCTAGAAATGTTATTCACTTTAGAATTTTCATTGCTTCGGAACTAGGAGTTATTTATAAATTGCTGAATGTGCAATACTGTGGGATTTGAAAAGACAGCTCCGGGAGATAGATGCCTTTACACAGAGATATGTATGAGTAGAAACGATTGCAAGGTACTTATGCTAAATCCTCCACTTCGCCGGGGTTCAGTGGTGTCTTTAGAAAAGAGTCCTTTAAATCCTGTCTATGGTTAAGGGCTATCGAGAGTGGATATGAACTTGGGAATTTTTTTTTTTGCAGGTGCAGATGTTTAATTTTAAGAAATTGTTCTTACGTATGTATGAAAGTGTGTGTGTGTGTGTGTGTGTGTGTGTGTGTGTGTGTGTAACTTGTCAGGACTTTTATTATAAGGCATGCCACATGCAGAGAATTACATTTTAGATGATATTAAATCTTTTAAATATGATCTTTGGAGCTAAGGTCCCGGAACTCTCTGCACTTCTGCCCAGAAAGTCCAAGTTAGAGAGGAGTTTAATTTGCTCTTGAAAAAGAACTTGACAACTCTTGCTGAACTTGCATATTCATATAATTTAAACAAATGCATACTGTATATGGGAAGCAGAAACTTTCTAGTAACTGTTTGTCCAAGTTTTGTGGTTTAAAGAGGACTTTCTCAGTTGAAGTTTGGGCTTGGGGGGTTGTGTTGTAAAACTCTGACTTTACACTCGGTGCTGCAAAGTCTCTTTAGGTCAATTTGGGTGCCACTGTCCGTGCCGCGACTTCTCATTTCCAATCACTGGCCCCAGTTCAAATTTCCATTCTCAGCAAAATTATATCCTTCAAGGCATGTGTTTTTCCAATTTGCAAGCACTTTTAAGCTGCTGTCACTGGTTCCCGATGAAATTGCCTGAGGTCTCAATTCATAAAATGTCCCTGCTCCTGGTACTGCATTCATTTGCTGCTTCCAAATACTCCACTGCCGGGACTTTTCTGAGTAAGTGGCTTAGGAGTTAAGGATCCATCCTTGTCTGGGCACCTGATTCTGCTGCCCTTGAGATGCCAAGACACAGGCTGGCTACTTTGCTTTTAAAAGAAATCAAGTCAACATACATATATGCTATGTGGTCTGACAGGTGGGGGATTTGTCTCCCTACAAGAAGCCATTGAGTGTTATGTCTGCCTTAATTACAAGTTTGGAAAACTGTCTCCAAATGAACTTTCTATGCTGTGTATGCTGAACTTTTCAAAAGCAGAGCTAGCAATAAGTTGTTCCTTTTTCCTCCATTTGGGGCAGGAAGTGGTTTGAGGGAGGTGAGTGGTCTTTCAGATGTCATTCATGGAGTAAAGATGTCCTATCTGGAGGCAGAACTCACAAGGTGATGGATTGTACTCTGAGTCTCAAGACATTTTCCAAGTGTTTGAGTCAGAGGGGAGATAGTAAGGGAGAGGGCTGGAGCCTGGGTCACTGTCTGGGGTACAATGGAAATTGGTATCTTGATTGAAGGGAAAAGATTGACTCAAATCCAAGCTGTATAATTTGTTCATTGTTTGAATGGACAAAAGGCAGTTTACCCAGACTCATAGCATACCTGCTTGGGTGTCCAAATGTAACTAGATGCTTTCACAAACCCCACCCACAAAGCAGCACATGTTTTTAAGTCCTCAGTTTTCTATTCACATCAGCCTCATAATACTCAACCTGACCTGCTGTAAAAGATCTGGAACAAACAAAAATGGTTACACCTACAGTGAGTATTTTCTTATGACTATTGCCCTCAAATTCTGCTAGGCATTTTCATTGTAGCCCAGACATCTGGAATTAATTGATATTCCATTGATTTAAGATAAAAAGAAAAGTCTTTTAAATTTTGGATTTGTGGGGGATTTTTGAGAGAGAGTGTTCTGTTATTTTTTCTTCCTCTTTTTTCTCTTCTCTTTCTGGTTCTTCCTTTCTTTCTATCATATTTTTCCTTTCTCTCCATTTCTTTTGTGTTTGGCAAAACAAAAGGCCAAGGGAATGATGAACATATGGGGCCACTTGTTTCAAACTTTTAATTCCTAAACAAGTTCATTATTGTTTTCTGTTTGGGGGCACATAATGTGATAAATTCTTTGGTTCTTCGTGGGTGTGCTGAACTGTTTTTGTGAACTAAAAGAACATGCATTAAGGTTCTATCTTATCCTAGAACTGTAAGTGCTGACATTTATCTGACAATATAATTAAGCAAAAGAGAAAAAGCTGTAAAAAAAATCTTAAATTCTTAAATGCTAGAGATTTATATGTATTGCTGGGCTTAAATGTGTTATACCAGAAATAACTATTTAAAATATAGTTTTGACATCTACTGATGTTATCAGTTCACTAAGGCTGTAAGCTGAGTACCTTTTCCCCTGAATTACATGACAACTGAAGAACTCAAAGGCATCTATAATTGCAAGTGCTTGGCTTTGAGCATTACTATGGAGAAATAAGGTTGATAGCATAAGGATACATCCTAGAACTGACCCATTGCCAGAGTGTGGGTATATTCTGTAAGATCAATTACAAGTAACTTTTTTGAAAGGGCAATGAAGTACAGTTGAGTTGGTTTTGTTGAGGTTTCCACTGGAAATATTGAAGGGGAAAAGCCCCACTAATTATTTTATAACTAAGGAAAATGAGGATTGGTTGATGATTTGTTTCTAGCAGTCTCAGTGGTTTGGGCTTCATGTGTGTGGAGGGTTTCCATAAGACTCCAGTAGAGTCCTATTGAGAAAATGGAAGAAATGCTGAATTGTGCTTTTACCTCCTTTTCTATTTTATGCCCATTACTTATGATGATTTGCAAATAGAAGGTGTTTTTTATAGTCAACTGTTTAACAAGAGTCCAAGGTTCTCCCCACCCCCAATTTCTGAGCTGAAGGTCTGGCTACCAACATGGAAATCTTAATTAAAAGGATGGGGCACACTTTGCTACTGATGTGGAAGCATTGAATGGAGAGTGCATGGAGAGCAAGGAGCATGGCACAAAATCAATGACTTGAGTCTGTTGCTCCAAAAGTGATAGGGTTGAATGGACCTGCCACTACTAGGAGGTTCCAAAGAGGCTCTTTTTATCCTAATAGCTTCCAGTCTAACGCCATGACCTTTAATAGGGTCCTTCACTTAACCTATTCTGATGACTCTTCCAGTGCTGTTGAAAGTAGATGCATCTAAGAACGGGGAAGCTGCTCGCTTTGGGAGCCTTCCTGGAAGAAACCAGAGCTTTGTGCCACAAGTAGTAATATGGAAACACTTAATGATCACCTTAGCCTTGTTTCTTCTACTGAGAGTGAGGATGGAGCTGTGAGCCACAGGAATTCTGCCTCTGGCAGGGCTGCCACTTGGCTGTCTGTCACTGCGAAGTGAAGCCAACCAGGGGTCCCTCAGTATATTTTGCTATAAAATTTATCTAGTGTCATGTAAGTCCCTCCAAGAGGTGAAGTCAGAATTCCTGGGACTTAAAAAAAAAAAAAGCTTTTGTAGGTTTTGAGCTTGGTGCCCTGTTCATGGAAAGCATTCTCTACACATTCTCTACATGTGTTGATGTGATATTGAGCTTGACACAAAGGGCTTTAGAATGCAGAAAGAGTAGGGTCTACTTAGCAAGAGCTAATTTCATTCCTAAATCCTCACATTTTTTCTTGTTTCTGTTTTTTATATTCCCACTTGTGGTTGTGTTAACTTCTGTAGTTAAGATATCCCCCAGGTAAGAAATCAATCTCTCTCTCTCTCTCTCTCTCTCTCTCTCTCTCTCTCTTAAGTGAAAAAAAGAAAAACTCTATAATGATATATAGTATTTTTATAAGCCACAGTAAGTTCTTTTTAATCAGTAGCTAGGGAAGGATGTTCTGGTTAATTTAATATTCTGGTCAATAATGAATGCATATGCTATCTGTGGATGGCCCGTCTTTAAAGAATGTAAATTAATAAAACATATTTGAATAGCACCAAATCTGGACTGAGCACAATTTAACTTTTGATAATTCAAAAGGTTTAGGAACCCATAAAGAAGGGGTCCTTGGAGGACTTCGCCAAGGTTTCCTAGTAGCAAGGGGATTACACACAGGTCATTTGGTGTCCAGATGTGCTCAGCTCAGGCCACCCTGCAGTCTCTCGTGCACGCTGTTGCCCTTCTGTGCAGGGTGGTTCTGATTCATGATAGTGATGGAATGTGTGTGTGTGGGGGGGGGAGGGGGTCAGTGCACCTGTGGCCGACCCCCAATCCTCTTGCAAGGACCCAGGAGGAAACATGACCTTCCTTCTGTTTCCTCGGCAGGTAAAGGTGCACATCATGTCATCCTCCCATCTCTTCTACCTGGCCCTGTGCTTGCTCACCTTCACCAGCTCCGTCACAGCTGGACCGGAGACACTCTGTGGGTCTGAGCTGGTGTACGCTCTTCAGTTCGTGTGTGGAGACAGGGGCTTTTATTTCAGTAAGTAGCCCTCCCTCTCACAGCTCTGTGGATTTACAACCACAGAGAGTGTGTGAAGAACTGAATGACTGCCCGTGGCTGGCAGCCACCCTCAGCCTACGATTCCTCACCTTAAAGTAAGCCTAGTGTTTCAGTGGGGCTGTGGCAGGTTTTGTAGATTTCAAATGGATTTTTCCTCCTTAGCAGTTTGTCTTTTAACTATTTCCTGATGGGCACTCAGGCAACTATTATGTTTTTCCCTCACCATTCCCATTCCCTTCAGTGAAGGGACGGGACAGAATGACCCTCGGGGATTGAGGTTTTTGTTCTCTAAACCTTTGTGTGCACCTATAAGCATATGGAAACATGTAGACCTGTTTGAAGTGCCAAGTAATTTGGAGTAAAATAATAAGGTGGACTTGGAAAAAAATTAAGAGGGCACATCTCATGTCTCCATGCTACCTGAAATCTCCAGGAACAGATAGAAGTTGAACTTCCCTGAAAGGCATGTTTGCAAATACACAGGCTCTTTTAAATGCAAACAGAAATGCCAGGTTCATTTGCCCTCTACACAAATTGACCTTGAGTTTTTGTTTATTGCCTTCCTTTGGCACAGCCTTTTTCTGCGGCTCTCCAGTGATATCACCATCTGGAAAGGGGTTTCTGACAAGTGTGGGGTTACTTATTCCACACGGAGGTCTCAGGTGATTAAAAAGTCGACAGTCAATGAAAAGTAGACGGCCAAGTCAACGCTTGCAAATAATAAGCACAAACAAAAGTCGGTGCTGCCTGAGGGAACTCATCACTAAAAGAATCTATGCCAGAAGCTTGTACATTACAGTACAGTGAAACCTAATGCCAGATGTTCATTCTGTATAATTTTTTTTGTGGAATTTTGGAGAGTTCCAGAAAACTGACGCTCAGGTCCTCGGTGAGCATGAATCATTCTTAGAGCTTCATATCACTCAAGTGTAGACAGCTTTCCTCAGTCACCCACTAAGTTTTGAATAGCTCCTGGGTTGACTCACACATTTCAAGTCTTTCTCATCTTCTTCCCAGGGAAGGTGGTGGGTGTGGGGAAGGGGCGTAGGAGGGGCGCTGGGACAGGGGTCCATGTATAGGTTTCTGGGGTGGGTGGGTGGAGGGATGGGAAGGAAGAGTCTGAAAGGAGGACTGATGATCTGTACACATTGTGGATTTGGCAACAAATAGAATTTAAACAACTAGTGACAGAGGATGAGATGTGCTTTCTACTGTTTGAATGGGCAAAATCCCACTCTGTTTCCAGCCAATACTTTAATTGAGCTAATTCATCTATTTCTCTGGCAATAACGTGATTCTGTCCAGCTCTTGGTTGCAGTGCAGATGAATGAGTTCACCAGGTGGGTTCTTATCAAGCAGCGGACTTGTTTTACAAAAGGCAAATGTGTCGCATCAACTTCCCTCAGCAAAAGGTTGTCATTGATCATTACGGTGCTGCTACTGGTCCACATTAAAAATGAATAAGTAGTCCTCACTCATTATGCCTAAGAGGATTTCTCTTGCCTTGATAATCCATTTGTGTAGTTTCCTTTGATCCAGTTCACCAGGTGATTACCAAGCCCACAAGTGTTTTCTGTTATGTGCCAGATTCAAGTGTCCTGTCCAACATGATATGCTCCAGGATTTCATGCACAGTGCATGGAAACTGGATCCTCCAATGACGATGATGGTAAAATGAGAATGGAAAGAATGATTTCATCCCAAGTAACCCCATGGTACATATATATGTTCACACTGACACTTAAGAGTATTGGACAACTATGATGGAAACCAACTTCAAGGCACTGAAAGGATTCTTTTATTATTACTACAATAATCCAATTTAAGCAAGTGCTTTGAAATTGAAAAGGGCACAATAATCTATGGCAACTCTTGATGTTTAGAGTATGACTTTGAAAAGGAAGGTGTTTTATAAATTGTGTATTATTATCGTCAGCGTTGTCATTGAGAGTCTATGTTTCGTAAGTTCTGTTTTATACAATTCTGTGGCTTATGTAAATCCTTTCCCTGATGTCAACCCTCATGCACAAAAGTATTCTTATTAACTTTCTACTCAACTGGATAATCCTGTTTGCCCAAGAGAAGTTAGCCCATTTAAATCCTTTAACTCAAAACATTGATGGGACATCTGCTCTGTGTAAGACCCTATACCAGTCATCAATGAGACATAGAAACAAATGAGAGAGATTGACTTTGCCTTCAAAGAATTCACAGTCTAGTCACTAGTTGGGAGGTTAAAAAATGCACAAGTGTCATAAGAGAAAAATAACAGTGGGAGATTAGATTAGAATCATTTATACTTTTCCTGAATATGTTGTCCCATTTTTGAATTCACCTAACCAGGATTTACCCTCTCAATGGGCTCCTTGATGTGAAATGCTATATTTATTTACCATTAAATCCCAGTACCTCACTCAATGCCTGGCTACTATAGTAGTCGCTCATCTTTGTTGAACTGATAGGATTGAATTGAGTTGAATTGAATCCAGTTGAATAAAATGGAATTACTTGTTTGACATCTTAGTCTTCAACACCATCAAGAATTAGGTTTATCAAGTACTTTGGACAATTCTCACCTCATATTTATGCAGCTATTTGATAAAACTGTTACTTTTTTAAAAAATGACTGCAATATATACTAACAAACTTATGGCTGCATTCTAGTTATCCCCCAAGCTACAACGATGGTCTATTTTGTGTCTGAGCCAATTATTCTTACAGGCATTAACTGTTGTCAACAAATTTTATTTAGTTTCCTGTTTGTTCCCTGAGATTTACTATGTGTGGAGAAGTCAGCTGTAAGTATTTACAGTCTTTGAAATCTTATTAGAACAAAGCAGTCTTTTCCACCTCCATCCCCTGTAAATTGACTCTTACTATTTTTTTACCCTTATTTTCAAAGTTTTATTGTGGCTTCGCCTTGTACCTTAAGCTGCTTGAAGACCCATTTTGAAAGTATGATTTTTTTTTAGTAGTGGAAGGAAGTTTTTTATCTTAGTTTGAAATTCAAACATCTGGAAGAAAACTGCCTCCATATCTATCTTTTTTGTTGGGCCAGAATGTTTAACAAGGAAAGATTTTTTTAACCTTATTAGAAACTCAACTGAATAAAATTTTGTCATGCTAATTTTGTATAGATTGACCCAGTGTTATGAATGAGCTCATATTTCTCTACAAGCCCCAGTCCCACTAGAGCACTGTGGAAAACAACTATCTAGATTATCTTTTTTGTAAGCATCTTCCCAGCTAAATGAAACACTTCCTCTATAATTAATGCAGCTTCCCCAGACATTTTCTGAAATGAAAGTTCCAATGAAGAGCTAATTACTGATTCTTCCCTATGCATCAGAGTAAGAGAGCGTATCAGCCAATCTTGTGTGCTCATAGTCCTATGAGAAAAATGGTGGCTTAATAGAGGTGGCACACTGAAAAACAGCTAGCTGTTATCTTACCAGATTGATGGAGCTTTCACAGAGGGTGGTTTGTTAGAACCTCATTTTGTGTGGAACTGCAAGAGGAAAAGAGCTTCCAGTGAAATAGGAAACATTAAGTTTACTATAGACATAATTTTTGAGAGCCATTAACCATTTTAACATGTTCTTCAAGGGCTTGTGGAATTTCTCTCCTTGGAGAGAATTAAAAAATATTGATGGACAACCAACCATCTTGGATGGTTTCAATTAACAGCAGCTAAAAGAAAGTGAGTTTCTGGGGTCCTTTTTAGTTTTAGTAGTCTATAAACAATCCCTTAAATAAATTGTATATGCTTTACCTCGGCAGTCTGGAAAAAAACAGAGAAGTAAATCAATTAGAAAAGAAAGTTGGTTACCCTTTCAGATCTTCCAGATTTATAGCTTTTATAAAACGTACTTCCAATGCATAGTTATTAAAAACAGATTTGAATAAACAAATGGCATTCTTTGTGTGTTAAAACATACTGCTTATATAGAGTTCATATGAAACTTTGCCATGAATTTCATTGTTATTGATTGAAACAACCTTCCTCCATCTAGGTTATTATTATTAACTCAAGTTTCTTTCATGTGAAATATTGTGCTCAGAAAACTGCTCCCAGACCTGTCACTCATTAGTTGTAAGACCTTGGCAAACACTTAAACTTCTTGGGTTGAAATGTCCTTGTCTATAAAACAAGGAGATTTTGTTAAAGTAAATGACCTCTTCCAACTTTAACAGACTCATAGTCTAGGTTGTAATTAACAAAGATTTGGCACTACTCAAGAAAGGTGGGCCTTGGGTTTAAGTAGTGACCAAAGAATCTTTTATCTCCTTTATCTTCTTTACATTCTGTCTGTTCCCTAAGAGAAGATTACACCCACTTAAAGAAAAAAGAACCACATTCTTTTTTGTTTGTTTGTTTAAGTTGGTCTTCAACCCCTCAGAGAATATACACAGCTCATCTGGTCAAAGGAGCACATACCTCATGAAAGTAGATTGCCATTTTCCGTTGCTGGGAAAGACCAACAGACAGATCTTATCTACATTTTTCTCACTCTCTTGGACATGATGGGGACAAGTGAGGTCAGATTTTAGCTGCCCTTTATTAAATTAGAAGGAGAAAATAAGAATCTGTAGCCTTCTAAACCTTGACCACAAGTTTTCCCCCAGCCTATTGATGCTGCCTTCCAATTAAAGCAGAGATGGTACAATTTGGGTCATTCAAAGATATAGTCACCCAATTTACTTAGCATTGCTTGAGTAGGGCTGGATTTATGCTGCGCCTTGGCATTTTTTGGCTTGGTACCTCTCAGACCACTAGCCATGCATTTGTATGAAAGCTGGTCAAAGTTAGTCCAGTCATTGGCTATAAAAAAAACCCCTCTTCTCTTTGAAACTGGTTGGCATATGTAGGGTTTGATCTTAATGCCCTGACCTCATCATTAGTGCCACTAAGCTAATAAGCCACAGATATTCTTAAAGAAAAACAC
>NW_006294778.1:5159987-5169399 GCF_000327345.1 Myotis davidii
AATTTACACCTGATTTTTTTTTTTTTGCAGTCTTCCAAGCAAATACTCTTTGAATCTCTTCAGACTTCCTTCTTTCATCTGTGGTCTTTATGAAGCAGTAGAGAGGCTTTCGGAGGGGTCTTTTGAAACTTCAAGCCAAAAAAAATTTACACCTGATTTTTTTTTTTTTGCAGTCTTCCAAGCAAATACTCTTTGAATCTCTTCAGACTTCCTTCTTTCATCTGTGGTCTTTATGAAGCAGTAGAGAGGCTTTCGGAGGGGTCTTTTGAAACTTTGCAAATGTGTTAGTCACAGAGTCCGATCTGTGAGTATTGCTGGGAAGATGGTACCACCTCTGTGCCATTTACCCTGATGAAATGGGTCTTTCATCAGAGGGAAGTGATTAAGAAAGTCTGCCCTGAGCCAATCCACATGCAGCCAATTCCTGATTATCTTTGAAACTGGGGAAAGGAGCACAGAGAGTTAGAATTCTCGATTTAAAAGATTTGGGGACACTACCGATTTCAGCCCCCTTGCTTCTCCTTCCTCTCTGTCCCCAGCCTCGGCCTCTTTGTGAGACCAAATAGCAGGCTTTTAAATGCTACTTCATTTTCCAACTCCCCCACTTGCCTCTCCCAGCACTGCCGTTAGCAACACGGTTTCTCAATCTCAATACTATTGACATTTGAAGGCAGATCATTTCTGTTGGGGGAGGGAGGCTGTCCTGTGCTTTTTGGAAATTTAGCACCATACTTGGCTTCTACCCTCTAGATGCCAGTAGTCCCCTCCTCCTAGTAGAGACAATAAAAAAAAAAAAAGCCTTCAGACATTGCCACATGTCTCTGAGTTTGGAGGGAGGGAAAATCACCCCTCACTGAGAACTACTGGACTAGAGAAGTCTCTGGAAGAGAAGTGACTAGGGATATGGAAAGCCATGAGTGAAACAAGCAACACAAATGAATGATCCATCACTGGTTCATCAGGAGTTTGTGGGCACTGCCCAGAGTAAGCAATGAGAAGAGTGATTGTAGTTTTAAAAGCTTTTCTCTGAAAAAATAAAAATCTCTTCCTATAGGCTGAATAAAAGGTGTTTACAGGCCCTCCCTTTCGCCTTATGGCCATGAAACTCATTTATGTTGGTAACAGGAGTAAAGGGAGACAGAAATGGTACAGAGAGAGCAGAGCTGTGTGCTTAGAACTTTGCGACCGTCTGGAACAAATTAAAGAGAAGCGGGTTATCTTTGTGACCTCAGCATTTGTGGCCATTCTCTTCTTGGTCATATAATAAATCAACTCTCAATTCCTCACAAGTGAAGAAGCCTGGTTGAGAGACAGCGGCCACAATTTTTCTCCTTCGTTCTTGCGTTTTTCCTATCTCAGTATCACCACAGTCATTTTATTGCTCATAAGCAGCCCCACCAGAAAGCAGAAAGAGATCAAAGTATTAATTTTGAAATCATAAGTTCTATGTTTGGGCCTCACCCAGCTTCCCTACTTAACAGTTTTATGAACTTGGGGCAGTCACTTAACATCCTTGGACCTTATATTCCTCGTTACTAAAATGGGTGTAAAAACATTGCACCTCGGGCTGAACTATAGAAGAGCTTTGGAAACTGAAAGGGCCATCCATATGTGTCACTATTGATGGACTGAATCAAATAGTTTGCCCTGTCCCTCTAATCACTGTCCATAAATTAATTCGGTGGTTTGGCTTCAACCATTAATGACATTGACCCATTAGCTCAATGGTTCTGCAATAATTGCAATCTGGAAAAGTTAATTTGGCAGTGTATCTTCTCAACTTTATTAATGAAAAAGAAAAGCATGGTGGTATTCTCCTATTCATGTATCTCTTTGCATTTAGATGACCCAAGCATTAATTAGTGGATCTTCAGAATGCTCACTCAGTATTACTGCTTATGTCCTCATTGGAAGGAGAAAAAGAGATGGGGCCTATCACTTTACCACACTGAGTGAACTTGCTTAAAAGTTTGTCTCTGTGAGGTGATTAGGTAGTCACTAAAGCATCATACACATAGGCAAAAGATTTCTATTCTCCCAAGTAAGCTCTTGGTGATTTCTGCTTAACCTCAAAAAGCAGTGTTCAGCAGAAGAAATGTACTCACTAATCAGAAAAGTATCTTTGCACTCTCAGGTTGCCCATCTCAACTGCTTCCTTATCACAGCCTGACTTAGGGGAATTGAATTTTTTTGTTTAAGCGTGGTTTTGATGAAATTAATATTGTGAGTTTTATCAGCATGTGGATCAATGACTATTTGACTCTATCCCTGAGGCTTCGCATCTAATGGTTCCCAGAGACACAACATCTGGCACAGTTAAGACACTTCTGAGCCACACAATCAAATACCAGTTACTGCTGGTGGGAATTTTCATCCTTTCTATTTTGAGCTCTTTCATAAAAAGAAAGTAAGTTTTAAAAATTGTTTCTGACCTCCCTAGCATCCAGTGGTGGACACTAAAATTCCTTGACTTGATGTTGGAAAAGTTATTCCAAAAGCTATTTTCATCTACCGGTCTCCAGAATATACCCCATGACTTTCCATTTGCTACTGCCACCACTGTGGATCTGAGACTGAAGGTATAGATTTTAAGTCTATTTTATTTGAGTGTCAGCTCTTGAAACCCATTCATGGTTGCCCCAATGAAACTTCTAGATCAACAATAAGCTAATTCTAGTCAACAGGGAGTTTTTAAGGGCTACCATAGGAGGCCTCACAAATGGGTTCCACCAATGAAAATGGTTATGAAAACAGAACCTCCACTCAATTCCTTTATCTTATTTCATCTGAGGCATTCATACTAAAAGAAATAGGGGTAGTCAAGGGAAGGTACTCAACAAATGGTACTACATCCCTGACAAATAAGCCCAAGGCAGATATAACAGATAGAGCACCAGCCCTCAGAGAACACTATGAGAATTGCTCTATTTGCCAAAGCATAATTGAATTAGAGAGCTAGAAAGAACCATGTAGAGCAATCTGGTCCAGTGCTCTCACTTCCCACATGAAGAAAGCAACGTCCAGAAAAAACATGATGTGCATGAGGTCACAAGGCATCCTGCTGGAAAAGCCAGGGCCACAATTCAGTCACCTCATTCTCAGTGGGACTCAATGCACAGTGGGACACTTTAAACTTAACCTTGAAACTCACATGAAGGTAGTACTAGCAACCACAGTCCATAAACACAGAGTGAACTGCTATATCATAGTCTCTGGTGTAATCCATCAGGGTAGTCTTTGAAAGCTCAAGCTCTTAACCATTCCTAAAAGCCTTTTATCCAATTTCTACCAATTGAATAACATCATCAGTCCAAATCTGATCAACCTGACTATAGGACTATGGATTTTCATAGCCCTTAGTAGTTTGATGGATTGGAAGGTTTTAAAAAAGTAATGAGCTAATTATTTTTAGAGGTGATTTTAATTTGAAGTAATGTTAGCTGGTTGACATGTTTATGCATTTTGTATTGTGTGTTAAGTCAAATGCTGCACAAAACAAAAGAAACTGTTGATGCATTATTTCTGTCTCCACATATTCCTGACTTGCTAGTCTTCCATTAAGGTCTTCCATGAAGAAGCTTAAATTTTCCTATGTATTTTGAGTTTTATGTTCCTTTCCATTAAAGTTTCCAGCAGTTCATAGACATATTTAGTTTGGCAAAAGGTAGTGGTGACTCATAGAAAGAAGAAATTTGAAAGCAAAGCTACTGAAAATGGATCTAATTTCTTTTTTGGGTAATTTGGGAGCAAGAGATTGATAATTTGTCTAATTTTTCCTGATTTCATCAGCTACCATACTGCCAAATATTTGTTCCATATGGATGCTTTGTTATTCCTGAAACATATAACACATTTCAGCTGCAACTATATATAATATGGTCAAAGGGTAAGACTAGTGTTGGCTCATTTTCTCATTGTTTTTGGCTGGACACCCTCAATCAATGCATATTGAGTAAAAATAGAGGATCATATTGAAAGCATTTTCAGCATGTTCCTTCCTATGGATCCAATTCTTTCATTGTGAGTTTATAAAGCACAGCGAATGTCCCCCGTTACAAGGATGGTTATGTTTTTGGCATAGTCTTGACTGCTAGCTAATTGCATTAATATTATAACTCCATTCTCAGTTTGATGTAGTGATGTTTTGGGCTCTCCATAGATATTTGAGGAGCCCGGGTCCAGGGAATCACAGGAAACAACAGATACCTGTTGATTGGTGACTCTACCCATTAAGAGAGAGAACACAAAATAGTCAGGGTTGAACTTTCACTGAAGATTTGGAAAATGTTGTTGGGACCAAACGTGCTTGTGGTCATTCACAGTATACATGCTGACTCAACTGCATCAAGTCCCAATTCTCTCAAGTTGGTGGAGCCTGTCCTCAGAAGAAATATAGAATTGCTCCAAGGATAACCCCATGGCCTGACCTTCTGTGAACCTAAAATTGGAACTCCTAATTGCTGTGGCTGCAATTTCCAAACCCATCACTGGGGCCAGAAACTGTGATCCAGTCTTAAGATCTTGCCAGTTTCTTTTTCAATCATTACTTTTTTTATTTTTTAAGAATAGCCAAGCAAGAGTCCTTAAAATTATTTTTCTAATTGTACCAAGTGGACAAATGTGTGTTTTATTCATGTCAAATTGTTTCCCTTGTCATGTTCAGCCAGGTTCTAATATTATTTCTTATGACTCTGAGTTGGTTAGTTTCATTAGGGTTGCTATTGGGATTTAAAAGAAATGGTTTTAAGCTAAGCAAAGGAGGTTTCTGTCACCTACTGGAAGGTGAAGGTTAAATTTGAAACTGTTTTTCAAAGAGACAGCTGACTCCCTAGGTGACAGCTTGCACTAGACCTGTTCTGGAACTCAGCACACTCACCAGCCTGAGCCTGTTAATGAAGGTCAAGTTACCTAAAGGACATGGCTTCAGAAAGACATTCTCCCACAGCAGGACAGGTAAGAGGAACAGAGGTCCAGTTGTAATTTCTATTCCTTGAATGACATTTTTAAAAAGGGGGGGGGGACTTTGAACTTGGAAATTAAGGAATCCTGAGTTTACTCAGTGCTTTACTACTAAATAAACTTGATAAACTCGGTGATTGGTCCCATAGGTCTCAAAACCTGTGTCCATTGGAACAATTATATTAAGGTAAAGTAAGACATTCCACTTGTTTTTATAATTTTCCAGGGGGAAAGTAATACATCACAGGTATAGTTTTTACTTTTTTCCACATATGTTTTCTTAAACTTAAGTACATGCCACTTCTTGATGGTATTCAACTCTAGGATAAGGTAATATTGGACTTAGCTTGCAATTGTATATTTAATATGTTTGAATTTAATCCACAGCATTTTAATACAACAATATCCCTGACTCCTTAGCACTCTACCCATTGAACGAATGTTGACAAGATAAGACCTTTTTTAGACTAACGTTTACTGTTGTTGCATAGAAATCTCTAAAATCCTTTAAGAAATACAACTGGATATGTAGCTTTATTAGCATTATTTCATTACCTTTGCTCAGTGCTTTAGTACCATGTATAGAAATAAAATTATAGCACTAACCAATTTAATTATAGCATCACTGGCTGGGTACCTGCTCTGTGCTAAGCAATGCAAGGGAGGATGAAGCCACGTCTTCACAGAGGTTTCATGAGAGCATGTGGGGACCCATTAAACATCAATCATACAGCCCCAAGCTTGGGTCAGACAGGAATACTTCTCCCCTATGATATTCGAGTCCATGTCATTCACTGAGTACTTCCAGTGAAAAGAATAAGTAAAGCATAACCCTATCCTCTTGGAGTTAATACTCCAGAGCAAATGTCACAAAATGAGGGCAGGCCCTACTCCCAACCCACCTGAATCTAGCCTACAAACATGTTTTGTTTGGTCCACTCAGTATATTTTTTAATTTTTGGAATTATAAAAAATTAAGAGATTTTAAATCAAAACAATATTAACAGCTTCTCTTTAAAAATTGGGTGACCTAGCATTGCTGGCCAGAATTCCTGAGTGGCAGGATAGGTGCTCCTCAATCTCACCACAGTGCCTTCTAGGTTTGCTTTATTCATCTATATACCCATCAGGTCTAAGCATAGATTAACTCATGCTACCCCTGCCCCAGATATGCGTGATCTCGCTGGATATTAACCATACACCTTTCTCTTTTATTCAGTTCAACCCTCATGTATTGCTTTTGCATATCATGCAAGCAGTAGACTAGCCACTACTGTTTCATATGAACAAGACACAAAACTTATCTTTAAGGAATTTCATAGTTCTCCTCAAACATAACAAGTGTACAGCTCAGATAGAATTTCAAAGACAATCAAGTCCTCACAGGGAGCGAAGAACCCAACTCTGGAAAACCAAATATTCAATAATTTAGAGATGATCCAACAGTTTATTTCTTCAAGAGCAAGTGGAGTTTTTGGCCAATGACCTTGTAAAGCAGGAAAGGTCAGGTTCCCAGCCAATGCAATTGAACAAGTTACACAATCACTTGGGATGGTTAAGACACTAGAGACCATCAGACCCCACTTTTCAAACACAGCCAAGTTGTAGCACTGTAGTTTGTCTTGCACCAAGATACAGAACAGCTGTAACAAGTTCACTAGGAGATTACACGTGTCCCTTCCATTCCCATCATTATTAGGTCCTCCTCATTACTCACTAAAACTATTTTGCAACAGCCTCCTCAATGATTGCTCTGTGTCCAATACTGCTTGACACCGGCCATCCCTCCCAAGAGATTAATCTTTCTAAAGCACAGTTCTAATCACTTTATCCCTTTTCTAAACAATTTCCAGTGGCCATCCACAGCTAAATAAATTGAATCCAAACTCCCAAATTTGATGTTAAGGCATTTTATATCAGTCCTCTATCTAACTTTACAATTGTATTTCTTCATGTTTCCCTTCAGCAAAATTCACCAACTGGCAGTCTGTAAGTCGTATCCAATCTTCAGAAGTATTTTGTTTGGTAAATACAGTGTTTTTCTAAAACTTTGAATTACCTACCAATAGTTACTAAAGTATTCTCCCCTCTAGATTGACATATGCTTTCTGCTTTACTGAAATCTCCACCAGCCTCTATTAACTTACTCTGGCCCACTTGACTCCTTTATATGATTTGCTTGGTTCTGATAGGCATTTGAGTTTACAAATGCCCCTTACATATTCCAAAAGCCAGCCTAGCTGACTTACTACTACATGTTTTATTTTCCTGAACTTTCCTTCTGTACTTCTTTCAAATGTCACCTTCTCTGTAAAATCTCCTACTAGGTGTCAACTTTCTTTCCTCTGAGTAACAATTTCACAACATTTATCACCTATTCTATATTGATTTTTTGTGAGTGTTCATTTTCTATATCATCTGGTTGACTCTAAGCTCCTCGAAGATGAGGACTGCTTTATTCATCTCTGTACTATCCCACAAATTCCCCATACACAGTACGGTCAGTGTGTACATGGAATTAATTGTTATCCATTTTTCTCGGGCTGTCCAGGACTAGATTAGTTCTGTGTATCCACAAGAAGGCAAGAACTCATTTGAAATGCAGACATGGCTGAGACAGAAGGCCCCCGTGGACTTTTAGGCATTTCAAGTAGGGAGTGAGAAATGCCCTTTCTCAAGGAAACGACTGAGGGAATTTAGGTAAACAGAACATGATCCTTTTTCTTGGAAGCTGGCTGTGATCTTCCGACTAATTTACTATTGCATGTCTCACGAGGAACATCGGCAAACCCTTCCATATATCAACAAGTGTCAGAATAACAGGAGTCAGTTCATTCCTGGGGGCCCTGCTGAAATAGTGAGCTGAACCAGGTGGAGCTCCAGTGCCCTGGAAAGAACTTTCAAAAGTGTCCATTTCTAAAGGTACCAGATGCTCAGAAAAGAGTTCTCACTCCTGTGTGCCCTGGCAGAAGCACTGCCAACAACTTACAAGGCTATTGAGTTAAAACTCAGTGGTTCCAGAATTGGATGCAACTAAATGGATTTGGATAAAAATGACCAGTTGTTAAATATGGGCTAAAATGAATAAAGTCACTCTTCTAAAATGTAATTAAATTTGGGAGCATTTTATGGACTACTGTGTATCCAGGATATGAAGTGGGGAGACCTGAACACCCTAAGGAGACTTGGCTTTTTGGGTTATAATCTGGGTGCCTTTGAGCAATTTTCTTGCTTGTAAAATGGGTACAATCAGCCCTGCCCTGCACCCTTCATAGGTGTTAGCTATTCTATTCCCTTAGGGTTTCCCGGCTGGAAGGGCCTTAAACAGAACCTGCCAGGGAAGGTCTTAGAGATAAAAAGGATCCCATTGAGTATCAGGTGAGATAATCCCTATGGAGTCATCACCAAATTCTCAGGGAATCAAGATCAGCTACAGGTTTCTAGGGATAACTTGAGGTTGTTGGAATTGAAGGGCACTAGGGCAGGGTACATTCTGAAGTTGCAAGTAGGTTAGCCAAGATGGTATTCATGCATCTTCCTGGAGATTCCTAGTAGGACTGCGATTCCTTTTGGGGTCAGTTATGCTTCCTGTGAAAGCAAAATTAGGAGTCGCTGTACATTGGGCAGTGCTTCCCTAGTCAACCATCCTCAAGGAGGGATAAGAGGTTAATTAAATACATCTCTCGGGCAACAGAAATGATCAAGGCTGTCCCTGAAATACAGTTGCTTCAAAAAGTAGGCGTTTGTTTCAGGGAAAATTTCCCACAGAGAAACATGGAACACCAAAGAGAACTAAAAATAGGACTATCATTTATGTCAATTATAAATAGATTTGTTCCCTCTTGATTAGATTAATGCTAGCTGAAAATCTGTAGTTGAACAGAAATGAGAGAAAAACTCCTGACAAAATATTATTACGTGTTAACAGTTAGAATTGACACCTTTTCCTCCCTGAGGTGTTTTCTCCAATTTTCCCTAAATGAAGACATTTGAGTTTAGAATTCAGTTTTTAGTCTTTGATGTACATTTGTTCATACTTCATCAGTTCCTCAGGATTGCTCCTTACCTTCTTCTTTTTTAAAAAGAATATGTATTTTATTGATTTCAGGAAGAAAGGGAGAGACAGAGAGAGCTAGAAACATCAATGATGAGAGAGAATCATTGATTGGCTGCTTCCTGCATGCCACCTACTAGGGATCAAGCCCACAACCCAGGCATGTGCCCTTGACCGGAATCAAAACAGGACCCTTCAGTCCACAGGCTGATGCTCTATCCACTGAGCCAAAGCAGCCAGGGCTACTCCTTACTTTCTAGATTAGAAAATACACACACACCTTTCTTTATATGGAACAATTGACTGTCAGTGTTAAGAATTCAAAAGGGGCAAAACTTTCTCCTCAGATGCTCCCAAGATGGTCATCATATGCTATTACAAAAGCCCTTTTCTATATTT
>NW_006294778.1:5169477-5201865 GCF_000327345.1 Myotis davidii
TCACTCCCCCTTCCCTCTGGGAACCATCATAATTTTGTCTATATCTATGAGTTTTTGTTAGTTGGTTTTTCTTGTTTGTTCATTTGCTGCTTTCCATATTATATCCCACATATGAGCAAAATCATACAGTTCTTAATTTTTTCTCTCTGACTTATTTCACTTAGCATAATATTCTCAAGATCCATCCATGTTGTTGCAAATGGCAGTATTTCACCTTTCCTTATGGCTGAGTAGTATTCCATTATATGTATCTACCTTCTTTATCCAATCATCTAGCGAAGGACACTTTGGTTGTTTCCATGTATTAAAAAAGGGGGAGAGGGAGATATCAAGGTAAAAAAAAAAGTTCTTTTCACGAAGGAGATCTTTACCAAATTACCATGTACTTGTGGATCCTTAGCAAACACCTATTAGCAGTGAGCATAATGATGGACAGGAAAGATTAAGTAAAGGAAGGGCCACATCCCAGCTCCTTACCTTCTTCTTTTTTAAAAAGAATATGTATTTTATTGATTTCAGGAAGAAAGGGAGAGACAGAGAGAGCTAGAAACATCAATGATGAGAGAGAATCATTGATTGGCTGCTTCCTGCATGCCACCTACTAGGGATCAAGCCCACAACCCAAGCATGTGCCTTTGACCGGAATCAAACCAGGACCCTCCAGTCCACAGGCTGATGCTTTATCCACTGAGCCAAAGCAGCCAGGGCTACTCCTTAAAAATTTGAGAAATACATGGGAGGCGATGAGTTGCAGGTGGCCTGGTTAGCCCAGCCTTTCAAGGAATTGAACAAGGAGAGGCTCATTTGCTGCTTTCCATAGTATATCCCACATATGAGCAAAATCATACAGTTCTTAATTTTTTCTCTCTGACTTATTTCACTTAGCATAATATTCTCAAGATCCATCCATGTTGTTGCAAATGGCAGTATTTCACCTTTCCTTATGGCTGAGTAGTATTCCATTATATGTATCTACCTTCTTTATCCAATCATCTAGCAAAGGACACTTTGGTTGTTTCCATGTATTAAAAAGGGGGGAGAGGGAGATATCAAGGTAAAAAAAAAAAAGTTCTTTTCATGAAGGAGATCTTTACCAAATTACCATGTAATTGTGGATCCTTAGCAAACACCTATTAGCAGTGAGCATAATGATGGACAGGAAAGATTAAGTAAAGGAAGGGCCACATCCCAGAGCTGCTGCTACTGAGCACATGTCAGATATGCAGCCATTTTCCTTTCATTCTGGAGGGAACATTACCTCGAGGCATCCCAGTTCTTCAGGTCTGATAAGCCAAGTCCTTGTCCTTGTGTGCATGACTCAAGTCTCCCCAGGGCCAGGGAGAGAAATGTCAGCTCCCCATCCAAGCTGTCTAGGTCTATCCTGGGAGGAGGATTTAGGGATGAAGCAGCAGGGTGCTCCCATCCTTTATGATGGAATGCACTGGAATGTACGTCTCCCACCTGTGGGAATGAGAGACAAAAAATCTTACCGGAGTCTCCCTACCTTGCCTCATGGATGCTCTTGATTTCAGGCACCCTGGACTGGCATTAAGAAAGAGGCTGGGGAAGGAGTGATTGGGAAGAAGGGACAGATACAATAAGCAGGGGCCCTACTGGGAAATTATTCCCCCATGTTAAATGTCCTATTTTGGTCTCACTATGGGCTATTTAAAAGGAGCCTTGCCCTTGCAGGTGTATCTCAGTGGTAGAGCATCGGCCCACATATGGAGGGATTGAGGCTTCGATTTTCAGTCAAGGGCACGTACCTGGGTTGCAGGTTCATTCCTGGCCCCCGGTCTGGGCATGTGTGGGAGGCAGACAGTTGATGTTTCTCCTTTGCTCCCGGTGGCAGGTTTCCAGAGGAGCCTGAGACCTCTCTCTCTCTCGCTCTCTCTCGCTCTCTCTCTCTCTCCTCTCTCTCTCTCTCTCCTTCCCTCCCTCCCTTTCTTCTACTCTCTAAAAATCAATGGTAAGAATATCCTTGAGTGAGGATTAACAGCAACAAAAAAAGTTTTAAATGAGCTTATCTGTCAACTGGAAATTCACTGCCTGACCCAAAATTCAGGGAAATTTCTGGAAAAATGTCAAATTAATCAGGGATTTGGAAAGCCTAGGTCCCAACACATAAAGAAATATATTGAACCGTTTTAAAGATATAAAATTCTTAGAACTGTTGGACAGGTTTCTGTGCATGACCTCTCTCTTCCAAATGGCATTGCTCAACATCCAGCTCCTAGCCGAAGGCTGACCTCATGCTGTTGTGCAACTCACAGCCATGGAATGTCACTTTGCCACAGCACTGGCTGTGCATTCGACTACCAAGAAGCTGGGCAGCTTTAGGTTTTGAGTCAGAAGTTCTGAGCAGGATCATCCCAGTGAAACCTGAGCCCTTGGTACTTCTTAAAAAGTCAAGATACATTTGGATCTTGCAAATCGAGAATGTCAAAGCCAATATTTCTTCCTTTAATTAAAACTCAGAAATGGTACTGTGGGTCCTCCCTTCCTTTCCTGCCCTTCCCCCACGCTCCCAGCTCAGATTCTCCAAGCTTGCGAGCTGAGTGGGAAAGAAGTCTGTTTAGTCCCAAACTTTTCTGCCAAGTACTGCATCAATGGTGGACCCTGACACAGTGAGATGTGGAAACATGAGCCTGAGATCCCCAATTTGTTCCCAGACTGATAGGTAAACACAGACTAGGAAAGGCTTCTTCCCACTCATCCTCCAGTTCCCAATCAAATATTTGAGGTTCTAGCCAACAGCCCAACTCTACATCCAATGTTGGCTACTGACTCGATTGACCCCTTGGTGGGAAATCTTCCATCCACATTGGATCACTCCTCTGGCTCAATCTATAAAACGATTTTCAAAACAGCCTGTCCCAGAATATTCTTGGGACCTTCATGAAGAGGTCTGAGTCCTGGCATATCATAAAGATGGCAATGGCCATTCGATCTGGTTAAGTGAAACACTAGCACACACAGTCACCCAGCTTTACCGTGCTCCTTCTGTGTTGCTGTCATATTTCAGTGAAATCTAGAAATAACAGAAGGATGACTCTTCTCTGCGCCCCCCCCACCCCAGGTGCATGCACTCCTCTCCAGGGAGAAGGAAGGGAAACTGTGACATTCCTCAGACCTCATGAATCACCCCAGAGGTTGGTAGTAGCCTTGGTTAATGGCAAGGTTCAGAAAGGCAGCTTCCAAAAATTTGCCATGATGCCTATTAAGTGTAATAAGGTTATTCACATTTGTTGGGAAGTCATCTGGTGTTTAAGGTAAGCTTTGAATAGATAGGATTTTGATAGATGGAGAGATTTGGGGTGGCGAAAAAAATGGAAAAGCACATGGGCAGCAGAGAATAGGACATGTGGACATGTGCATGAGCCAGCCAGGTGTTTGGGTGCAATGCTAGTGACAGTAGTACCAGATAAACCCAGAGACAGAGGTTAGAACAACGTTTGCTTTAAAGTATAATAATAGCAGGCACTTTCTGAGCTCTTATTACAGGCATGGTATGTATTAACTCTTAATCCTCGTGACAAACCTTTAAAGTGGGTGCAATCATTATCCTCACTTTACAAGTGAAGCCACACAGAAGTACATAATATTCATAAAGGCACATAGGTTCTAAGTGATACAAACCAGGGTTTTAACTCAAGCTGCTGAGTCCAGTGCCCATGGTCCCTGACCATCTATTCAACACACTGCCCATAGCAAGCCTTTATTTTGCCATCCCCTCTTCTCTAGCTGTGGAAATACTGGGTAATATCTAAGACCAAGCTTATATATTCCTTCTTTAGTGAGATTTCATCCATCTCCATCAGTAAGAATTTATCTTTCCTAATACAGACTTTTCTTTATTTGTAGCGATAGCAGTGTTTCCAATCTTGTATTAGACTTAGTATGTGCTCATTTGCAAACTTCTTCCGTCCATAATGGACATCACATTCCCTTTTACATCCTCAGATATTGGAACTGTACTTTGCATGTAGTAAGTGTTCAATTAGCATTGCCTCAATTGTATTGAATAACAGAATCCACTGGTTGAAGCCTGAGGAAAGTCCCCTAAACCCACCACACCCCTTTAAGACCCTCTTTCCTAAATTAAAACAAAAAAACCCTAAGAAATCTTGAGCCCCACAGGGAATTCTCCCACTCTCCAAAACCTGCAACCCATAAAAAAGTTTATAAAAGCCCAGTGTAGATAATCCCAGGCCACAGACCAAGAACATCATTTCAGGTTTAGCCCTGCTTGCCTGCAAAAGAATGCTAATGGTAACAGTGCTTCTAAAGGCAAAGACATAGCCACACAGGGGTGAAGTACAGCACCAGGCACCGTGGGGTTCCAGGGTTTCTAAAAAGGCTTCCTTTATTCTGAAAAAGGTCTCAGCTTCTCAACCCTCAAATACCACCTTCCTGTGGAAGACACAGAAACACCCAATTTAATTAAAGCCTTTCTCTTTCACATTGAAGTCACAAGTTTTCACAGGGTGCAACGTGTTGCTAACCCAGCAGTTTCCAGACTAGGCTGCTCAGTGAGGCAGGTGCTGTTCTCTCTTTAGGGCCCATGTCCTTAAGTTGCTTTGCTGTTTAAATATCTCTTAGAAAATCTCTAAGAAAGATATGCTTTTAGAAAATCTGCTCTGGTGGATTCCAGCCCAAGCTCTCTCTATTTTACCCAACTCCTTTTGGCCTGGAAGATTCTTTTGTCCCATAGGTGAGGTTAGCCAGTAGGAAGAGAATGCCTTATCTTTTTTTTAAGTATACTTTTAATGTTTGACCTTACTTATCTCCAAGCTCAGAAAGTCAATAATAACAATAAGCACAGGACTATACCTTGCAGAAGTATGTCAAATACTTGTAATATCTGAAGTGGCCTACAATTATCTAATCAGCAAGACCAGTAATTAGACGGATTGACCATTATAGAACCACAAAGTTGAGTTCTAAAATGTGATGAGTGAATGCACAGCTATTTACTGAGCATTTATTACATGACAGGCTCTGTACCTTGTGCTGGCAATATTGAGGTGAACCAAATTGACAGGGCTCCTGACTGAGGTGCTTAGATTCAGCCAGAAAGGTACAGATGGCTAAGAGAGAACAAGGAATGGTAAGATCTTGTGCCCTGGGATCATCTGGGAGAGCTAAACAATACATCCCCAAGCTTTCTTTCCTTCCCAACTATTGGTATATCTTTCTCTTCTATCTCCCATCTTCTTCTATCTTCTTCTTATTTTCCTCTATAGCATGCATTGTTGCACACCACTGATATAGCCGCTGGTTTTAGATTCTTTGTGGCAAGGAAGCCTTACTATTAGGTTCATTTGGGGCTCTTGGTCTTTCCTCTTCTATCACAATCAACGAAGGGAGGCAACTTAAATTGTGTGACATATTGGTTTCCATCTGAAGTCAGACTTATTGTACCTCTCTGTTTTCCTATACATATTGAGACTTCCCAGGTACATTGGAGTCTCTTGCCCTGGGTAAGGCCCACAATTCCTGAGGTGTTAAGGAAAGGAAACCATTCAATGTCCATTGGCCTATATCTTGATTCCTTGATCTCAAGGTGCTGGCTTCCTGAAAATGTATTACCCACTTTGTGTAAAAAAAAACAAAACAGAGAATGGTAGAACACATTAGATAGTTCTCAAATTACTTGTTTGATACATTCTCAAGTGTTCTTTGGAACAGAGAGCAATTGTTCTCTAATCCTTGAAGATGAAGACCATAAGGAAATCACAGATATTTATACAACTCCATCAATTAACTCAATTTCTATCAAGGAGTCAATTGGTATACCTAAAAGAGTTCTGGAAATGTACAAGTTACATTAGGTATGGGAACAGAACTATTGATCTAGTTCCAGAGACAGTGACTCAGTTGATATGACATTAGAATGTATATTTTGACATTTGCCAAAATCCTTTTCCTTGCTCTCTTCTGAAACTATCAGACTAACCTTCTATGAGAAGATAATCTGCAGCCTCTTTCAAGGACGAACTTCTGTGATTCTCTACTCTTAGATCCCAAATCCTGCAAATAACAGAAGTTTAGGAGAAATGACCCAAGACCCTCCTTCTGAAAATCCCAAGGAAATGACTAGATTCTTATTGGAATTGGAAAGAATTAGTCAAAGCTATCTGCATAGATAGAAGAATAGAATATTGACAAACAGCATGTAGAGCTTGAAAAAAAAACCAAAATAAAAAATAGCAGAAAACTTGTTTAAGTACACCAAATGAGTTTGAAAGAAAAAAAAAGCAACTGTGTCCTTTATCTACATTTGCCAACATAGAGTAATAACCATAATCTCCAAATTAGATGGTGCATAGCCTTGGCCTCCAAACCCGGGGTGAAAGAAATTGAGAAATCCAGAAAAGCAGTATTTTATCAGGTCTAATTTAGTCCTACAGCTATCAGGAGTCCATTTGCCTCCAAGTGGAGCATTGCCTGGTGGCTGTGTTTCCATTCATGGCAGAAAACTGCTAGGGCCATCAGAGCAGGAGAGAGTTCACAAAGAAAGTCAGAAAGCAGTGCCAAAAGGCAAATACAGTTCCTGTCACAGCCAAAATAGTTCACTTAGCTCTTTGTGTTACTCCCTTATTCTTTGTAATGGAGCAATTTCTATGCAAGTTGTGTAAAAATAAGATTTTTAGCTTTGAGCAGTAAATGAGTGAACTGGGCAAGAAAAGCATAAAATTTAGTAAGAAAAAGAAAGAGTGATAAAGGAACAATATAAAAGCCCTGGTAAAGAGTGCTTCTCCTTTAAAGAATCTACTATGTAAAAATCCACACCTGAAAGTCAGATCTACCCTGGATGGATTTGCTCAGTTCAGAAAACTCCATCATTTTACTAAAATCCCTTAAGTATTCATCAGGGGACTTCACATTCAACATGGTTGAGCACTTCCTTTTGGACACTCTCTTTGTCTCATCTTCATGGTAGAGATGAAATTAAGAATCCATGAGGTAGGAGAACATTGGAGGTCTCTGTGCCTACTCATGTTTGTGCTTCATTTCTGCCAAGTGGTTATAATATGACAAGATTTAGGAAGTCCAGAGGGCAAGAGTTTCTGTCAAGAATAAAGGTAGAAGAACTATGGAATTATAGAGTTGGAAAAGACCTTCAAACTCACAAAATCTCTCTACTGAGAAGTAATGCCTAATCAAAGGCCTATGCTAAAATTCCCCCAGTGGTAGAACAACTCTACTGCCTCCCCTGTCCTACAAACAGAAATCCATAGCAATGGTGTTAGAGCAATCCATGAAATGGTCACCTCGCTCATGAGTGGAGAAAGCCCCTCAGTGACTCAGCAGGGTTCCTTCTCTGAACCTTCACTGTAGCTTGTAACTGCTAAGACACTTAAACTCATTCTGCTTTGTATGATGGTTATTCATAGGTTATCTCACACCCCTGCTGAGTGATAAACCCCTTGAAAGCCAGGGCTTTGCCTATCCAACAATTTTAACACCCTCCGCAACACTTAGGATAGTGCCTTAAATAGGTCAGGTAACCAATAGTGTGTTTGTTTTGCTTTTTAAAATAACTTCTTTTTAAATTTATTTTCATTTAATTCTGCAGGAATGAATCGAATAAAAATGACTTTGTCATCACAGATTTAAGTGTCCTTAGGTTTAATCCATAGAAAGTATGCCTGACAATACTAGATAGTCAATAAGATTGTTGAGTGAATTTATGAGTGAATAAATCAGTGAATGGCTGGTCAGAGAGGGTCATCCCCTTTTCCCCTATAAAGCTGAGGCAGTGTTGAGAGAATTTTGTATTCATATGACCCTAACTCTCCTGTTTCAGTCTAGTACTGCTGATTCAAAGGTATCATCATCACCATTAATTCAATACTGATGTAACCTGAACTTTTGCTCTGTGTAATCACAGATCTGGGTGAATTTCCTAGAAAAGAATAGCCCAAGAACTGAACTGTTAAGTAGACAAAATAGAAATTGGGCCTCTTCCATATTGTTAAGAGCGAGGATGGCCTTAACTCTGCTCTGCCCCTTCCATTTTGGCCCCTATGCCCTGTAGCAGCACCTACAGAGACCAGACACAGAATTATAGACACCTCAAACTTGCCTATTTTGTGCCTCCTCCTACCCCATTCATTCACCTTGGGTGATCTGTCTGTTACCTTCCTTCCTAGTAGCTCTGTATAAATATATCTTAACCCAATGGAATAAAACTGTAATGGGGACATTTGAGGTACTAGTAGCCAGCCAGTAATGTTCAATCAACTTTGTTCATTCAGTAGGGGGTTATAATTAAGATATTTTGCAAGTAACAGCATTCCAGGATTATTTTGGCTTAACCAATATGGAAGTTGATTTATTTCATGTAGAAGTCTCAAGATACATAGTTTAGGGTGGCTGAACTATCTGGTGAACAGAAACTCTGTTCCACAAAATCCTCAGGGATCCTCAGGGTTCCTTCTAGCTTTCTACTTTACTATCCTAACATCATGGCCATCATCTATATGGCCTAAGATAGCTGGTGGAGCATCTTAGCACGAACATTACAGCCAGAAGGAAGACTGAAAACAAGCAAAGAATGCATGACAATTGTATTTTAGGGAAGAATTCCAGAAGTTATCATATGGCACCTTCATTTATATTCTATTAGCTAGAATTTGAGTAAGTGGCCACATGTAGCTACAAGGGATGCTAGGAAATAAAGTCAACTGAAAATTAGTGTTTCCATTGTTATAGAAAGAGAAAGAATGGATTTGGGGCAATGAGTAGGAATTCCTGTCAGAAGGACCATGCCAGAACTCTTTAAGTCATATTACCTAGGAGCTCACCTATGCACTACAAAATCAAAGGTTGATATAGTGTCAGCCAGATCCTGATACCAATCCTAGCAACATCACTTGATGAGATGCATGATCCCTAAATTATTTCCTATGCTATTAAAATCTGGAATAAAACCTCCCCCTTAGGTTCCTGGAAGATGATTTCAGATGACTAGTAATGCTTAGCATAGTGCTTGGTGCATGGATGTTCAGACAACATTTATTGTTATTATTATCATTCTGCCTGCATAGAAGCCTGGCTCTGCTCCAGGCTTTAGACAAATTTGGGCATAAAAACATGAACAATGCTCCTAGTGGCTGTGCTTCTTGAGCAATTTTATACCCTATCTATTAGCCAGATGTGTTAGCATAATGAGTAGCTGCTCAAGAGAATGGCTTTATCCTTAGTTGCCCTGTCCTTTCTGTCTTTTTTGGATGGTGTTGAACAAGACAAAAGCAATTAATAAACTTCTCATCACTGTAATAAATGACAAATAATATCAGCAAAGCTCAAAGAAGAACCTAAAACAATGGAGGGGGGCATAGTGGGCTTTTTAGAATGCAAGTAGCATTCATTTTCACGTCGTTGTTTATCAGGCCAAGCATACTAATATGAAAAGTCACTCTGGAAAAGGGTAAAGAAAAATATACCTTTTTGGTATTGTCTGTTATGCCATATAAGTAAATAAGCTAAGAAATATACTGGGCTTTATTTTTTATTGTCTCATACTAAATTTCTCTGAGAAAAAAATAAATAAATTTCTCTGAGAAGATGCTCTAAGATACACTAAATTCAGTCCATTGGTTTTTGTCTAGGCAGTAATTTTCTTCTCAAATTGAGAAGCACTGAAGTAGAATGACTTAGTGCTTGGACACAGTTGAGTTTGAAACTTGGCTTGGCCACTTAATAGGTGAGTGATCTTGAGAGAAATTAATAAGCTTTTATAAGACTTAGTATTTTCAAATTTAAGATTGGAATAATAATGATACCCATCTCATAGGATTGTTGTAAGAATTAAATGAGATAGTGTATGTATAAACCAAATGTCCCCAGGTTTTTCCAATCTCCTTGTGTCACATAAAACGGCTTTTGAACCCTTTTAATATTCCTTGGGAAGACCATGCCTTTCCCCAAAGCTCTGAAAATCTCGAGCACCACATTCTCCCAGTCCGTTCACTCCACAATTTGCTTGCCAACTATTTCCCACTCCTAGTTTATTACTCTTAATCCATGAACCTGACATCCTCTATCACCTGTTCCCTTCCCTATAGCCTCTCTAAAAGATGAATTAAGGGTAGGAGGCAGGAGAGTCATGAGTACCTGGGATTTTGCAGGAGCAGTAGGAGACCGGAGAAGTCTTAAAGGGACTGAGCATCATCCAGTTACATCACAAATGATCTGCACAAGAACTCATGCCTTTAGCCCAGCAACTGAGTTTCTAGTCATCATTATTTTTGTAGCCAAAATTTTGAATCACAGAATCATAACATATTGCAGTTGGAATAAGCCTTAAATAATGTTCTTGGTTCAAAAGGCTCACTTACATGTGGGGAAATTGACCTGCTCAAAAGTATGGGTGACCCAACCTTACTCACTCAGATTGAATAATGCTGCCAGGTATCCCATAACCTATTAATAGAATTTCTATTCTTCTTTGCTCATTTTTTCACCTGCTGTTCAGCTAATGAAGATATGTCTTTAGATATTCTACCTGTATTAAAAATGTTTCTTCCAACTGAAGTACAAACATGGGTAGTGAGGACATAGTGTAAAAGGCCTGGATTTCAATCCTAGGTGGAAAGAACTGACTGCATGACCTGGAAAGACTCGTTCAATCCTTCAAGATCTCAGGTTCCTCATTTAGCAGCAGGGGGATCACTCTGAATGAGCTCTAAAGTGCCTCGTAGCTCAGATGTTCCTTCCTTCTTGGCGGTGTCAATGTTCTCCAACTGGATCCACATCTTCTAATCCCACACAAGACGGAGAGGAGACCATCCCAGGATTTGGAGAAGCCCATCAGGACAAGAGTTGGCCTCTCTCTGTGGGGGCTGGAGAAGGGAAGCAGCTGAAGCAACACTGTCCATTTCCTTCCCATTCAGAAGAGAACAATCCAGTTCCTCCCAGGGGACGCCATCAGGATTTTGACAGTGTGGGGTCTGTCTTATGATGGGAATGGAGGATTATTGTAGAATGGGGGTGCTTAGCAGCCGTGATCTGAACGCAGAATCAAAGATGGAAGGAAAGCCAAGAGGCCCGTAGGTCCAGTCCCCTGCCTCTAACTAAGCCTTCCAAGGCAGATGGTTGTCATCCTACATTTAAAAATCTCCAGGGCAGCTTCCCACCATGCCTTGGGGTCTGCACATTTCCCCCTAATAATCAAGAAATTCTTCCTGATGTTTTAGTGGAAACACATTCAAAGTAGCAGGAGGCTGTTTGCCCTTGTCGAGTCCTGGAAATGAGGTGGAATACTCTGTAATAATAGCCCTGCTTATACCTGGCAGTGGTGATTAAGTCACCTCCTAGCCTTTTCTTGTGAGGGATAAATCTTAATTTTCCATCCAGTTAGTCTTTTTTTTTACTCCCATATGGATCCTTTCCAGCTTCCCAAATGAGTCTTAAAATAGGAGGGTGAAATCTGAGTTCCCACTCTAATTAAAACCTCACTGATGCCAAGACTTGTGGAAGGATTACTCTAGGCTTTCATTTCATAATTCCCAACATTCACCTGCTTCATGTTACAATTTTGTTGTAGTACTTTCTAACTCACTCAGGGCCCACAGCTATTTAGCTATAGTGCTTCTCTCTGTCAGTTGGAGCCCATTTTTGTCCATTTTAAACATCCTCCTCTTTTTAATGACCTCCCCATATCTAAATTGTACAAGGTCATTTTAAATTCTAATCCTACGTCCTAATGTTTGAAGATCTTTTTCTGCGTTAGTGCAATCTGAAAAACATTCTAGTCTGTTATTTCAGTTATTGAGGAAGAAACCTCAACCTATATCAGTCCTAGAAGGGCCTGAATATCATTAATTTCTTCCAAGACCCAAAGCACAGTTGGAACATGAAAAGCAATGCAGACCCCCTCTCCATTCATTTATTCAACAAACATCTTTTCCAGCACAAATGATATAGACACTGGGGCTATGAACAAATCAGTTTCTCTACCCATTCAGTGTAATGTGCACACTATATATGCAAAATGTCTTTAGTAAGCACTTACTCTCTGCAGAGCTGTGGTGGGTGTTGGATTTAGAGCAGTGAGGAGGACATCCTTTCATGGATCTCACATTCCAAAAGGGGTGGAGAAGGAGAGAGACAAAGTACAAGTCAACCAATAAATAAACACGATAAATAAACAATGTCAAATCCTGACACATGTTTTAAAGAAATAATGGAATGATAGACCTCAGGGTGTTGGAGGAGAAGCAGGAGACAGGAGAGACCTCTCCAAAGAGGGAGCTCTAAAGACCTTACAGCTTAGCAGGCAGAGTTCTGTTTTTCTGAACCAATCCCTTTTAGCAAACCAACTTTCCTCTTGTCTCTCCTCTCAAACTTAACTTTTGCTGGGATGCTAATGGCTGATAATGTGCTGCTTCTTAAATTATTTACATTTCTGAAGGACTCTATCAATTCTTTAATCAAAAGATGTGATAAACAAGAGGAATTTCAGGATACAGTTCCTTTAATTCCCCAGAAAGTTAACAGACATTCCTGGAAAACAGGGATCCAAAGCCATTAATTGGGGAGAGTGGACTCACTGGCATCAAATAGATTTATTCACTTAAATAGGCCGGTGAACTTTAAGACTTGCCAACATGATAAGGTTTGCAGTTGATTCCTAAGCTTTTCAGTTGGAACCTCTTAAAGAACATGCTTGGTGAATGCCGGGCTGCAGAGATACCTTGGGTGCTTTGAAGTCTTTTGATGTTGGCTTGGCATTTGGAATATGATTCTAATCACAGCAGCCAGTGTGCAGGCCAGCCTGGGTGCTTCTGAAAGGGACAGACTAGCTTCTCTGGGAGTCTGGACCTGTATTTCACTAGTTTCCTCAAATCATGGACCTTTTGAGAATCTTTTATTTTTTTCAATTAAATTTATTGGGGTGACAGTGGTTAGTAAGATGACATAGGTTTCACATATACAATTAATTTTATAAGTCATCTGTATATTGCATTGAATGCCCAGCACCCAAAGTCAAATCTTCCATCACCATATATTTAACCCCCCTTTACCCTTTACTACCCCTCTAAACCCATTCCCTCTGGTAAGCATCATACCGTTGCCTGTGTCTATGAGTTTTTGTTTACTTGTTTGTCTTGTTTGTTCACTTGTTGCTTTCAGTTTTATATCCCACGGATAAGTGAAATCATATGGGTCTTTTTTATTGAATCTATTGGAGTGACATTGATTAATATAATTATACAGGTTAACTTTTCCTGGCTCATTTTGTTTAGCATGATGTTCTCAAGATCCATCCATGTTGTCAGAAATGGTAGTATTTCCTCTTAAGAATCTTTTGAGTGTCCAAATTTCCTCTTTCCTGGAAAACCCACAAACATCTATAACTGCCCATTGTGCAGAAGGTTCACGGGCCTCCTAACCAAACTCATCCATGGACTGGAGGGTTCCTAAGGACCTGCTGGTGCTAAAGTCTAAGAAGTTTCTGTGCTCAGATCACGTTAACCTCTTGGTCCACATTTCTTATTAGCCTATGGGTATCTTGGGACCAGACAAAGTGTTCTACCTCCCCCCAAGCTTCCCGGAGCCTTGGTAGAGTGCCCAGTACACAAGGGGGGCTGATAAGTGTCCCTGTGCCTGTTGCCACCTCATGGTGATTGCTGCCTGAGAAATAGCCAGGGAGGGTGGGGAGACCCGTCAACACAGATGTACCCGCCAACACTGGGGATGCCCACTTGGCTTCCCAATTAGCAAATGAGGTCATTGTCCCTCTGCTCTTTTCCAGAAATAGGTCTGTGAAGAAGGCGTGTGCTGAAATGACCTAGCAAAGCAACTGGAAGGAAGTGACTAGAAAGGGAATCATTAAAAACCCAACTCCTTCTTTCAAGGGAAATGGAAACAGGGACCTAGAGGAGAGTTATAACTGCCAAGCCAGCAGTGGCCCTGCTTCCCTCCCCTTGCTCCCAATATGGATTTCCTGCCTGCGGGGCACCATTTGATTTCAAGCCATGGGAGCCTCACACAGTCTCAGGAGAAGGGCTCAGAAAAGAAACAGAGCAGCCTTTGCCCTCTTCCTGCCACTCCTGTGTGGAAGCAGTTGGCTTCATTAACTCTGCTTCCTCTGCAGCATTGATTCTGCCACATGCTGGGGAAATTTTGGTGATTGTGTGTAGCCTGGGTGACAAATTATGATTTTTTTTTCTTTTTGCAAAATTGAATGTCCTTGGTTTATGTAACCACCTCGGTTCTATAGGCAATCGTCAGTGCTGTATTTCCCTTCCGTCTCCTTTGCCATGAGTTTTGAATGATTTGTGAAAGGATGTGTTCCTGAGGGTGTGCCAAAAACCCACTCCACCTGTTCCACTCCACCTGGGAGGTTACATAAAAGGTGAAAGCAAGAAAAGGTAGATTTGGGTTCTCAAAGAGTCTGCCTTCTGAACTAAGTTTGACAATTGTGTAGACTGGCTCAAATACTCACCTGACGATTTTGAAAGCCTAAAAGTAAAGTGAACCTGGTACTTAGTAAAGGCAGCTTTCAATACCATAGGACATCCCTGTGTTTCTAGCTCTGCATTTGGCCAGAGAATTTGCTAAGTCTTTGACTCCCTTCCCTGTGACCTAGCTTGTTGTCTTCAGGTGCTAGCTGGCAGTCAGGATGACACAGACTTGTGCCAATAAAAAATGCAGGAAAGGGAAAAAGGTCAACATGTGTTTTTCATTTCAGTTTAGTTTCCTTGGAGGGTTCTGACTTTTATGTTCCTTCTTGCAGTAAAACCAATTCTGCTACTAGACGAACATATGGATACCTTTATCAGGCAATTATCAAAGGAGATATGAAGCCTTTCTGGAGATTTTTTTAAGTGTAAGAGGTCTTTCCCAGGACTGCCGTCCTCATTGGCCTGTTCCTCCTCCCTAGTACTCTGCTACTTAATCATACATTTTACACACATGTTGGAAGTCCACATCCCAGAGGCTTCGGGGTCATCTGGGAACTTGTGAGAATGCAGATTCTCACGCACCCCTGACACCCATTGATACAGAGACTTCGAGGTGGGGCCCAGTGATGATGTTTTAACCAGCCCTGTAGAGGGTGCTGAGGCAGGCTCATGAGAAGCACTGGCTACTTCAAGGGCCCCCAAAGATCAAAGAACCTGAAATTCATCCTTTCTTAGGGGTTAGGAGGCAAGTATGTGGGCAGAGAACTTTTACCATTTGGAATCAAAGGAACCTCTAGATTTGTAGGTCACTTAAACTCTGTTTTCCCATCTATAAAATGGGAATAAATCCATCTACCTCCTAAATGGGTTGTTGAAATGACTGAAGGGCAGAATATATATGAAAGTAACTTGTGAACTGCCGGGCACTCTCTGAAGTTAGTTCTGGGGAGGTGGGGGAGAAGCGCTTTGTCCTCATCTGTATTCTGAACCCTGAGTTCAGGCACATAGTGGCTATTCACTCACTGACTCTTTGCTGAGTAACTATAACTAATATTTGGTAAGTGTTTACTCATGCATTCATCACAAGTGCTCTGTGAGGTGGGTTTGCATTCTGCTTTTCAGATGAGAACTCTTAGGTTAAGTAACTTACCCACAGCCACATAATTAGAAATGGTGGAGCCAGTGTCTAACCTCAGGCAAACGTTCCAGAGCCTGCACTCTAACCACTGCATCACACAGCCTCATGATTAACCATTAAGGGTCTGAGTGCTTGCTCTGTGACCCTAGTGGTTCTCAGCTTTTATGCGCCATAACACAGCACAACCCGGTAGATATATGATAGTATTATCACCTCCGTTTAATGAGAAAGGAAACAGACACAGAGACTGGCTGATGTTGGTGTTTTTCTTTCCTCTGTAAACATTTCTTCACATTGTGTTTCTCTGTGTACTGTTTGTGTTCTTGACTTTTCAATCCACTAATCAGTGAGCATTTATGAAGTGCCTGCTAAGTGGCCAGTGCTGTGCTTCTAGACACAGAAATATGAGACACAGTTTCTACCCCAAAGATGCTTCAAATCGAATTAAGGAATTGGGCCAGTCATCATGAAACAGAAAATAAAGGCTAATAGATAGTTTAGAGCCAGTTTATGATGCACAAAGAAATCATTTTACACCTCCAGAGAAGTGAGTGGGAATGAGGTCCTCAGACAAGAATTCCTACGGGGACCTAAAGGCAACTTCTCTTGATAAACTCAGACTTAATTGCTCTGGCAGTTGTCATTGACTTCAGCAACCCTGCACTATGGTTTCCTTTACGGTTATCACAGACATCCGGGTATAAAGGGGACAATGACGTGCTATCTCAGTTTTGGTCTGTTTTGTTCATTTCAGATCCTCAATATTAAGAGCAGTTTCTAGAACATAGTAAGTGCTCAATAAACAGTGGGGATTGCATCACTTCTCAGCAGGAGAGAAATATGGCTGAAGGAGGACAGATGTAGTGGGGCCAATTTTGAGTTGGGTGAGGAGGAAGATTGTCAGGGTATTACTTTTTGAAAGAAGGTTGAGACACAGCAAATTTGGCAGAAGCCTGGTGATCCAGAGAGGGTTCAGTAGGTCCATAGATGCAGAGTGATTGATATTTTAATAGATTCCCTACTCCCTACATGGGGTGTGGTGCTGTCTTGGCTCCTTGGGCTCCCCCTATTCCCACTCTAGAGAAGAAAACCCACAAGTACTTGGTGATTTTGAAATTTGGGAATCAGGGTCTCTTGTCATCAATTTCATTTCCCTTGGTTTTTCTTCTACTTGGCAAACCTTTGGATGCCAAGCCGAAGTTCTGGTTACACCCATGTTTCTTTCAGAGGAAACTGCACTAGTAATTGAAAACAGAGATTGGTTCTTTTATTCTCATTCATGGGATGCAGGTGAGATTCCTGTTTGTGTTCCACCTTGGCTGTCTCTTTTCTGGTCCTGGAGGAAAGTCTGGATATAATTCTCGGCTTCAGGCCTTTGGTCTTCCCTTCTGGTCCTTCTGCAAAACTGTGAGCTTTCATCAAAAATATTAAATGTATTTACCTTCAGGGAAAAAATAAGATTGTCTGGTAATATCCTTTGACTCAGTAACTCTACTCCTGGGATTTAATTCTTACAAATGATCTCAAAGAGGCAGAAAGTTATGTGCACAGGGACAATGCCATGTCAGTTAAAATCCTGATAAAACTGGACATGGCCTAAATGTCTAATAATGGGAAAGTGGTTAAAGAAATAAATGATGGCAGATCTACTCAATAAAATATTCTGTAGCTTTAAAATTGCAATTATGAAGATTATGTAGCAATATGAAAAATGCTTGCAATATACTGTTAAGTGAAAGAAACAATACTACCTTAAATTTAGGCTACGACTATAGCTATGTCAAATGTGTGCATCTGGATGAGAACAAAAAAAAATTAGAAAAATGAAGATAATCTGATTTGTTGGGGTGCCAAGATTATGGGTCAAGTGTCTACATTTCAATTTCTGATAAAGTTTTTGTAACTTGGTGCAATTCAAGAAGATCAGAAACAAGACTTTCTGGCTGCATGATGGAGCCAGTTGTCCCTTCTGAAACTGCAGAGTCACAGTGTACTGGGTGAAAAGTGAGCATCCAATACCCAGCTTTGCCCTCAATGGCAGGATTACACAGACTTCTCTCTCTGGCAAAAAGCCATGCATGGCATTCTTTCTGGCACTTTCTGGAGCATTTAGAAGAAAACTCTTGTCTACTGTACATGCTCAAACCTTGGGCTTTGTGGGCTGACTCAGATGACCTCACTCTTATCTTCAGGGATGTTAGCATTATGTACCTCTGAGAATCCTAGTAAAAGTGTCAACTTCAGACTTTTCCTTACCTTGGAAGTTCCCCACTTTCAAGATGTCCCCAACTTAAAATGAACTGGCTCTGCAACTTACTAGATATATGGTTTGGGTTAAGTTATTAATCTTGCTAAACCTCAGTTTCCTCATATGGAAGATGACTATAATAATAATAATGACTACTCTTTCTGGCACTCTCTGGAGCACCTAGGATAAACCTCTGTCTTATAGTTTTATAGTTTCTTCTCTCTCATTAGCCCATCAGTATCCTCTAGATTTGTGTCTTCTCAAGTGTTCTTACTGCAAGGAGTGTCACCCTACTAAGTTAAAGTCCTGTTAGGGAGCTTAATTATGCTCAAACCAGGTAGCACAGTCTGTATAGAAACTCTGACATTTGAAGAAATACACAATTTCAGATAGAAGGCTAGGAGAAAGAGACATTCTTGGCGAGGCCACAGATAACCAACCCAGACAGTGGGGAGAAGGCTGGGAAGGCAAAAGCCACAGACAAGGACAAGAGGAGAATTTTTGGCTGAAAGGAGAGTATTGAGACATCAACAGCCTGAAAAGATAAGTTCAGGGTGATTTATGGCCTGTTGAGTACCAGAAGAAAAAAAAAAGATGTGGCAAAAGAAGGCACAGATGGTCTGAAAAAAATTTGAGGAATTTATGATAGTGCATAGTCTGACTATAGGAAATGTCTGCCAAGGGCAGATATCAGGGGATGGTGGGAGTACTGGTTGGATGAGAAGATACTAGAAGGCTAAGACTTAACAAGTGAACTTTACCAAAGTCTCATCTTGAACCAGAAGCAAAGGAAGAAGAAGAAGAGAACTAGAAATTGCTTAAAAAGAAGAAAAATCAATAAGTTAGCAAATCTTAAAAGTAGATTAAAATGTTCCTAAGACAATGGTCCCCTTTTCTAATTATTCTTTCCTTTACAGGTCATTGCCAATTATTCCAATGCACAGTTCAGGAATGAGGATGTGTGTAGCTCTCTCTACACTCTTATCATAACCTACTATACAGTCAAAATCTTCACTTCTCTCTGCCATCCCTATTATATGGGAGCTGCTACCAGACCTTGTCCGGTCATTTTTTTTCATCAACTTAACGGTTTATATATGTAGTTTTTATACAAATTTGCATCTAATTGACATCGTGGTAATTATGGAGACCATACCCATCTAGAGACCCATAGATTTGATATTCTATTTCTCACAGGTGTGAGAGGCTTAGACTGGGGTTACAAGGAAGCAGGCACAGAAGGTCCTCGACTTACTATGGCTCAACTTAATTATTTCTCAAATTTACTATGGTAAACTATACTTTGAATTATGAATTTTGATCTTTTCCTGGGTTAGTGATATGCAGTAAGATTCTCTCTCATGATACTGGACAGCAGAGCCAGCCACAGCTCTTAGCTAGCCACATGACTACAAAGGTAAACAATTGATACTCTTCAGTGTAGTATTAAATGCACTTTCGACTTAAGATATTTTCAACTTATTATGGATTTATAGAAATGTAACCCCATCATAAGTCAAGGAGCATCTGTACTTACTGGGAGTCTGAGAAGAGAGAAGGCTGCCCTGATAAAAGACTATCCATTAGAAGAGAGCACTTCACCCCTGAACTTGGGCCTTCACTTCCAGCTCGTTAGAACAGAGCTAATTATGCCTAAATATTAGCATAAGCAGTCCCTCCATACAGACTTCCCAACACAGATCTGAGCCAAAGAGAACAAACAGGAGGCAAGTATTAAGGGAAATAAGATGTCCCTCAAGTAGTATTCCTGGCCCAAAGGATCCTCTCAGCTCTATGACACATTAGGCCTTGCATTGCTTGTTCCTAATGAAGTTAACTCATTCTGAAACCATGCATAGGTTTTGTGATAAATTGAAAATGACTGCTGGGGCAACTGTCCCCAGTTCTCAGAAAGGAAATTCACAGAAGTGAGTGATTGGCTAGAAGGCCAAGTGACCATTGCCTCAGAGTGAGGCTCCAGAGCCATGTGGTCATTTGCAGCGTGATTGAATAGTAAGAAGAAAAATAGTTTGATTTTTTTCAGCCAATATCACAAACTAAAAATGTTTTTCTTTGTTGAATTTAGTAAAGTAAATAAGAGAATCAGAGAATTTTATTGATTGATAAGAATATTTGCTGAAAAGCACTTAGTGAGGTTTGGAGATGTAAGCACTATATTGGTCCCAGATGAAATAGAGAACAGGATTTAGCTTGGAGACAAGCTCCAACTGAACCAAAACCTCTCTTTCTTCTTATTCATAGTCACCTCTTTAGTTCAGAAAAAGAATAGTTTTGGGGGTGGAGTGCAGGAGGGTAGCTAAAAGTTAACAGGTTCCGTGATTGCCAGGTTACCAAGAAGCCTCTTAAACAGACTTTGAGTTTCCTCTCATGTCCAAAGCATTTAAAGTCTTTTGGTCATATTTGAGCAATAAAATATTAAGGAAAAAGTTATATCCTGAAATAATATAGTCTCTTTCTAAATAAACCATTTAGCCTTAGTCTGCATACTTGCTTGATATTTTGATGAATAATACTAAAACTTGCTTGAGAACTCCTTGTACAGATTTTAAAATTTTGATAACCTTACCATTAGTTCATTTTACAAAAAAAGGGGGAGGTAGCATTTGAAAAGCCATGTTTATAATGGTCATCTTCTAATTTTGTCCTCTGGGCAGGAGTTGGGTACCAATGGCAGAGATGATGACCTGCCTGGAAGCCCATTCACTTCATTGGAGATGAGATAACATGTAGTCATAGCTGGACTTTTCAAGGGAAAATATGCATCTGTCCCCCTGGAAGGAACTGAATGTTGTACAGAAGATTCATATACCATTGACTGGCACCAAGGAAAGCAGTGAAATAAAATGTTGGCCTCACTGAGCGCTAGGAAGTTCAACATTCTGGTCAACAATATTAATGCCCCTCCTAGAGTTTGTCACCTACTCATCTTTGAAGGTGCAGCTTTGGGAAGTGTGATGGTCAAAGGCCAGGCTCAGGGATTTCCAGAAAGAGTCTTCTCACACTCATTCTCATTTCCAAACACCCATGCAAGTGAGGGCCAATGCTTTTCCTTATTCCTCAAAGCCTTTACAACCCTGGTTTTCAAAATGTAGTTTGATTCTTTCTACTGTTTTAAGAGCTTCGCCAATGAATTTCATCCTTCTTATCCTCCTCCTAATTGCACGTGTATCCTGTCTGGAGCAGGTTTGTGCAATCCCCATAGATGGTCTTATCCCTTCCCCTTACTCCAGCTCACCTCCCATATTGGACATTTTCCCCCCACCAAATTCAACATTGATCCTAGATTTCTTCAAATTCAGCCCATGAATCTTGTTTTTATCTAAAATTAAAGCCGACAAAGAGGAAACTCTTGGTTCTCTCATGGAACCTCTGTTCTCTATGTATCACCCTCATTTTAGGGAGAAACACTGAGATATCGTATATACCTTATTGATTAAAAAGTGGGTAGCATAGCCCAGCTGGTGTTGCTCAGTGGTTGAGCATCAACCCATGAACCAAGAGGTCCCAGGTTCAATTCCTGGTTAGGGCACATGCCCAGGTTTCGGGCTCAAACCCTGGTGGAGGGCATGTAGGAGGCAGCCAATTGACGTGTCTCTCTCATCGATGTTTCTATCTCTCTATCCCTCTCACTTCCTCTCTCTCTAAAATCAATAAAATATATATACTGTGGGTAGCATAACCATCTAGATAATCCTTGGAGTCGGATTGTTGGAAGAAGTGCTTGATCTTATTATCTAGTCCTAGTACTTTGGTTGTCTACGTGAGAAGACTGCATCTCAGAGAGTTTGGGTGACTTGTGAGTTCACATGAAGGATCTGGGGCGAGAATCCATTGTTGCTATCAATATACCATACTGCCTTCTTTTCATTCTCTCTCTGCATATTGCTCTGTGCTTGGTGCTCTAGAAATATTCCGCATGCCAACACACTGGCATAAAAGGGACATCACACACAATCCAGTTGGCACTGAAGTGCACTGCATGCAGTTATTTATATCATGCAATGCCTTACCCACCCTCTCTTCCCTCCCTCTGCCTTCTCTCAAAGTGTCGCTGACTCGGGCTGTTCTGCTCTGCAGTAGTGCCAAGGACTGTTTCTGCCACTGTGGAAGCTGCCTTCCGACAGCTTACTCCACCGCCCGCCGACACAGACCCGGATGCCTCTCCTTAGGGGCCTCCACCTCATATATCTCTCCCTTCAGACACACCAGACTTCCCTGGCAGACATTACCCTCTAACCTGCCATTCTGACCGTGTCACACCCACCCCTGGGAAAATCTCCACATGCACCCTAAGCAAAACACAGAGGCCCGAGTGAGGAGACTGACAGGGAACAGGGCCCCAGAGAACACAGGGCAGGTGCCAAGTTGCAAAGAAAAGAGAAATGATAGACTTTAGAGTGAAACTAAAAATAAAGAGAATGTGGTTTAATACCCCTTTGGCTGATTCATCTTTCTGTGGTACCAGAAAGCGAGGCATTCCCCTCTATTCATGAGGGCCTTCTGTTTTGCCTACAAGGCATCTCTTCCCACATCTGAAAGAGTAAACTAACAATAACAGTGTAAGTAGAGCAGATAATGCTGGTGGCTTGGCTACAATGTCCAGGTTGGAGCCAGACTCATCTTACAATTTCCGTCACAGTCTGAAAAAAAAAAAAATGAGATAACCAAGGTCCACGTATGTGATTCCTCAACATCCTTTCTTATTCTTTCTCTTATGGTCTGTTTTCAACCCATTCTGGCATGGATCCAAGATGGAGTAGTGATTACGAAGGCCTGGTGACATTGTATACTTGGGAGCTGCTTATCCCCAAAGCTTGGTTGGCAGGAGACAGAGCCTTAGTTCTTAGTCATTCCAGGGAGGAAACTAAACTCTAATTCCTAGTCTACCATGAGCTGCCTAGTCACATAGCATGAGCTTTTGTCCAAGAGTTTATCTGTGAATAAAAAGAATGGTCAATGGCTACCAATAGCAGGAGACTGGAAGATACAGATGAAGGAAAGAAAAGAAAGAGGTGTGGCATGAAATGGAGAGAGGGAAGAGAAAGACATAAGCTGGTTGAAAGTGATTGAGAAATCCCTCTGACCATGTATTTTGTTCATCCCATGGGTCATAGCATTTTTTTAATAAACAAATGGATGCTAATCCTGGAAACCCAATTATTTTAGACAGTGGATTATTTGGAAGAAATAAAAGGTAACAATCAGTCAAGAGAAGCCCATGCAACTTTGCTTTGTTTGCCTTGATTGGAGGATCCATTCCAATAAAGTGTCTATTTCAGATTAATCTATTCAGGGAAGCCAATAGGAGGTGGGCAAAACTTTTCCAGTTGTGAGTACATGAAACACAGAGATCATTCATTCTTGCATTATTAATTATTGATTATTCTATTATTTATTTGTATTACAACTGCAAGCCCACTTTTGCCCACCCCTATATATAACATAAAGTTTGGATATCCTTTCAAAAGAAGTTATTCATTCATTTTCATGGAGAACAGATCTCCTCTACCTAGAAAGGCCATCTTTTTCAACCAAATTTTGGAAAGGGTGCATTTTTTGGAGAAAGAGAGGAAGAGGATACCTGCCCAGATAGCTGTGTTAGCCAACTCAACTCCATAATAATAATAGCTACATTTATTTAGAGTTACTATATACCAGATATTGTGAAAAATAATTCACACACATTCTCATATAATCTTCACCATAGCTCTGGGAGTTACTCTTATTATGTCTATTTTACATAAAGGGACCTGTGTCTTAGAAGATTTGGTGCCTTGTCCAAGGTGAACAGTGAATATGTGGCAGAATCCAAGTCTGTCTGACTCCCAAACCTGTGCTTTTAGTCACTCCACATATTGCCTCCTGCACTGGTATGACATATGTCACAGGGAGGTCATACTCAAATCTTGTAATATGTTCTAAATAATTGAAGACATATAACCAGAAAGTGGTAGCTATCTTATAGACGAGACCCAACTGAAACAATTCGAACATAACAATGATCTCTTGACACTTGATTATCTTTTACCTTAGATGTTGATAAACCAAACCATTCCCTTAGGAAAATATTTCTGCCTAGCAAAGTATTTCTCTTGCCAAAGTATAATTTTTTGTTGGCTATGTCTATCTCCTCTAAGCCCTGGAAACAGACCTAAGCTAGTAAATTGTGCTGTCCTGGCAAGACAATCATCCCCCAGGGCTTTATATCAGGCTAAAGTAATATATAATGTTGCTTCCCACTCTGTCGGCCCATTTCTCCAAAGAGTCCTAAAACAGTTATGTTTCTCCTCTGAATCTCTAGTTCTATTGTTCCTAGGCCTTGTGCTGAAGCACCTGGCCTTGGAGACAGAGGCAGACTGAATAGCACTATTTTCACACCTGCCCTTGCAGTTGGAGCTTCCAAAAGAAAGGAGGATTTGAAGACAGGTGCAATGTCCTGGAGCTCTGCTTCGTTCCTTTTAGACCCAAAGATATACAAAAATTGATTGATTGGGCAACAGGAAGACTTTGGTCTTTGGGGTTATGAGGATTTAGTAGCTGCGAAACAGCTGCTGGGGGTGGTGGCAGATTGGACAGGGTCGTGATTCCTAGAAAAGATATCCTTGTCCAATTGAGAAGTAGTGGGACCAGCAAACACTGGCAATTAAAAATTAACAAGGGCCAAAGTGAAATCGATGCCTACATTTGATAGGTTTTCAAGAAAAGCTTATGACATGCAGTTCATAGAAAAGAGAACATTTTCTGTGCTCACTTTTACAGATGCCAAAGGTCAGTCTTACTTGGAAAAGTCTTTCTGCAGAAAAGCAGAAATATACAGAGTTCTCTAGCACCGTATAAGGCAGGCATTAAACATATATTTTAGAAAAACTTCTTCAAAACCAATTTTGATTTCACAGTGTTTGGCAATAGCTCCAATACTAATGGTAAGTCACTTGATTCCTGATATATGTTTGAATATGTGTGTATACATACCCGTGTTAATCTAAGTGCATAATGATGCGGCTAGTTATGGTAGCAAAAGCTTCTTTTCTTATCCTTACTAAGCACATGTTTTAACTCAAGTGTGATTTCCATAAAAAATTTAAAAGGTAATGTATTGATTTATCAAAGGGCTTTAAGTAAAATGTAAATCCTACTTATTCAGAAAATAATAACCATTCAAGGTAGTATTACATTTTGGATCTGGATAATAGTCATATCACAATTTTCTTTCTATTAGGAATTCATGAAAGGAGTCCTGTTTTCCATAGAAAGCCACAAAATGTGTAAGAAATATTGAGAAGTGAGTCTTATTTTACCAGAAATGAAAATAGCAATTGAAATGCTAAGATGGAGACAATTTTAAAATTACCCACATTTTACCCAACTTTCCTACTACTATCCCATGCAAAATTATGTCTACTGAGCACATTTTTATTAGATAAGGTAGTCCATGGAGCAATGCTGAGCTAAGAAACTAACAATACACAGTTATTCCAAGTTGTCATCATGTCTGGAAGTTATGGATAAATAGTTGGTGCAGGACACCTAACTTTCTGCCTTCTAAAGATTTTAACAGTAATATTTGGTCATGTAATCAAGCCTCCATTAATCAAAGTTAAATGCAGATTAGTTTTTTATAAAAATCCCATTGTGTTTTCTGTAAGAAACATAACTGTGAATTTTCTAGAAATAGCCCTTGAAATCCAACCTGAATTATCTTACTTCTTTTGTCCTGCTTTCAAAATATGATCAAATTTAGAACCTCCTTTTGTTAGCGATTTCTAGAAAATAGTTTTATTCCTCAGAACCCAAAGATTAAGTATATGTCTTCAGAACTGCATATTTCCTTATTTGGAAAATGTTTCCATTTCCATTATTTAAGTACTGATTCTTCAATTAGTGGCAAAATTAAAATAATTGAAGGGTTCTCAATAAACAAGTGGGGAAGTTTCCAACTGCCTTCCCAGAAACCTGGAAGAAATGCAACCACATGTAGAACCAGTAGAGGTAGCACCATTTTTACCAGTGATGAATGACTAGAGCTCTCTGCTCAAGAAATGATGACCCCCCCAGAACTCTCTTTCAGGGATGGAGGGAAGTGAGGAGCTTGCAACCCAGACAAAATGTGAGACTCAGCTAATTGGTGTGGTTTTGATGATGCCACAATTCTGCCCAAAATCCTTGTAACTAGCAAGTTTGCCCTGTAGATTATTGAATTACTCCACTGATCATGCATTATTTAAAGGGAAATGCTATTATTATAGAAGCCATCTGTTTAACCATTGGAATTCTGTCTGTTGGCCAACTTTCAAGATACAGTAGTGCACTGTGACTACACATGCGATAAGACAAGTCAAAGCCTACGTTAAATGGCCAACTTTTATAAATGCCTGTTCACTCTAATGACCAAGTGAGTGTGTAGAGATACTTGATGATGCCAGTAGGACAGAACTCTGAGACTGTACCTAGCTGCAAAAAGAGCTATCCCAGTCACCTGTCTTTTGTTTTAACATCAAGTGCAGGAGTGGGGAACCTTTTTTTCTGCCAAGGGCAGAAATATATGATGATATTTATAACATCATATGCGGGCCTTACAAAATTATCAGCTTAAAAATGAGCCTACTATATTTGGTCAAACACTAAATTTACTCACCCCTAATGCCATGGCAGGGCTAGACCAACTGATTTTGAGGGCCTCATATGGCCCCCAGGCTAGACCTTCCCCACCCTTGAAGTAAAGAAAAATGTTTTGAGCATCTTGGGGAAGCTCAAATGATGAATAAAAAATAAATTTTCATCTTCTGAGTTAGAAAATATTCTAACCTCTTTCCTGAAGACAACATAAATGGCTTCCAACCATATTGAACATTTGGCCCGGATGGGTTTTCTTCTGCATTTCTTTACTTGTTATAGATTCTTTGGAATAGAAAGAACCATAGCACCATGTACTGTGCTCAAAACAGGAATATTATCCTTGCATCTCTCACAGGTGTTCATACCACCTTTACTTAACTACTTCCAGCAATGGGAAATTCATTACTTTTAAAAGAAGTTTGTCCCATTTTTAAAACTTTTGAGTCAAAATTGTTAGAAAAATTTTCTCTTATATTAAGCCAATATTTGTTTCCCGTTCACCTACCAAGGTCTGATTCCACCCACTGGAGCAGAATTGCATAGTGCCTAATGGGAAGTTTTTAAAGGAAAGAATGAAACAATTCACTCTATCACATTTAAAAATTAGTCATAATGACAAGAGCTGCAATTTAGAGGTCATTAAAATCCCTTTTTTTCCCCAAACTTGATACTGGAGCAAATTATGTTACTGCCTTTCTAGTAAACCACACTGTATTGGGTTTCTAGTGTTAGCCCATAGCAATAAGTATCTTTATTTTGTTTCTGGAAAAAGAGGTAACATTTGAAGATAAAGGGCAAAACTTGGACCCTCAACTGTGGCCTCTCAGTTGACAAGAAATTATTTTTTATTAAATATCTTGATATAGAACCAGAAACCAAGCCTATAGGGCACTTCAAAGGACTAATTAAACTTTAAAAGCCAATAGATAAATACTGTTATATTCATATATCGCCCAATGAAGTACAATCAGTCCATTGTAGACACTATGAATAGACAAAGAAAAACATCTTTCTAGGATTGTGGTAGGATAACTGATAGCTGCATTTATAGCCAAATCCAAATCTTTGTACCACTATTTCAACATTTTTAAAAATATGGACATAAGGTACTTTCTTTACAAAACAGCTTTTAAAGAGTCCTAAATTTATCTTTTCCTAAATTCTTGATCTGTGGACTAAAAGAGCACAGCTATTTTATAGACTGAGTCTTCTACACAGCTGATCTTCCATGGCAAGTGGAAACCCTGCTGAGGCACCAGTGGGGGCCAGCTGCCTGGTTCCCCCAAACCCCTCAATCACAAGGAGCCCATAGTGTTTGACTCCAGTTAAAGCAGCAAATCCCACCCAGAGAGACCACAAACTGAACCCTCACTGAGCTACTACCCTCTGCTGCCCTAAGAATGATAATACACCTGCCTTCTGTGAAGAAGCATCCCCAGGCTCCTGTGCTAAACACCAGGAAAACAATTTGTGTTCTCAGAGAATGCCACCAACAGTTGGCCCTTTGGGCCACAAGGCTGCCAGACTAAGCTGGTGGTGGGCCATTACCCTGGGAGTTCAAAATATACATTGTGGATTCTGACTTTCAAAACTCCATCCTAAAGAACAGTGTCATTATTATGCAAATGCAGGCTTTTTAAATGTAAAATATAGTGCTGTCTCCTGTGTCAGGAGTTAAGATCCAATATACCTCAGATTGATTAATTGGATTCTTCTAGATCAATGGTTTACACATTTTCCACCATGAAATCTGAATGTCAGTGGAGAAAACCAGCCCTCCTTCCCCCCTCCCCCTCCTACTTCCCAAGGGAGTTAAGGGACAGGAGAGAAAGCTGAGGCAGGGTCCCCCGGCCTTTGCCTGAATCAGGGCACTTTTACTTCTGTCTGTTTTATATATTGGTGTATACGCAAGATTCGTTTTAATAAGAGTTCTACTACGACAAAAAGCTTACAAAGGATCCAGGTACATTTTAAGGTCCATGTAAGCTTGTTTTGCCCTTTCTTTTCATTCTAGAGCCAGGAAAAGTGTATTCAAATCAAAACAAAATGAAACCAGACCAAAACCTACTTGCCAAGTAAAGAGGTCTAATTGATTTGCAAATATCAAGAGAAATTTGACTCATCGTGTTCCCTATGGGCAATCCAGGTCACAGGAAAAGTGGACGTTTAGTTCATTCTGTCTCGGTCTAATAGTACTCTATAAGAAGACAAAATTGATTGTTCTGGTCTCTCTGGGGTGATAGGAGAGAGAGCCCTATCACATTGGTATTGTCGTCAGTTCCAAGTTCCAAGGTTTCTGGATGCAGTCAACAGGAACACTGCTTCTTCACAAACCATATAAGTTCCTGGGAATGGGGTGCTCAGAGAAAGCAACCCAATATTTATTTAGGACCTACTATGTGTCTAGTGGTACTCTAAGTACTTTCCATATATTATCTCATGTAATCCTCAAACAACCCTCACAAGAAAGATATCATTAATCCCACATTACAAATGAGTAAACTGAGGCTCAGGAAGCTTCAATGACTTGTCCAGAGTTGTGCAACAGGTCTTCCAGGCTCTGTGAGGCACTTGGGCTTGGCAGAGAGAAGATCTGGGTTAAACTCTTGGTTCTACCATTTACTGCAGAATGACCTATAGCAAGTCCTTCCCAACCCCGAGTTTCAGCCTCCACACCAGGAAAGTAGGAGTCTTTCCTAGATTTAAAATCTCACCGATGTTCATACAGTGGAAGCAACTAAGCAAAAAAGCAAATATTTGAGCCATCCTGCATATAAAAACGAAGCAAATTTTCTAAAAAGGTAAAGGAAACTGAATGCATGGTCCTCTTTTATTAATATCCCTAGCAGCCTCTCAAACCAATATATAAAGAATGGGTAGGATTGGGCCATACAGTTTTTTGGCTGAAGGTTGCTGAGAACATCAGGAAAACTAGCACAAAGTATGTTGTAAATGAGTGTAAATGAGTGTGATACAGGTTCCTGGAGACATACAAGAATCCAGAAGGATCTATAGGAACAGGAATTGTTGGAGAAGCTTCAAGAGAGGTTCACATACAAATGTGTGGGATGACTAGGCATGGGGAGAGGAGAGTCTTCAGAGTCTAGGTGGAACCATGAATTTGGAATATTCCACTCTAAAGCCAGGCCACTCTGCATTTCATTTGTACAGACAAGCCCACAGGGTATGGCTCCAACAGTCGGAGGGCAATTCAGACAGGCATTGTGGACGAGTGCTGCTTCCGAAGCTGTGATCTGAGGAGACTGGAGATGTACTGCGCCCCACTCAAGCCTGCCAAGTCAGCCCGCTCCGTCCGTGCCCAGCGCCACACTGACGTCCCCAAGGCTCAGAAGGTAAGCCAGCTGGAGTGGGATCCTCCCATCCTCAAGAGATCTGTGTCTTATATGTGTGGGTGGGTCAAACAGTAACTTAGTCCCCATAGTCTCCTGTCTTAGAGGTCAAAATAGCTCCATTCTCACCCTAGATGTCCATCCCTTTGGTCGCTCCGCATTGCAAATTCTCTTTTGCACTGCTCTGGACAATCAGATAACCAGAAGGTAGTGAAGAATGGTAATTGCTACCTCATCAGGTCGCTCTGAGAATTAACTTACTGCACATACAGTGCTTTCCATGTGTCTGCACAACACAGCTGTTGGGCAAGTGTTAACATCTGTCATAATTGTAATTAAGAACAAAACCTGGAAACTTTCAGGTTCTGGTATTCTGCAAAGGTGTAAAAAAACAACTCTAAAATAGGAACTATTTGAAATTCACATCCAGTGGCAAACATAGTTAAAGAAAAACATTAAAAATAGAAGTTTCTGTTTGGCTCAAAGAATACCTAGAAATTTCTAATGACCAAAATTTGCAGGTGTCTTTTTTAAAAGCTGGATTTTAAACAAACCTTAGAGGTACTATCTCTGCCATCAAGAGCATGTAAATCATCTGATGCACGTTTGTCACCTGATAAACTTTTGTTGAATGAATGAATGAGTGAATGAGTAAACAAGTGAATATAAGTGATTAACATTTTAGTCATGAGGTAGAAAGAATGAGAACTAAAGAGAAGGTGAAGAATGAAGGAGAAAGAGAGGAAGGTTGAGTAAGGAAAGTGTTTTCGTGGGGATTCTGTTGACAAAAGGAAAGATCAAACAAAACAAAAAAATACCACCTGTGGTTTTAATCTTTGGAGCCAAGACTAGCATAGTGCAGAATGCCCAAGATGAGAAACCAAGATGTTTACAATGACACCTTTGCTGCTTCCTGGTCGTAAACTCCAGCCGAGACTGTAGGAGGACCATGGGGGTTGAGCAAAGATGTGACTCCTTGATGGGAGCTACCTTAAGGGGTAGAAAGAGAAGGGGCACAACCTGGTGTCCAGAGAACACAGCAGCCAATGGTCAGGGAGCAAGCACCACAGAAATTACTTTTAGGTGAATGAGACTGGAAAGTTGTGCTGGGGATGGTGAAAGCAGGTTAATTCTCTTTCTTCCCAGATGACCCAGTGCCTCTCAATTTCTAGTTGGTTAGAGGGTGGGGGTCTAAGATGAGCCCCAAAGTTCTGGAATGTTGGGTCTGATGACTGAGGTGTAGACACCTGTCCAACACCAGTGCTGTCTCCCGCATCCCATGGAGCCCAGGCATTCTGGGCTAACTCTAAGGCTGTCTTCCGGGACACCAAGGGGACCACCTGTTCTCAATGCCATTATTTTTGTGATGTTTACAGTATCAGCCCCCAACTACCAACAAGAAAAAGAAGTCTCAGAGGAGAAGGAAAGGTGGGCCAAAGAAACACCCAGGAGGGAAACAGAAGGAGGGGACGGAAGCAAGTCAGCAGATGAAAGGAAAGAAGAAAGAGCAGAGGAGGGAGACTGGAGCTAGAAACTGAACACAGAAGCAAAAAGGAAAATGGAGAAGAGCAGAGAGGGGCAAAGACGATGAGAGAGAAGCAGACAGCGATACAGAAAAGTGGGCAATGCTAGAGGAAATGAAGAACAGTAGCCTAGTGGAGCTAGCTAATACCCGTGATGGAAGGATTGAAGGAGTCCGTTATAGAATGTGGCTATTAAACATGGAGAAAATGGAAATGAAGCACGTAATCCCCAAGAAAGCCCAAAGAAAGGCAGTGGCAAGAATGAAAAAAGAACAAATATTATAAAAGAGTCAAATTTCCTGCTCCCAAAAAACAATCAAATAAAAAAATTAAGATTACAAAATCAAGGCTTTTGTATGCATTTAAAAATTTTGTGTGAATCTATAATAGAAGAATTGCTCATGTCAATATATGTCCAGAGTAAAATATTAGCCCCAAATTCTCCACAAGACTGAATTGTGTCATAGAAATTCCCAGATTTCCTTTCCTGCAATGAACTTGGAGGCTGCATGTCTTGGTTTGGGCCAAAGGGCATCCAGTATTTGCCTAAAGGCCTGTGAGGCCTGTGAGGTAACCTATGAGAGAAGGTCATTGAACCTTTTTTTTTATAAAAGATGTATTAGTTTGTTAGGGGTGCCATAACAAATACCACAGACTAGGTAGCTTAAACAGCAGAAAGTTATTTTCATATACTTCTGGAGCCTGGAAGTCTAAGATCAAGATGTTGGCTGGGTTGGTTCCTTCTGAGAAATATTAGAGAAGAATATGTTCCAGGCCTTTCTCCATGGCTTGTAATTGCCCTTCTTCTCCCTGTGTCTTCACATCATCTTCCTTCTATGCATATCTTTGTGCCCAAATTTATCCCTCTTATAGAACAACTAGGGGCCCAGTGCACAAAATTCATGCACTGGGTGGGGGGGGGTGGTCCCTTAGCCCAGCCTGCCCCTATCACAGTCTGGGACCCCTCAGGGGATGTCCTACTGATGGCTTAGGGGAGCAGGGAGGCGGGCCTAAGCAGCAGTCTGGCCTCCATCTGCAGGAGTTGATCGGCAGGCCAATAGGGCTGGCTCCC
>NW_006294778.1:5202361-5218579 GCF_000327345.1 Myotis davidii
AAAGACACCTGATTCTCTGATCATGGCCGGGGGGCAGGGCAAAGGCGGCCCCAGCTCCTCCCTGGGTTTCTTCCAATCACTGTCAGTAGCAGGGGGCTTCTTCCTGCTTTCCCTTTCACCTCCTGCATTGTGCCTACATATGCAAATTAACCGCCATCTTGTTGGCAGTTAACTGCCAATCTTAGTTGGCAGTTAATTTGCATATAGCCCTGATTAGCCAATGAAAAGGGTAGCGTCATGCGCCAATTACCATTTTTCTCTTTTATTAGTGTAGATGGTCATATTGGAATAGGACTCACCATAATGACCTCATTTTAATTTAATTACCTGAATGTTGACTCCCCATCTCCAAATACAGTCACATTTTGAGGTACTGGAGGTTGGGATTTCAACATGTAAATTTTGGGGTAAGTGACACAATCCAGCCCATAACAGGAGACTTCTGATATATGACTACTGTCTTCTGATTCCTAGAATACTCTCCGTTGCTGTTTCTCTCTTACTTCCTCTCCCAAACACACACATAGACTCCTAGATTTTTAGATCTGAAATCTTAGGCATTTCAGCTCCATGGAAATTCTAGGACCATAATATGAGCTGTAAAAGGTCTCAGAAATCATTTGGTTCAATTACTTTATTTTAAAGATAAGAATACTGAGATCCAGAAATGGGTAAAGATGTGCTTGGGTTCTAAGATGCCCTCCTTCTGGCCAGCAGAGAATAGCACATAATCAATATGGACTAATAAGAATTCCAAAAGAAAAAGATGGGGTAGAAGTGGCCCCATGAAGTCTCCTACTAATTTAATATATTCCCACCAGAAGGAATGGAGAAAATGAGAGCAGGGTTGATGGATTTCCCTGAGGGAAAGAAAAGCTCTATAGAATCACAGAATGTAGGTCTTAGAGATCTTCTCCTCTACCTTCCTTGATTTAAACAGTAGGGTTAGGGTCTTCACAGATAATAAAGCAAAAAGTCTCAAGATCATCCAAATTGTTGATTATAAGAGTTGAGAGAGATAAATGTACAACCAAGCAAATGATGACCCTTGGGAAAAGAAGATGACTAAACCAAGAACCAAGAAGCAAAGCATTTCATCAAGTAGCCTACTTTGATGATGCCATGGTATAAAGAAATCTCCTTTCTGCCTGGTCCTTCCATGCCTTCTACTTCAGGGCCATTCATAGTTCACTGAAAATCCAGGCTATATAATATATGAATATGCCCAAGGTTCAATCAAGGAGAAAACGGTCCAATCAGAAGCATAGCAAAGCCACAGATGGAAGCCAAGCCACTGCTGTGGTGGTTGCAAAGTGGATCCTGGGTTATTAGATCGATGAAAGCCAGCTAGTACCTGAAATCCATATGGCCAGCCACCTTATCCAGAAGATGCTGAGTACTCTTGCTAAGACATCATGCTCTAGAACCAGCCTCAGACACAGGCCTACTGTGACTACCATCTGAGAGTAGCCATCAAACACAGATGGCTCTTCAAGGGACCACAGTTGAGCAGAAGAATTAACAGTTAATGTCCTATGAAAAGGTTCCTTAAAGAATTGTCTGTTCCTTCTTTCATTGATGAGTGAATAAATGTCAACTATAAATCAAGACTTTGGATAAAGTATAAGTACACCCAATGATGAACTTCATCCAAAAAGAAGACAAGGACATCAAAAGAAAAAAAAAGCAATAGAACTTTCTAGCTAAAGAATGTTTAAATCCTAGATTATGGATTCAAACCCATTTCTTTTTGTAATGGGTTTTTATCAATTCTAAAGCAATTATATTGAATGGCTAGATGTGACTTCAGAATAATATGAACTAAGTAAATAGGAAGAATATACTATTGTCTTTCCATCTCCCCCTTTCTAGAATCAATACTAAGTACCTAGCGATTCATGGTATATAATGTTGTGTAGATAGATGGATGGATGGATGGATGAATGAATGATGGGTGGATTGGATGGATGGATGGATGGATGGATGGATGGATGGATGGATGGGTGAACAGAAAAATGGGTGTTCTAGGTAGATGAATAGAGGTAGAAAGGCAGCTATAAAAATACATAGCACTGCTGAGATGACATGATTCCTTTCGTCCTTGCACAGGGGTGAGGCAAGTTCAGAGTAAAGAAAGAAAGAACAAAGGAGTTGTGCTTATGTAAGTGTTGCAGGTTTACAATTTCCTTCTCTAGCCTCAACTGAAATCATTCAAGGACCTATTGCCAAAAGTGCAATTGCCAAAGGTGGCATCTGCCACCTTTAAAATCAAATGCACTTTATAGCAAATGTTATGTAACCATTAGTCCCCTCAATACTTTCCTGAAGTAGGCAGAGTAGTAGCCATCATTTAAAATTCTACTATTTCAACTGCTTCTCTTAGGGAAAATTGATGATTATGTGTAAAACTTATGGTGTATGTAAAGATTCAGGATCCTAAAATAAAATTGCTGAAAAAAAATTTTTATTGAGCACCTACAATGTGCTAACCTCTGTACTAGGGATGAAGGAGAATTATAAAGATTGTAGAAGCAGTAAAACATAGTGGGTTAAGAGCAGAGAATGTGGAATCAGACTGCCTACCTTCAAATGCTGATTAGCTTACTAGTGGTATGACCTTGGGCAAATGATGTAACTTATTTGTGCTTTAGTTTCCTTATCTTTCAGTCGGAATCTACTTGATTGAATTTATCTAGTTGAATTTATCTAATTGAATCTACAGTTGTGAGGATTTGAGATTGTGTGTGTGTGTGTGTGTGTGTGTGTGTGTGTGTGTGTGTACAAATATATATGATAGTGAACAAGTTGGTGCCTGGTACGTAGTAAGCACTATTAAAGTTTTTGTTAATATTATTTGACTTCATTCTAAAAAATAGAGCCATCTGAAAAAGAAATAGATCTCCTCAAGTGGAAATAGGTCTCATATTCCCCAGACTTCAAGCTTAAGCTGCCAACACTCTTCAGTGACATGGTAGTTGGTTTCAAGCACATGGTGGGAAAAGAGAACTGAGTGACCTAAGACCCCTTCCAACCAAAGAACCCAGTTCTACAAATAATTACAACTTAAAAAGAATCCCGGCCATCCCATGTGAGAATCGCTTAACTTTTAATTTTAGGTCATAGAATGAACTTTCAGAAAACCACCATTTTTCTCAACCAGTTAAAATCAAATGCAATATGTGTTTTCATTTCATGGTGACTGAGGAAAATTTAATTGTAGCATGAACTCCAACACTTACTAGTTTTAAGTCAAATTGCCAAAATAAATAGAAATGTGGGATATTTTCAGGCTCACACTGCTTCCGGGACATTTCAGTTTCTAGGGTTGCCGATTCAGTGCCTTTCACAAGTATTTGATCTTCTCTCAAACATCTCTTGAAAACAAACAAAACCTCATACAGCTTCTAATGTGAGTGCTGTTAGGATGTAAGGGTGGAGAGGGAGGCAGAGAAATGAGCTCCAGAGAGCATTTCCGCTTCTCTCCCCCAATCTCCTGACCACCTCCCTCCCACCAACCACCAATAGGAAACAGTGTTTTCTTAAGTAATACATTTTTCAGTTTCTCAAGTTCATTAGCATACATGGGGTAGATGAGATTTATTCTCTTTACTTGTCTATAAGAAGGGAATAGGGCTGAAACCGGTTTGGCTCAGTGGATAGAGCATCGGCCTGTGGACTGAAAGGTCCCAGGTTCGATCCTGGTCAAGGGCATGTACCTGGGTTGTGGGCACATCCCCAGTAGGAGATGTGCAGGAGGCAGCTGATCAATGTTTCTAACTCTCTATCTCTCTTCCTTCCTCTCTGTAAAAACTCAATAAAATATATATTTTTTAAAAAAAAGAAGCGAATAGGACTTTTTGCAATATTTAATAGATAATAGGGAGCCGACTTCTTTTTTAATTTTCATTGAATTTATTGGGGTGACATTGGTTAATAAAATTATATGGGTTTCAGGGATACAATTCTATAATACATCATCTGTATGTTGTGTTGTGTGTTCACCAACCAAGTCAATTTTCTTCTATCACCATTTATTTCTCCTTTACCCTCTTCTACCTCCCTTACCTCCCCTTTCCCTCTGGTAATCCCCATGCTGTTGTCTGTGTCTATGGGAGTTGACTTCTAATCTAAGGGCAAAGTTAATAGTCTGAAGTTCAAGTGGAAGGCTTTGGTAGAAATTGTTTTTAGATGAAGCAGGATGTTCTTTATGAAGTTTTGAATAGTCACTACAAAATTCCTCAGCTTGTATGCTCACCAGCTACTGATTCCTTTGAAAATCAGTGACAATATTTATTGACCTGTAAAATCAGAAATACACATGGATTGGGCATACACATGGATTGTTCTTGCACCATTTTCTGTCTTGGAAAAGCACTGGCTGGCAGCAGGTGTGTTTACTTTCATATGCTGAAGGCTCCCATCAACCTCAAACAGATGCAAATCACTTCCACTTGTCAGAGTGCTATTTTGTTCATCCTCAGAGTTCAGGGGAGCCTTCCAAACTTCCAAAATTTCTCTCAATTCAGTGAGGGGAAAATTTAGAACACACTATTCTTTCTGTGTTCTTGTTTTTTCTTGAATTTTTGGGGGTGATATTGGTTAATAAAATTAGATAGGTTTCAGGTATTCAAGTCTATAATACATCATCTGTATATTGTATGTTCACCACCCCAAGTCAAATCTCTTTCCATCACTATTTATCCCTTCTATCCCCTATTCTACCTCCCCCGACTCCCTTTGCCCCCTGGTAATCACCATGTTGTTTTCTGTGTCTATGAGTTTCATTTGTTTTGGGCTTAATCCCTTCACCTTTTCCACCCAGCTCCACAACTGCCCTCCCTTCTGACAGCTGTCAGTCTGTAAAACACAGTTAAGAATGTGCTGCCCAGATTTGTCACACACACCCAGCATGAGTGGAAGAGGGCAACACCCTTTCCTGCTAATCCTGTGAGCTCATTGTTATTGCATTGAAATGACAGCAAAGGTAACAAACTCAGGGCTTCCTCTCTCCCCAACACGTTGTAATATAAGTTGCTGTATACACTAATTTAAATATTCTAGTATAAGTTGTATGTCAGATAAAATAATGGCATTTTGCTGGCTTATTAGAAAAAAGTAATCAAATTCAGTTTTTAGGTAAAAATGTGCTGAATCTTTAGCTCGTATCAGTGAAGTTGTTAGAATGTGGTGTTTCTATTTTTAAAATAACACAACATTTGAACCTTTCAGCAATTCCAAAGTCAACTCCCTCTGAGAAAGATAGTGTGCTTCAACTTTTTTAAAAGATTTAAAAATGTAACACAAACACAAACAGCTAACTAAACAAGCTGCCCATAAAAATCAACAGTCTAGCAGCCCTGGACCCCAGAGTATTTTACAACATCCTTCAAGACTATTAAAGGCAACAGAAATACCTCTTGCCAGTGAGGGAAAATGCCCCTTGGCATTTCTTTTCATTTTTTCCCAGGCTTTTAAACCATTTTGTTAGTGATTTCTTACATCATAGGCAGACATATTTGTAATAGAGGTAGCCAGTATCCTTTGAAGAGTAAGAAAGTGGCTAGGTTGGGGTATTGTGGCATAATTATGGGACAAATATGAGTTCCCTATTTCCTGGGGATTTGTAGGGATGTACCAGTTCCTAGAAAAAAATAGCTACGCACTTGATATCCCAGCACTCAAGGGGTTGATAGATAACCAGTAGGTAGCTACTCTTTCTCCAGCACCCTACCAAGGGATGTACTTTTTTTAAATATATTTTATTGATTTTTTTACAGAGAAGAAGGGAGAGGGATAGAGAGTTAGAAACATCAAGGAGAGAGAAACATCTATCAGCTGCCTCCTGCACACTCCCTACTGGTATGTGCCTGCAACCAAGGTACATGCTCTTGACCAGAATCAAACCTGGGACCCTTGAGTCTGCAGGCTGATGCTCTATCCACTGAGCCAAACCGGTTAGGGCGCAAGGGATGTACTTTAACAACAGAAACTACCAAAAAAAGAGAAAAAAATAAGGCAATATTCATAAAAATAGCTGGTATTTATTAGACATATGCCCTGTGCTAAGGGCTATAGCAAACCACATTATTTAAATTTCACCATTAAGCCTATAGGGTAAATACTATAATTATCCCCATTGTACAGATTAGAAAACTTGGGGTGAGTAAGGTTAAATGTCTTGCCAAGGTCTTGCTCTAACAAGTGGCCAGACCAGAATCCAAAGTCAAGATGGACTCCAGTGTGTTCACTATGCACTGTGCTCTCTCTCTCCTGCATCTCTTTGTTGGTATTTTCCTTAGCACAGGAGGGGACTGTGTACTTTTTATCCTTGTACAGAGCACAGCAGGAAGTAGGCAGCCTTGCTGTTGACGTGAATGAAGTCTATTCCACCAGTTGTTAAGTCAATTTGACAAGCATTTCCTTGTTTGTCACTTTTCTCAAAGCGCTATGCAGGGGTAGATACAGAAGTGAAGGACCCATGCGACAGCCCTCGAGGAGCTTACTTTTTAGTGGGGAAGCAAACACAAACATAATTTACTCTGTAGCAAATCAATGACCTAACAAAGGTAGACCCAGAGTGGACTCTTGACAGCACAGAAGCCAGAGCAGACGGACGTTCCTAACAAGTTCACAGAATGGATCTAAACCAAGGACCTTCAAATGATAGGCTTTCTTGCATACAACTATAGATATTTCTCTATGCCAGATAAATGTGTGGGGGAGATCACATGCCATCATAATAACATTATGAGGTGGTTACTCCTACTCTGCACTTTAACTGAGAAAGAGAAAACAGTGATTGTCAATCAATTGTCACACAAGTCCTGTGTGGGACCGGGATCCAAGCCACGTGTATAAGCCTATGTCTTCTAAGAAAAAAGAGATGAGATTGGGTTAAATGAGCAAGGGTGTTATTAGGAGAAATGTTCGTGTGAAAGGACATAGGAGAGAATGGAGGAAACCTAAGCAAGCCATCAGAAGAAGGTAATGCAAGTCTGATCCCAAGCGAAGGAGAGAGAGGGAGTAGGTTAGGTGGAAGCATCGTAGATGGCCGTATAGTCTAAGGAAAATCCTTGAGCCAAAGCTGGCCAATAAAGGAATGGGTCCACCTTGATATAACTCCCACATTCAGTCATGGGGGTTGGGGAAGGGACCTGCCCTGGGGGCCAATCCACTATGACTGGAGGAGAGGATCATATTAAAAGAAATGGCCATTGCCACCATAACCACATAGGAGATATGATGCAGTGGTTTCGAGGAAAAAACAAGAGGCTGGGCTGACCAACACTGCATCCAGTCTTCATATTTCTCACATTTTGTTAAAGAGGCAGCCACTCCATCAGGAACCTGAATCTCTCAAAATGTGCACCTTGACCTCTGGTTGTAAAAGTCACATTCCAAACTGCTAAGTAAGTCACATGACACTCATTTTGCTTGGCTCCCAGAGAGGAAAGGCTGACCTAACTCTCCTGAATTTGAACTTGTGATTCCCCGTAGTAAAGAGATACCAGACTTGATCTTGAGACATCTAACTTGTCCTCCACAATTTCACGTGTCTCCAGGTCAAGCCAGCAAACTAGCTCAAGCCCATCCTTCTTAACAAGTGACGAGCTGAGGTCTGGCTCATCTTTTCAATCATCCACTCCTTATTTTGTTATTGTTGTTATTGTTTTTCCTATTTTTTTTTCCCTTCTTAGAAGAAGGTCAATGCTGAGTTAGGACCTTATAATATATAACAGACAAATATTCCATGCTGGACAGAATTTTCCCAGCACTCTTATAGGGTGCGAGGCTTTTCTTAGACTTTACGTCACACAATGCTCAATTTGTTTGGAAAGGGTAGAGGTGGAAACATGTTCTATTAAAAATATCACTGCTTCCTTCCTGAAATTTAAAAGAGCCTATTAATTATCCTTCATTTAGATTCTCTCCCTCAGGCAAAAGTCTCATAAAGATAGGCAGGGAGAAAAGAAGGGTTTATAATGCCCAGGGGGTTAGCTTTTGCTCACAGAATACTGTGCTACTATTCTCTATCAATAACCATACAAATGGGGTTCAGCTCACACTTGTAGTTGGAAGGACACCCATCCCCTAAACTAGCATCTGGGATCCTGGGTAGCTCATGACTTGATCAAAGACCAGTTATCTGAGAAAGATTTGGGCCTTAAGGCACCAGATATTGTTTGACCTCTGGGGGAGGCAGTATGGCAGAGCATCTAACTGGTGAGCTCCAGAATCAGAAGGAACTGGTACAAATTCCAGCAACAGGCACATCTTCACTGCAAGAAATCGCTTTTAGTAGAAACTTTGTATTCCTTAAAGGTAAAATGGGCAAGACACTAGTACCCACTTCCAGAAGAACTATCAGAAATAAATAAGAAAACATATTCAATTAACATATGCAATACAGTGTCTAGAATGTTATATGGGTTCAAGTGATAAAATTGTTATTCTTTTGTTAAAAGAATAAACTGTTTTATTATTAGTCCTGGATCTATCCGTTTGTTCCTATGTAACCTCAAATTCTATATGAGACTGTTATAAATGAAATCATCTCAGGAGGTATTGTGAGATTATTGTATAAACTGTAAAGTGTCTGCAAATGTAAAACAAGATCATTATTATTGCCATTGTTACTAGCTCTCAGTGACCTTCTTACTCAAAAGGTTTATGCATAGCTTTCCTTTGAAGTGCTAGGAGCTAGGATTGGAGTAGAGAGATAATGGGAGAATGTGAATGAGCCCTTCAAAGCATTTTCCAGCTTCATAAATATCTGTGTATTGTCCACAAAGTGTAATAATGTATATCGCAAATTAAGCCCTTTCCCAATGAGCAGGTCAACCTTTTCCTGAGAGAAATAAATTTCCTCAACCAACCCTTGCGAGCTAGAGAACCAACATTTTTTTGAAAAATAAGCTTACCTTCCCTAGTGTCAATAGGAAATAGTATTTACTTACTACTGTTTTCCTTTCAAAAATCTGTCTAGTTGCATACTAGAAACAGTTTCGGCTGGTTTGTTTGTCTTGGACAAGCTGTTGAAGTGAAAAGTTTTTGCTTGGCTAAATGTGGGACAGTTTCATAACCCTTCAAGAAGTGCACTGAAGGTGGGTGCCAGTTCTGAAGGCTGCCTCAGACAGGCCTCCACTTGCTGCCCATTGTCAAGGGTGGCCAGCGGAATTAAATTAGGAAAATGAACAAAGCAACAGATGCAATTGAGACCAAGTCCCCGAGTGCTTTTGTTTTATCCCTGTCATTGTCTACAACAAAGAAGTCCCACGGGAGAGCCTGGGAAGAGAGCCAAATGCAAACCAGACGACATCCCAGCTGGTTTTGAATGGCCTCCATCGAACATGTGTGTGCATGGGAACCACGCTCTTTGGAGCAGGGTAGGCTTCTCTCAAGTGAGCTTCTGCCTATGGCTTTGCTGTGATGCTGACACACACAGACCCAGAAGAAATAGGAAGGATCCCTCTGTACAGAATTTACACCTCAGCTTTGAGACAAAAGGAAAAGAATTTCCCTGTGGGGAAAAGGACAACATCTATGTGGTTGGCCCATCTAAACTCAGTTCCTTTTGCTCCAGTCCTCATGAATTTGTGACACATAGAAGATACCTGAATTTCTCCTTCTGCAAATCTGGGATTTAATTTGGCTCAAGAGGAAGATTACAGATTAATCATCACATGTGGCTTTCTTTAAATTTCTTATTATTTCATTCTTGAGTATTCTCCTAGTTTGGGTGTTTCTCACAGTCTTAAAATATTTTTGTCTAAGTTGGTAGAAAAAAAAGGTAAAACTCAAATTAGCATATTTTTAGACCTGTCAGTTAAGTTGTTCAGTAGTTTGATAGAGAAATAGTATTCTTAATAATAGTTATTTGGAGTTTAGAAAGCCACATAGCTGATCAGCTGAGAACTGAACAAAAATGCAACGAGGAGTTTAGGATGACAGTGATCCTATACTGTGGCCCCATATGTCTTTCTGCCATTTTTCTGAAGAAATCCTTTAAGAAGGCAAAATGAGATGTATAAATATTTTAAGACAGAAATACAAATTTACTGGTAGTTCAACAGTAGATGCTTTTATTCAGCAAGAAATCAAGTGGATTGGATTAAAGGTCAATGATATTTTGGAGAAAAGTACTAGGATTTTAAACAGATGACATTTCACACTGCCCTATACGAATGCCCAATTTTGTTCCACAAGCTTTTTTTTTTTTCCAGTGGCCCCTGAGCTAGATAATCTAACAAACATTTTCTATACAATGATGCCATCCTCCTTCTATTCAGTCCCTACGGGATATTGACCATCAACTTACAACGTGCTAACTGGCTTTTATGAAAGAGTTGGTGCTAACTCCAATGTTAGGTAGAGCCGAAAAGCATGTGAAAGAACAATTACTAAATCCCTATGGGCCTTAACTCAGTGATTGGTAGTTGTTTCTGCTCCAGCGTCTCATCCTCTCCAGGTATTAGGTCTGGGTGAACACAAATGCCCTTACAGTGATCTCTAAGCTCCTAACAATGATTGGGTGAGCAGTCACTACCTTAGCCAGAAGGAAGAATTTGGAGATTCCAGCCACTATAGAAAGAACTCTTGTTTTTGGTCCTGATGGAAACATGTTCTAAAAAAATTTTTATAAAAAAGGCCTCTGTAGATCTTTAAACCCTATTCTATGCTAATAATTATCCATTATATTCTCCTATAAGGGTTTCCTGGTTAGAGATAAAACCAAGAGAAGAAGCATCTTATGTTTATGCATGCAAAGGCCACTTCCTCCTAGATTTCATTTCACATCTTATTTGTCTAAGTAAACTTTGCTATTTAAATATATCCAAGGATAAAATAATAACTATAGGAAAAGTATAAAAACCTGATTCTGCACATTATCAGAGAGTCCATTATACTCACTCATTCATTTAATTCATCCTTCAGTTATGTAGTGAGCACCTGCAAAATCCTGGGTACTGCTCTAAACATGGGCCTGTAACAGTGAACAGACAAGTCCCTGCTATCATAAGGCTTCGGCTCTAAGCAAAACTTGCAGGAAAGCATTGCTTATTGATGAGTAAATGGTAGCACCAAAGTCAGGAACCCTGGAATTTTAGTCTAGGAATGGCTACATCCTAGTAAAGATGAAATAGTGATAATAAGAGTAAGATAAAATAATAATAATACTTATATAGTGCTTGCCATGTGCCAGATCTATTATAAGTGCTTTTATGTACTAATTCTTTAATCCTTAACCCTACAAGGTAAAAACTATTGTTATCCCAGTTTATGGATGAAATTGAGACACAAGAAATTTTCGCTTGAAGAAGTTCACAGGGCTAGAAAATGGAAGAGCTAGGATTTGAGCTAAGCTCAGTATGTCTGTGATTTTACAGAGTCTAAAACAATTACAAATTTCCCCACTCTTCTAATTCTCTCTTTCTTCAAAGAGAGAGAATGAAAAAGAAATACCTTTTCACAAAAATCAAAACAGAACTAAAATGCAATAAAACAATAAAAAAAAAAATAACAAAAGATGCTACAGGCCAGGAGACTGAACTTTTCAGGATCTCCTTTCAATCAATGAATGTGTGATAGCAGCAGATGAATAGAAACACAGTTTTGTGTTGTTATAAAGCAATCTGTGGTCCCCATGCCAAAAGGGGCACATAGAAGCAGCTTGAATGAGGTTTAGCTACACTAAAAAATTAAAGCCTATTTACTTAAATTCGTCTTTCTTAGAACAATCTGGCCCAAGCTCTCTTAGACTGACTGGTGAGTCTTAAGCTATAAAAGGTTGAGACCCAGCATTAGAAGTAGATGGGTAGGATATATAAAACATCACCAAGTTAATGTCGCTTTTTTCCTCCCTTGCTTTTAGGAAGTACATTTGAAGAACGCAAGTAGAGGGAATGCGGGAAATAAGAGCTACCGAATGTAGGAAGACCTTCCTGGGGAGTGAAGAATGACATCCCATCGGCAGGATCCTTTGCTCTGCATGAATTACCAGTTAAACACCAGAATACCCACCAAAATATAAGTTTGATAACATTCCAAAAGATGGGCATTCCCCCCAATGAAATACACAAGTAAACATTGAAAACATTGTCTTTAGGAGTGATTGTTAAAAGCTTTGCACCTTTCCAAAAAGGTCCTGGAGTTGGTAGATTGCTGTTGATCCTTTATTACTAATGTTCTATAGAGAAAAAATATATGTGTGTATGTATGTATCTATCTATCGATATATATATATATATCTTAGTCCTTGCCTCTCAAGAGCCACAAATGCATGGGTGTTGTCTAGATCCAGTTGCACTAAATTTGTCTCTGAATCTTGGCTGCTGGAGCCATTCATTCAGCAGTCTTGTCTAAGTGGTTTATTAACTTTTTTTTATTTGCACTTCTTTCTATGCAACACAGGTTGTTTATTTTACATTGTCGATTACCTTGTTTGTCTATCGCTGCCCACTCTCCTTCATCCCCGTTATATTTGCCCAAATTTGGCCTCCTCCATAGCAGCAGCAAGCAGTCAAGTAGCACACCAATATTTAACCCACCAGATTCTATCTGTGGTACTGGTACAAAATATAAATCAGATGCATTTGCTGTAGACACAAAGCTTTATTTTTCCACATTTGCTAAAAAGAAAATGCAAATAGTTGCAACTTTGAGGCCAAACGTTCTTAGGTGTATGTGTTAAGTCTAGAAAGTCTCAAACTCTCAACAGTTCCTTCAAATGATGAGTTAGTGTGCGACCTAATTAGTAACTTCTCTTTGATTTTTTTCCATATAGAGCACTATGTAAATTTCACATATCAACATTACAGGATATATCAAACAGTATGTAAAACTCTCTTTTTTTAGTACAATGGTGCTATTTTTGTAGTTTGTGATATGAAAGACTCTGGCCTAAATGGTAAAAGGTGAAAGCAAAACAAAAAAAAAAAAGGATGCCTGGAGCCAAAGACACAGAGGGGAAGGGTCCTAAAACTCCAGTACCCCTGATTACGCCTTCTAAGAGAAATTGAAGACACAAAGTCCACTGATGCAAATTTGTTTGGCAAGTCCTGAGAGGAGTGGAAAAAGCAGAAGGTTAGGAATCTAATAGTCCTGGTTTCTTCTCACCGATGAAACAAACATCTGCCGACTCGGCCACGGACTCACCACTTTGTGACCTTGGGCAAGTCACTTCACCTCTGTGTGCCTCAGTTTCCTCATCTGCAAAATGGGGCAATATGCCATCTACCTACCTCACAGGGGTGGTATGAGAATTAAAAAGATAAAGCTCCAGATTATTATCCTAAATTGCTACGAGGGTGGAAGGTCAGAGCCCTTAAGTCACTGGGATGCAAGGAATTCTATAAACAGCTCATTCAGAGCATAGCGAGAAAACTGATTAGCCAAATGCTCCTGACATGCCAACTTTTGTCAATGAAGCTATCTAATTAAGTATCCAACCAGCTAATTGTTAAAAGTTAGCAATCAGATTGATCTCTTTTAAAACACTTTTCAAAATAAGTTAGAAACATTTGATTAACAACTTGATTTTAAATTCTGCATCTGGGTTCATAAATTCAAAGTGAAAAGAGGGAAATAAAGAGAAAAACAAAAAGATTTCTACTGGCAAAGGGGCAATTACTCAATTTGTTAGCACTCACTGATTTCTAGGCAATTTCTAGAAATCCAGTAATACTTCTTTTAATATTATGATACTCCATTCATTTTGAACAACCGTTATTCCATCTTTAGGCAACCTACAAAAGATGGCCCAAGATTTCAACTATTGAAATAATATCTTATAAAAAGTCACAGTTACTTTCTTTAATAAATTTTGCTCTTATCCTTGGCTATATATATATATATATATATTATTATTTTATTGTTGCTGTTGTTAAAATACCCTTGACTAGAGTTGCTAGTTTATAGGCCAAAATTTTCTTCAGAGCTAGAAATTTTCCCTCATGTCTTCTTAGAAGAATGGTCCCTATGAATGTGTCTTATCCATTCAACTAAAAATTGGTATGAAGAAAATCCAAAGTTGAGGGCAGCCCCATGGTTGAGGGCAGGCCCAAAAAATGTTTCTGGCCTCCATACCAAAATTTTCTTATGAGAACAATGAATCATCCACCATTTGGATCTTTTATCGGCCTTAGAATTTTTGGTGAGAAGCAACCAAGTTTATTATTTCATGCACATTGTACCCTTCTTATTCTTGGAAAGTACATATGGAAAACAAACATTACATGTTTAGTTTTCATCCCACTGGTACACCTCAAGATTCAGAGGCCAGATATAAAAAAAATTAAATTAAATTGAAAAAGACTTCCTGTATCTCAGAATGTATGCAAAATGAAGGCCTATTTAGTGGATGCCCTGGCTCAGCCAACAAGTATTTTAACCCTCAGTGTGCAGTGTTATTGGAGTTGAGCATCTCTGGTGTACTGAGTGGTGTTCTAACCACTATGGACAGATGTGAAAGGAACTACAAGTCTTTTTTGTCCTTCATCTGTTTTCACACATATGGGTTCTGCTGAGTGAGATGCTCTACTCCTCTTCCCAAGATGGCACTTCTAATTTTATTTCTTGTTCCTAGAATGCACCTTTTAAAATCACTGACTCCCAGAGACATTTTACATGTATTCTTCTGCCGACCTAGCTGGATAGGGTAATTCTAAGAGTGTCTATGACTTACTTGATTGACTTAGCAATTCTATTCACAGCCCAGATGCCCCAATGAGGAAAGCTTAAATAGACAAAAAGACATAATCTTTCTTAACTTTTTCCAACACATGTCCTCTCCAACTACATCATAAATCAACGAATTAAAAAGTAACTAATTATTATACTAACCCAGTATCTTATTTGCAAATGAATTAAAACTAGAAGACAATTTGATGTAAACTGCAAAAGTCCCTTGGTCCCCCTACACTCCAGCAGAATGTCCCAGGATTGACAGAGAGGGAGCACCTAACATTTCACAACTCAAAACTTCATAAGCTTTGGTTTAAATTTTAAAATGAGGAAATTTCAGGATGTTTATGGAAGAGCCGTACATATTGGTAGGAATTAGCTTTCAACGTATAGGCTTATTTCTGATTTAAATGACAATACAGAATACCTAAGTCAAATTTCTACTCCAGTTTCCCCACATAGTATAGTAGCACTATTTGAACATTTTAAGATGAGGAGGCTCCCCTGAAAAAGCTAATGAATCTTTCCATCAGAATGCACTCTTCTAGGCCTAAAAGAAACTCTCCCAATCTCTCTCTCTCTCTCTCTCTCTCTCTCTCTCTCTCTCTCTCTCTCTCTCTCTCTCCCAGAGAGTCCAATGGAATACTTAAAAAATAATAAAAAATAATAATAATAACTTCCTGGAAAAAGAAGAAAAAGCCTGGCCACCTTGAGAATCCTTCCCCTCCTGGGAATGTCAATGTTTGTGTAGATGGAACCATCTCATGCGCTGTGGCTCCAGGGTTTCCGTTACTACTTCATGCACTAGTGGGATTAAATTGGGGGATGTAGCACAATTTTGCTTTCCCATTTATTGTTTGGCCAACTATGCCAACGTGGTGCTATTGTTTCTTTAAGAAAGTACTTGACTTTAAAAAAGGAAAAAAAAAGAAAAAAGAAAGCATGGACATATTTTTTTAAAGTGTAAAAACGATAATTCTATAGCTAGGTGGCTTCATAAAACAGCACTAGGTCTAGTCACCACCACCTTTCAAGTTCTTATTGCTCACAAGTAGCACAGACTGTTCACCAAATTGTGAGTGTGGTGGTGTGGGGCAGAAGATGGAAAATTTTTAGAATCACAAGGCTCCACTCTTTTGTTGGCTCTCAGCAAAATTAGCACTATGTTACCCAATCTGAACACCTGGATCAAGAGCATGGAATATAAATGGGGCAAAAAAATACTTTATAGGAAAATGGCAGAACTAAAAGGATGGTTAAGTTACTTATTGATTTTTTTTTTTTTTTTTGGTGTAGAGAGAGAGAGAGAGAGAGAGTGAAGGAGGAAAATATGGATATGAGAAAAACATGGGTTGGTTGCCTCCCATTTACAACTGACCAGGGATTGAATCTGCAACTCAGGTATGTGCCCGGGCCAGGAATTAAACCTGCAACTTTTTGGTGTATGAGATGACACTCCAACCAACTGAGCCACCAGGACAGGGCTCAGTTCAATTTTTTTAAAATATATTTTTATTGATTTCAGAGAGGAAGGAA
>NW_006294778.1:5218730-5259527 GCF_000327345.1 Myotis davidii
CTCTAAAACAGATATTCAGCAAGTAGAGAAAAATACAGAGAGAAAAAATGCATAAATTCACCTTCTGAAAATAGCATCTGCCCCATTTCCCTTGAGTAAATTTTTAGCATTGGCTGGTTTATAGAAAATATTCTCCCTTCATCTAAACATCTCAGAGAGCAATAGCTCTCATGAAAAGCAATCACTAATCTCACTGGGAAGTGTTGGAAAGTATTTCTTGATGAGCTGGGGGTTATCTATTGATAAGGAAAGAGAAGAATTTAGGAGAAATCATTGCAAGAAATGGCTAACAATCTCTGAAGACTTTTTTAACTTTATATAGTCTTTATGAATATCTTAATGTTCAAAAATGACTTGGTTCTTTCTTCTTCTTTTATATTGGAATAGGGGTGATAAGTTAAACCCAAATAGACTTTAAAACTATAGGCTAGATAGAATGTACGTTTGACTTGTCAAAACTCACTATCTAAAATGTTTTTGCTATTTTTAACCTTAAAAGATTGTACTAATATTCGAGACAGATCCTGTTAGCGCTCTTCTTTGGAAAGAGCATTCCCACTCAAATCACCTGGGCTTTCCCAGCAATGTTTTCAAAAGATAAATCTGACTTACGCATCATTGTGGCATCATTGACTTTAAAATTTTAATTTTTTCAAATAGAAGAATTGTGATTCTTTATGCCCCTCTCTTGCAATGATCAGAAAGTCCAGAAACTGAGGAGGCAAAAACAAGAAGAAAATTTTGTTGGTTCTTTGTTGTTGGTTTGTTTGTTTTCAATGCTAGTGTTTAATCCTATAATACATATTTGCTTATCAATACTTTAATTATCTAAAAGACTTTCCTGTTAGGTATTAGGAACTGATGCATAGATATCTTCTTTTTTTGTATGATTTTTTTTAAAGGAGATGAGAAGACTGTCTGAAGCTTTGAGTGCGTATGGTACAAGATAAAGATATCAATTTAAATAACTAAGTCCTATCTGGAACAATATTTTGCTTTAGGAAACCTCTTCCTAGATAAGACAGAGGCCCAAGGAATTTTGGAAACTGTCTTTATTCCTCCCAGGCCTTATTCATTTAGTATCTGTCTCAAAAATATAGAGACGGCCTAGAATTAAAGGGACCACTTTAAAAACATAAGTTTTACATTTTGCTTCTTAATTTCTGATTACTCCTTGACCTTCAACATGGCCCCTCTTTTTCCCCGTTCTTCAGCTGTCATTGATAAGGTCTTTTGAGGGGGAGAAAAAGGAACATTTTTTTTAATTTAAAAAATGAAAACACAAAAGCCCAAATCCCACTGCCCAGTTGAAATATGAGTTAACATGGAGGACACAGAGTTCCTCCTACTTAACCCACAGAATCACCTTCAAAATGATCTTTCAAAAAGATCCTTAGAATCTGCCCTCTTTTTTTAATTGCCCAGGCCAACAGTACCTGAAAAATAAATATCACTCATTTTCTTTTGCCCAACATACACTGATGTAAAAGTAGGAAAACTGAAAACAGAACTCCAAAATCCCTCCCAAGCCCCCCACTGGCCCTACTCACTCACCCTCACTCACTGGTGGCCAAGCCACTTCCACTAATCCCTTAATCTGAGTTCTTTGGGATATTTATCTTGTACCTGCTGCTATACACACTGCAGGAGGGACTCTGGAACCTCAAGCATCTCCTCACATCTCTCACCTGTGTCTGTGTATCATTAACATGTCTATTCAAAACTTTCAACAACTTTCAAACATCATGCAGCTCAGATTCAGTTTACATAAGGGCCCCAAATACCATGTGAGATCTCTTTTTGCTAAGAGGGTTAATAAACTCTGAGAAATGGGATTACATCATGTGTTTTGCTTCATATGTTTTTATCACACTAACAGGCCAAGTGTGATAAATAAACTTACAGACACTGAATTAATTTTTCCGGCTACTCTGAAAGCAGAAAATGGGGTTCAATGACTTGGTCATTCATTACATCTGTCTTTGTGCACAAGCATATTTTTTATTAAGTGAACTCTGATTGTATTTGAAATTATTATTCATTTATGGCAGAGGAATATCAATCCTAATGACTTCTAAAAATGTAACTAACTGAATCATTATCTTACATTTACTGTTTAATAAGCATATTTTGAAAATGTATGGCTAGAGCATCATAATAAAGTGATATATCTTTCTTTAGTAATCACATTAAAATTGATTCTGTTTGATTAATTTGTTCTTTTTGGACAATGTTTGTGTAACGTGTCATTCCTGAAGAATTTTATTGTTATCTAGCATTTTAACAATACCAATTGTTAAAATACCAATTAATACATTCTTGTTCAATTTGGTTTCACACACTACAGGCAGATTTATAGCCCATTGCACCTTTGAGTGATAAGCTATTTTTGAACATGACATCATTAAGATAAGTAAGCATTTCTGCTCAATAACCATGCATCTACCTGGGTTTTCAATCTTATCCTGCCCATCCGCCGCCCTGTTCACATTGCAACGTCAGTCACAGTCCCTCACGCGGTGTGTATGACCTCCAATGGTAAACCAACCTCAGATACCGCAGTGAGAAAGGATATGTCTTGGGCCATCATACAGCCCAGAAATAAAACATTTCCACAGAAAGCTATAAGCTAATCATAAAGAATCTTTCCAAAAGCTCTGACAACTACCCACCCATGGTTTTCTTGACAGCTTATCAAAGGCAGTGTGGTCTCAAGGGATGTGGCTGAATCAGGGCTCCCAGAGACAAAACTGTGGACTCAAGGAGTGAGGTTCGTGACACCCACATTCCTACATCCCTGCCCTTCAATAAAGCCTCAGGCATCCCACTCCAGGGTTCCCAATGGGTACAGTGCTAGTTCTAAATAGCATTTTGGAAAGGTTCGGGGACATTTGGGGTTGTCACTCACAGGGATGAGGAGGGCACTCTTGGGACTCTAGACATTTCATGTAGATGACACCTAAGCCTAAAACATATTTCCAATTTATTTATTAACTCAAAGTATTTTTGCATTATTTTAATATAAGCCGGATCTTCTGGAAATGGAATGCCCATGTTAAATCAAAGGGAAGGTGGTGCTTTATTTCATTTGGAACTTTACCAAGTGCCGTCCACTGTCTTAGGAAAAATGTCATGGATGCCACTCTCCAGCTGTGTCGGTCTTCTAGAAGCTGGCACAGCCAGGATTCGCCACATCGGTGGAAACATCTGGCCACTTCATTTCACTCTCAAATACAGTTATGCCTGAGCACATTTGTCTTGTAATGCATGTTACTTTATTATAAATAGTTTTTTATTTAGTTCTCCCTGATATTACAACACGGGCATCATTTTGATTTTTGTTAGAATTGTATAGGTCAACATTACCTATGAATTTCACTTTGGGACATTAAAAGGTATATCGTAAAATAATTGTTATAAAAAAAGAGAGCTTTGGGTCTGATAGGCCTGAACCACTGGGCTACACGTACATACCAACTATGATCCTCTCTGGATCATAATGGCAGGCAGATGGCAGAGCTTTTGCCCTCTCTACACTTCTCTGAAAGTATAAAGCTGAGCTAAAAGCCGGTGTTTTTCTCACCTTGTTTATGAATAGAGAATAAACCTCTGTGGGATCCAATAAAGGATAATGGTTATGGTGAATACAACATCTGGTTTCTAAATGTTCTTTCCTTCACCCTGTGATGGGATGAGAGGATTTTTGAAAAGAATAAAGCAATCCCTAAAAACAAAAACAGATGTAAATTGGCTTGGAGACAATTGCAGCAGTACATTAGCAGTAAAATTTGACCTTGGATTTCAAGGGAGGTAGGAAATGAGGCCTGGAAGGGAGGTTTCTCTTTTGAATGGTTACTACCAGGAAAGCAGGAGATGGAGTAACTGTCCTATACTTTCCTAAAGCTACTTGGTTTCTTCAACTCAGAGGTTCCTGCTTAGCCTCCAACCTCCTCCAGAGGGAACAGTGGGGTGAATCTCTCTCCAAATGGAAAGGGGCGCGAAGGGAGACGGTCACAGTATCTATTCATGGCGACATCTCTATATGAGTGCTCTGTCTGACTCCAACATTTCACCTGGCAAAAATGGAGCTCCCCTTCCCAACCCCAAATCTCTCAAACATGAGAGAGGGAGAGAGAAAGTGATAGTTCCTCTAGAGAGAAGGGAGACAACGGTGACGGGATTGATACCCAGGATGGTGATGTCCCCTTATTTGGACCAGAGCTTCTAATTCAGCCACCCTCATAGAACCTAAGTACCTAAAGATAGAGTTACCCAAAGACCAAATTTCTCTCCGTATTTCTTCTGACTCTCTCTGCTTTAAAAGTCATTTGGAACCCTGGCCAATGTTGCTTCCTAATTAGAGTATGACCCCGTGCTCTGAAGGGTCTCCGGGTTCTAGTCCGGTCAAGGGCACATACCTGTGTTGCAGGTTCCTCACCCTGTTGGGGCACGTGTGGTACCCAATTAATGTGGGTCTCTCACATTGATGTTTCTCTCTCCTTTCTCCCCCCACCTCTTCCTTCCACCCTCTCTAAAATCAATGGGAAAAAAATATCCTCTACTGAGAATTAACAAAAATAAATAAATAAATATCATTTGGAAATGGAAATATTCCCATCCCACCACACAGCCTAATAAATTCTCTTAGACTGCTAATATTGAAAAGTCTCTTTTGGTATCTAGACCTCACTGCCATAGTAAAAGACAGTGAAATAATTTCATCCATATTTATGCTAGAATGTACCAGTTGTTTATCTGTTTGCTCTCTTATCTATTTCCAAACATTTCCCTCATTGCTCTGTTTTATAAAGGACTCATTGCTCTGTTTCATAAAGGACTACATTATGCAGTCCCTAAATTCTCTACCTCCTGGGTATGTGTGGCTAATAGGAGGCACTATTGAAGATGAGGGCAGGTGGAAGGAAGAATCTAGGGTGTTTCCACCCTGTTCTCTCTCTGCCCCAAGAAGCATCTTTGGCAATAACTGTAATTCCTCCTTCCATGATCCCTGCCACCCCCCCATCAGCATCCTGTCCCCCCATCCATCCAGAAGGTTTTTCTCAGAGCACCACCTCCTCTCTGCATCTCTCTATGTCCTAGGGATGGTAGTGACTTCCTCGTGTTGTTCATCGCTGGGTTGGCTCCCCACTCTTGTCTACTCATCCCTTCCATCACCTGTATTAAATACCCTGTTTAAAATACCTAAAATGATCTCTGCTCCCTGCCTGGACCCTAACTAATAGCCACAGGAATGACATAATGGTAAGTAGCATGAGTACTAGAGTCAAGTGGATGTGGCTCTGACACTTCCGGCTGGGTGCTCTGAACAAATCAATCAACCTCCATGAGGCTCAGTGAGGCTCCCCTTTTGCAAAATGGTACTAATAACATCATCCACCTCATATTGGTATTTGAAGATTAAACATGATCATGCAATAGTTCCTAAATTCTACATTTCTCAAAATGCTGAAATTTCCAAAAAATAAAAAGTAGAAATTGCAAGAAATTGGCATGTGGTGGCAAAATCTTTATTTGGCTAAAGTGGGGATGTTTCTAAAAAACCAGTCATCACCATTATGTCATTGCAAGGGAATTCATTTAATAACATGGATGTATCTCAGAATAAAAGGCAGTTTCTTAAATGTAATAAGTTAACTTTCTGAAAATTGATCACATTGGCCGAATCGATTCTTTTCACCTTTTTAGTTTCTCTATGACTAGCTGAAAATCCAGTCCAGCTCCAGTCTGCTCATCAGCTCTTATTCAATGTGATTCCTGACACTTGTACGATTATTTATTAACACTACTTCTATGGTTACTATTAGGAAAGTAAGCATTAACTAAGGATCTAAGATAAGCCCCATAGCATTTCTTCCCCTGGCTTTGTCACACCCTGATCTATATACACTCTGATTCACGGCCTCCACTTTTCTGACACTGACCAAGAGACCACCTTTCCCCCTAACTTGACCCCGATTTAGCAAAAACAGGTAGAAAGTACTGTTTGAACCTAAAAATCCTTGCACCACAAAGGCAAATGTAAAATTTCAAATTTTTACTGTGTCACTATGATCCTTTTTCCTCCCCCTCCCTCCCCAGCCCAGTCCAGCAGGCAGAGCTACAAATTTTCTATATAATAATTTTTAACTACATATATGATAGTTTCAAGCTGTATCCCCTATAATACCAAAATAGTTACTCTTCTCAATATAATCAATTTGAGGAAGCAATGCAAATAAGTCACTTGTTTGTCATTATGCACAACCTAAACCATCAGTATTTTTCAACCAGTTTTACTGAATTTATCAGAATATAAGTTTAGTTATTCTGCCTTTTACTTTTACTCATATTTGTTCCACACCATATTCTCCCCAGTCATCACCATTATGTTTAACAAGCTATTAAATAATATTTTATGGTCTTCAACCTTTAAATTTTCCATAATGTCAAATAGGAGAAATATCCTTGATGTGGCAAGTACCAAGTTCCTGGAAAAAAGTAAACCTATTTTATTTTTTTCTAAAATATATTTTTATTGATTTCAGAGAGGAACACAGAGAGAGAGAAAAACATCAATGATGAGAAAGAATCATTGATTGGCGAGCCCGCAATCCAGGCATGTGCCCTGACCAGGAATCAAACAGTAACCTCCTGGTTCATACGTCAATGTTCAACCACTGAGCCAGACCAGCTAGGGCTGAACTTATTTTCAAATCTTTCTTGAGCTGATTTATTTTGAATCTTTCTATATGTATATAACATTCTTCCAGATCCTCTTTGGGGTCCCTCCTGCAGGACCAAGGTGTATAGTCAACTGGAGAAGCAATTTGAAAAGTTCCAAGATTGGCTTTTGAAAATACAGTATTCCCAGAAACAAGACTTCAGATGCTATCCCAGAAAATGCTGCTAACTTTGTACTTGTGTGGAAGATGGCTTCTAAGGGTTTGGCCATGGGCTGTTTTATGGACACTGTTATTCTTTTAAACACAACACAGTCTACTCTGTATCCTTGTATGACCATTTTGCAAGAATTCTGAGTCTAGACTTATATTTCCCATTAAAGTATGCCGCAAGTTACAGCAGCCTGATAAGGAAAATATAGCAGCAAAAGGCTTGCTAAGAGAGTCTTTGGGGCACATTCATGCTCTCCAAAGTTTATTTGTACAATATTAGTAAGTTAATTCTCAAAGTCAAATTGATACTACTCCAACACTTACCAGCAGACAGTTGCATTGAGAACTACACACTCCTGGGTCACCATATTCCTTTTCACCTGAAAAGCAAATGAATGTGGGAAAACAGATGGTTAGTGGCCAGGCACATGATGGTTCCATTTGCATTATCTCTGAAAATGTGACCTCTGCCCTCTGAGCTGCAAGAGGAAGGTAGACAGAGCTCCTTGAAGAAGCAACCCAGACAAACACTCCTTCTAATAGTTCTAATGGATTGCACACAACTACTCACACTTTTTTACCAGACCCCCTTGGGACCAACACAACATTGTTTATAGACAAGCAGACAAGATTAAGGGTGAAGTCTGTGAACCACAGAACATGTTTCTTCTCCCTGAAACTAACTCACCCTTCTGGGGATCAAACCCATGACCTTGGGCTCGTTAGCACTCAACTCCAAACATGCCTCAAACAAATACAGGTTTGAAACCAGAAGAGCTTAAAACCACACATAAGAATGTAATCAATAGAACCACAGGGAAACACAAAAAATAAACACTTTCTATATAGGCTGAAAGAACAGAAGATTTGGAAAGAGCCTACATTCTCTGAATCCCTTAGTCATCTTAAGGCTTACTGGAAATTTCCACTTGGATATCTTCTACCACTTTGACCCATTTTCCTCTCTCAGCCCCTACCCCTGAAAGGAATTTACCATTTGAAATTTCAGTCTATGGCACCGTCACTCGTCAGCTAAGTTCAGAACTTTGGAGTTGTCCTTAGCAAAACATTTGGCCACCCAGTGCATATTTATTTCAAAACAAAGTCCTTTGAGGCCTCTATTCAAACATCTTTCATAGCTCTCTTCCTGCCGACCCCCCAAGTATCGCTATAGTTCAAACCTCATCACCTTCTGGGGAATTGCATGAATGACTTCCCAGCTTTCCCCTCTCCACTCCATTCTGTATACCCTTCTTAAAATTCTGCTTAGCAAACCTTCTCAGAAACTGCAGTGGCTACTCAGTGGCTATTGTTCTAATCTGACATCTTACATTTTTCCAATATCTATTACAACTAAACTATTCATGTGCATCCCTACCTTTGCATAGCGCCTTCTTTTCAAATATCCAAAGGCTAGCCACCATTTAAGACATAACCCAAATCGAATTCTCTTTCCAGGGTACTTCAAACACTATGGGTCTTTCTCTCTTTTTAACTCCTGGATCGCACATTAGCAACACCTTTCTTTAGGAATTTAATTCTCTATTAGTCTGTCATTAGTTAGTCTTTCATCTCTGCAGCCCTTGCCTATCAATCATATTGTAAATTCTCTGAAAGGAGGGATTTGGCTTTCACCACACAGGAATTTATTCAGACCTAATGTGTGAGAAATACTATGCTGGGAATACAGTAAAAAACAAAACAGACTTACATTATAGTATGAAGAAAACAGACAGTAAACAAATAGATGAACGAGGTGCTTGCAAGTAGTAGAGAAAACAGGAGGGCCATGTAAGAAAGCATGAATTGAATCACTACTATTCATTCACCTATTTTCTGGGGCCAGGCAATCTAATGGGGGAACTCACACCTTTGCAAAATGAATTATTACTCTGATCTGTCTTGGGTTCCCTTCTCCTCTAGCATTATCTCTCTTACAAATTTCATCCTATCATCCAGTTGCTTCTTCCATGCAGATGATGCCGGACTGATGTCTCTTTTCTGAAATTTAGTGATTATAATCCACCACCTGCCAATCACCTCCACCTAGAATTACACTGTCCAATACAGCAGCTAATGGACACTCTAAATATGGCTGTTCCAAATTTGGCTGTGCTGTAGGTGAAAAATACATACTGGCTTTCAAAGGCTTAGCAGGAAAGGAAACATATCATAATTAATACATGTTGAAATAATAATATTTTGGCATTAAGTAAAATATATTAAAATTAATTTCACAATTTACAATAGCTAGGATTTGGAAACAGCCTAAATGTCCATCAGCACATGAGTGAATTAAAAAACTGTGGTACATCACAATGGAATACTATGCTGCTGTAAAAAAGAAAGAACTCCTACCATTCCCAACAGCATGGATGGACCTGGAGAGCATAATGCTAAGCGAAATAAACTAGTCAGAGAAAGATAAATATCACATGATCTCACTCATTTGTGGAATATAATGAACAACATAAACTGATGAACAAAAATAGATGCAGAGATAGAGACGCATCAAACAGACTGTCAAACTTCAGTGCGAAGGCCGGGGTCGGGGGGGATATGAGACCAACCAAAGGACTTGTATGCATGCATATAAGCATAACCAATAGACGCAGACACTAGGGGAGTGAGGGCATGTGCTGGGGGGTAAGGGTGGACAGGGGGAGGTCAAAGAGGGGGGAGGAGGAGATATATGTAATATTATATGTAATACTTTAAACAATAAAAAAAGAAATCAAAGTCATAAAGAATAATGGATGAAGTAAATGTGCTATGACTTATGGTAGTATCTGCTGATTTTCTATTAAATTTGGCTTTGAGCTTCCTGATTTAAAAAGTCAAGCAAAAAAAAAATTTATCTGCTTCTTTTTACTTTATTGAATATGACTACTAGAAAAATTTAATGACACGTGGCTAACATTGTGGCTGTCATATTTCTATTGGACAGTGCTGACCTAGAAGATCCATCAGCCATTCAATAGATACCAAGCACTTACTGTACACCTGGTGTGACCCTACTTGATGCCTAACTTGTAGTATTGCCAGTATCTCAATGTGGTGAATTTAATCTGTGTCCTTTCCCCCTTCCAAGGCTACTCGACATTTTGGCTTTGCTACATCTGTCTTCTCTGCTCCAGCCTTCCAGAATTGGAAAGTCAGATATCTTTATATTTTCTCACGGTTCATTTTTTGCCAAGTGTTGTGCAGTTTCCTCTGTAGGTTCATATCTATTTTGTTCCTTTTATTCTCACATCACTGTTCTTGACATCTCTCAAAGGACAGTTTAGTACAGCGGTCGCCAACCTTTCGGACCTCAGGGACCACCGGTGGCAACCTGTGTCCCCATTCCAGTCTAACCTATGTGCTGCTGCAATATCAGTCTTCCTAACCATTACACTGATACCAGAATCAAAGAATGGTATGATCAAAGGGACACTAGGAATCCTTACAAAATAATGAATAGATAAGATCTGTTAAAGGAGTACTGCCTTTTGCCACAGACCTCATATGCATAATCTATATGTATAAAAGCCTAAGCGACCAAATGACTGAACGACCGGTCGCTATGACATGCACTGACCACCAAGGGGCAGGCGCTCAATGCAGGAGCTGCCCCCTGGTGGTCAGTGCGCTCCCACAGCAGGAGCGCTGCTCAGCTGACCTACAGGCGCCAGATGCAGAGCTCATGGCTGGTTGCCGCAGCCAGGACACCGCAGCAGAGTGGCACTGAGCCTACAGAGTGGTGGTGGTGGCAGGCACATCAGGGCCTGGATGAGCAGGAGTGGCAGGTGGCGTTGGACTGCCGGTTTCCAACCAATCCCTGCAGACTACGCTGAGGGACCCCACTGGTGCACAAATCCATGTACCAGGCCTCTAGTCACATATAATCATCCCAACAACTTTATGAGGGAGATAGTATTACACCCATTTTTCAGATGGGGATACCAAGGTCTAGGGAGACTAACATGCACCAAGGCACAACTCTAGTGGTGAGCCCAGGTCTATCTGACCTCTGAGACCTGGCTCTTAATTTTTATGCCGCATTATCAATGTAAATGGGGAAAGTCTGCTCCTCAAGACTTGCCATTCTCTTTAAATCAGTAAATGTTACCACTATTCACTCAATGGCTCACGTAAAACACCCGAGTTCTTGATGTCTCCCTTTCTGTCACACTCCAAATTGAATTAATCAGTAAAACCCATCAATTCTCTATTACAAATTGTATTCCAAGTCCAACTTCCCACTATCTTCAGATATATATCCCCATCATAAGTTCACTTGAAATTCTGATTTGGTCCCTTACTACTGTAGTGGATTGAATTGTGCCTGCCCCTCAAAGAGATAGCTCAATTCCTAACCCCCCACAATTCCAATGACAATGACCAAATTTGGAACTGGTCATCGCAGATGTGATGAGTTAAGGACCCACAGTGAAATCATCCTGAATCTAGGGTGGGCCCTATATCCAATGAGTGGTATCTTTATAGGAGAAAAGGGAGGGAGATTTGGACACAGAAACACAGACACAAATGAGAGCAGGCCACGTGCAGACAGATTCAGGCAGGGATTAAAGATACACTGCCACAAACCAAAGAACTCCAAGAGCCACCGGAGGGAGCGTGCCCTGTCAGCAACTTGACTTTGGACTTCTGGCCTCCAGTACTGAGAGAGGATGAAACTTCTGTTGTTTTAAGCCACTTAATATGTAGTAATTCACTATGGCATCCCTAATCCATTAACAAACTGCCCTTTCCCCCTTCATAGTCTATTCTTAACATAGCAACCAGTTGTCCATTCAACTGAAAATCAGATCAAGGCACTCCCTACTCACAATCCTCCCTCTACAATTTCTCATCACACTTGGAATAATATTCAAAGCCCTGCACATGGCCTTCCAGGCAGGATGAGAACTTGTTAAGGCTGCTCTCAGATTTTTCTTAAGTCCACTCACTCTGCTCCAGTCCCTCTGGCCTTTCCCTGTTTCTCAAAGGCAAACATATACTCCTACCTCCTAACCACTGCACTTCCTGTTTTCTGTCTGGAAGGCTCTTCCCCCAGTTATTCCCATGGATTTTCCTCAATTCATACAGGTTTCTTCTGAGAAGGAAGATAGGCCATCCCTGGCCACCCTAAAATCCTTAAATAGCCTCCTTTTACCCTGCCCCATAGCACTTGTTGCTGTGGTCATGGATTGGTTTGTCAGTTGACATCATAGATACATCCCCAGCACCTACAACAGACTCTAATACATAATAGGCCCTCAATAAAGACTCACAGAATGCATGAAAAACAAATTGAGTCAGGGCCTGAGAAATATTTGATAGGATTGTGTGATGGGCCAAGGATTATACGTCAGGGTAATAAAAATATAAACAATAGTAGCAGCAAACATTTCTTGAGGGATTTCTGTGTGCCAGGCATTGCATGAAGAGCTTTACATATTTTATCTCAATTAATCCTCAAAATGACTCGATTAGGTATCAAAACAATATAACCGGGGCTACTTTAAAACAGGGTCAGAGCTGCCATCCCTAAGAAACTGCATTACAAATCTTATGCCTCAACCCTTTGGAATGTTAAAGCAGGGCAAAATAACCTTTGGACTTGGCCTAAAGCAACACTCTGTGCCAAAGAACTGTTTGCAAGGGGAACAAGAAAGCAGATATTATGACTACCCGACTGATGACTACCAGACTAATGACTACCAGACTGAAAGTTTAAAACATTGTTTAGAATTAGTGTCAATGTTAGCTATATGCACTATAGAAATGTCTTTCTTCTAATGATGTTATTGCTCCCCTTCTCTTTCCCATAAATACCCCATGCCTTTGGCTTCTAATTGGAACACTATTTGGGTTTCTGCCTGAATCAGTGCTTAAATACGTTTTGTCTCTCACTTTGTCCTTTTATTTTTAGATTAACATAGGTACTCATGATTATCTATTGAGCAAACAGTTTAGAAAGATTAAGTAGCTTTAATATACATAATAGAGAAAAGTTTGTAGAATCCTATATTATAAAGAGGGAATATGATAATTGACCATCACTCCGTCACAAATATGGCAGCACTCACAGGGGCAAGGAGGTTCATAACACAAGATGGCTGCACCCACAGCAGAGGCTGAGTTCCCATAACAAGCCTTAATGAGCAATCAGCAGAGACCTGAGGCTGTGCACCTCCCTGCCCCCGTGGGGCTTGACAGGGTACCTCAGGCTGCACCCCCTCACCCAGCAGGGCTTCACGGGGGACCTCAGGCCACGCCCCCCACCTGGCGGGGCTTGATAGGGGACCTCAAGGCGTGCCCGCCCCCACCCAGAGGGGCTTGACAGGGGATCTCAGGTCATGTACCCTACCTGGTGGGGCTTGATGGGGGACCTGAGGCTGCATCACCCTCCCGGTGGGGCTTGATGGGGGACCTGAGGCTCTGACCACCTCCCGGCGCCAGGCTGGGGGACCTGATGCTGTGCCCCCCATCTGGCGGGGCTTGACAGGGTACCTCAGGTCATGGCCCCCGCCCTGGCACCAGGCCAGGGGATCTGAAGCCATGCCCCCTGCCCAGCGGGGCTTGACAGGGGACCTCAAGGTGTGCACCCCATTGCCCCAGTGCTCAGCTGGGGGACCTCAGGCTGATCCCCTCACCCTGGGCCAGGGGACTTCAGGCCATGCCCCCCTGCTCGGCAGGGCTTGGCAGGGGATATAAGGCTGTGCCCCCCTCCTGGTGGGGCCTGATGGGGAACCTGAGGTTGCACCCCCCACCCGGCAGAGCTTGACAGGGAATTTCAAGGCATGGACCCCACCCAGTGGGGCTTGATGAGGGATCTCAGGTCACATCCCCCACCCAGCAGGGCTTGACAGGGGACCTCAAGGAGCACCACCTGCCCCAGCCCTGGCTAGGGGACCTCAAGCTGCGCCCTCGCCCAGTAGGGCTTGACAAGGGTGGGACCAGCTGGGTCTGGATCTAGCCCAGTGCAGGGGGGCCAGCCGGGTCTGGGTCTCGCGTGATTTTGAGGTGCACGTGGGTGGGCGGGGACTTGACTCTGGGTCCTGTGGTGTACTCCAGACTCTGACAGGAGGAAGATTTTCATATACATTTTACTAATTTTCTTTCATCTCTGACACTTCTATTATAGAGAAAGAGCAAATAGCAATATTAAAATATTTCCTCTAATTAATCCCCTTTTAATGTGCATGAATTTTGTGTACTGGGCCACTAGTCTATACATAATTCTTATAAACCAATATAAAAATACAAATAACCCAGTAGAAATGTAGGCAAAGATATAAACAGAGAACTTGTGAAAATGAACAAGCAAAATGACTGATAGTCATATGCAAAATGTGCTCACTCTCATTTATAATCAGAAAAATAATAAAAATTAAGCCACAATGAACATCCATTGGAGGTTGAATATATATACGAGGGACCCAGTGCATGAAATTCGTGCATGGGGGTCGGGGGGGGTGGGGGGAGGGAATCCCTCAGCCCAGCCTGCACCCTCTCCAAGAAGGGACCCCTCAGGGGATGTCTGACTACTGGTGGGTTTGGGCCTAAACCGGCAGTCGGACATACATCTCGCAATCCAGGACTGAGGCTCCTAACTGCTCACCTGCCTGCCTGCCTGATCACCCCTAACCACTCTGCCTGCCTGCCTGATCTCCCGTAACTGCTTCTGCCTGCCTGATCACCCATAACTGCCCTACCTTGCTGGCCTGGTCATCCCCAGCTGCCCTCTCCTGCCAGCCTGGTTGCCTCTAATTGCTCTCCCTTGCCGGCCTGATCCATCCCCAGCCCCTCTCCTGCCAGCCTGGTTGCCTCTAATTGCTCTCCCTTGCCGGCCTGATCACCCCTAACTGCCTCTGCCTGGCCCCTGCCACCATGGCTTTGTCTGGAAGGACATCCAGATGGATGTCCGGAAGACATCTGGTCTAATTAGCATATTACCCATTTATTAGTATAGAATATATACATACATATACATATATGGTGATGCCAGTATTACCATTTGTCTCTGTGGCTCTAGGTTGAATGTGTTAAAGAGAAAGATCAAGGTCTTTGTTAAATACAACATTAAGTTTTACTTTCTTTCAACCTTCAACAAATTCCTTATAGTCAATCAAAATTGTATATTCCATCTGGCATTTATTTTGATTTTTTTGAGATCACAGAATTATTTGGGGAATATTGTTTGGTGTTGCTTCATTAAAACTGTTCTGGAAGCTTCCCTATTACTTAAATGAGTAGCATTCTCATTTTGTGAACTAAGAAATAATACATATGTATAAAAGGTTTCTCTTTGACTCTTCTCTCTCCTTCACTCCTGTAGCCATATGTAAGGTGTATTTTGGTCTTTCCAGAGATTGGAAAGAAGCATGCCCATGCCCCCACCTATCAGAGAAACAAATCTGAAGGAGTGAAATAGAACTTCCATTTCTGAACCAATAAATTATCCTCAGAGACAACTGCTTGAGTCTAAAGTACAAACGGCCGTTTGTGTGTAAGAATAGATGTTTGTAGAATTGATAAATGCATAGATGACAGTTGAGCCCAAGGAGGGGTGAGGAGATGCTGCAATAGGTAGTAGTCTATGAGACTGGACAAGAACTTCGCACCTCCTGGGGTGAAGAGCTGCCAGGGAGAAGAAACGCCCCGAGCCAAGGAAAAGTTGTAGAAGAGGGGAACTTAAAGAAGAATATGGAAGCTTGGCAGGAGCCACATATGAAATAAAATTTCATTTACTCTTTCCTGATCGCAACTCACTTTAATGAGGGAATTTGGCAGGGAAGGACCCCTGGTTGGAAGAAAGATATTCTCTCAACCAAAGAAGCCAGAGGAGATTACGCAGCCGAATAAACTGTGCCGGCCTTCCCTAATTTACCAGCTGTTTCCTTTCTGCTGAGTGGAAATAGAGAAATTAAACCTTCTACACTCAATATGAAAATAATCCCTTCAGACTCTAGAGAGCATGATCAGGTTCTTACAAGAGAAGCTATTCAGTGGTGACTGAGGAAGGCATCTCCAGAATACAAATTTGAGGGCCCAGACATGGGATGCTCATCAGCCATTCTAATGGCATTCGCAGGGCTATTTTTATGCTTAATCAAATGAGTCTCAGACAGCTTTTGAATATGGAAAGGGTGATATGCAAATGTTTGTGCCAATTTCTGGTTATGCACTTTGCTTAAAAATTGACTTGGACTAGCTGAAATTTTGGCCAAAGGGTTTTCTTGGTGAGAACACAGTAAAATATGTGGGTGTCTTATCCAAGCCAAGCAGGGGAAGGTGTCACTTCACTTTGCCTCTGGGGGTTGTAAAAGGTCAGCTAGGTGACAAAGTGACAAATTCTCATTACACGATTTAACAAGATTTTATAGATTACGTGTTGAAGTAGGCAATTTCCATTACCATTTCCTGGATGGGGAACACACTGAAATCTTCTATGAAAAGGATAATAAATGGCCCAAAACATAAAAACTGAAGCATGTTCCCTTCATTTGCAAGTGCTTTATAAATACAAAAGTGTAATCAACATAATTTATAACTAAGAGGGACCCAAGAAAGCATCCAACTTGAAATGCTTGTTTCACAAGTGAGGAGAAGCTGTCAGACTTAGTTCATAATTAGACACCCAAGGTTTGACTGGATTTATGATATACCAGTGCCAACTTAATACTACTGAGAACCCTGCTTAGGTTTTTCCATATGTGTGTGGAAATAAAACCAGGGCACCCCAAATTACATCCCAGGAATGGATATTTCTCTCAAAGTCCTTGTCTTTGTATGTTCCCCAAAATATTCTGGTTTCTAGGAAATACCTAGTGAAATAAAGCAAAAAGGGGAAGGGAGACCCCAGATAAAACCTTACTAAAACTACTAATTCATCTGAAGAGAAAAAAAATCATTTTTTCCTTGGCTAAAGTAAAAAAATGGTTTGGCTTTCCACATGACCCAAATTCACCAGATAATTACCAGTTCTCTGTTTCTCTTTGTGCTGTTTTGGTCTGGCCTTTGAATCCTGAGTATACCCACAGTCCAAGGGATTAACTGAAAATTTCCCCTGACATTATTAAAGCCATATACCATGAATTTCATGGCCTGCTTGCTGCAGGACCCTGCGTTGCCAGGACAAGAGATTGCCTTGGGTCCCCACATCAGATAAAGGAGTTAATAGAAGGGATTAGTTGGGGTTACAAACTGAATGAAGGCAGAGATGTATCTGTCTTATATGTCATGTTGTCCTCAGCACCTTACACAGTGCCTGGCAGGCATATAGAAGGGGCTCAATAAATACTAGTATTCCTTCAAAGCATATACAAATGAATGAATAGAAAAATCAAATTAATTATGCCAGAAAGTTGAGGTAGTAAAAATTTTACTTCTCTCTTAGTTGTTGTAAAAAAATAAAAATAAAAAAAAATAAAAATAAACAACGAAACTGGCCTCAACGGTTTGGCTCAGTGGATAGAGCATCGGCCTGCGGACTCAAAGGTCCCAGGTTCGATTCCGGTCAAGGGCATGTACCTTGGTTGCAGGCACATCTCCAGTAGGGAGTGTGCAGGAGGCAGCTGATCGATGTTTCTCTCTCATCAATGTTTCTAACTCTCTATCCCTCTCCCTTCCTCTCTGTAAAAAATCAATAAAATATTTTTAAAAAATAACCTGTCAGAAGGGAAAGCTGGGAGGACAGGTGGGTGGGAAGAGATCACCAAAAGAACTTGTATGCATAACCCATGGACACAGACAATAGGGCGATGAAGGCCTGGAGTGGGGGATGGGGGCGGGCTAGGAGAGGTCAATGGGGGATAAACGGGGACATATGTAATAATTTCAACATTAGTTTGAAAAATAAAAATTAATAAAAATAAACCATAGTCCAATCTACAAAAAAAAAACAACACAAAACTGTCATTTGTCAACTCTGTAACACACACACACATCTGCCATGGTATGTCTGAACATGGACAGTAAGCACAATTATAGCAATTTTTGAATTCCACTATGTAGTAGGCATTGTTCTAAGTCCTTCATGCATATTAATTCATTTAGTTATTGCAAACCTATGTGTCAGATACTGCGACTGTGCCACCTAGCAGACATGAAAGCAAGAGTTTCATAAACGTCCTCCAAGTTTTCCAGCTAATAAGGGGAGAGAAGCAGGATATAAGACAGTCAGCCTGGCTCCAGAGACCACATGCTCAATCACCATGTTCTATTAACTCCTAAAATTAAAATTAAACCAAGTAATGAAGACAGCTGTTGCACAAGCAGTAAGAATGCTAGGGGCTTTCTTTCCACGTCTCCATTCACCTTCTGGGAATTGTGTCTGTGTTTCATGGCATTTATTAGTGTCCCTGGTTATTAAAGAAGTGAAATATCAACATAAATAGCTCATATGGAATTTAGCAAAATCTTGGGACATTGCCGGTATCCCTTCTGGACAGAATCCATGGGTGACATGTAAGAAGCTGCTTACAGAAGGTCCTCAATGGAAAAGGCTGAGAGAAACAGCTAACAGCCCTCTCCTACATGGCAATGCATAGTGTTCAGGGCATAATGTCCCTCTGTGCTCACTAGCCCCCTCCATGGGTCTCCTCAGGTCTGTCCTGCTCATCCCAACCCTCAGCCCACCACTCATCTCCCTCTTGTAATCAGGTGACTCCACCTGTGAGCCCATGAAGGGGGCACTGTAATCTGGTTCTTCCCCTATTCTCTTTGTCACCTAATTTTATGTCATTGATTCTACAGCCAGCTTTTTAAAGATTCTTCCCCCCTTAGATTCTCAAGGGCTCTTTCCTCTCACACCAAAACCTGGCTGTTACAAACCAGAAGCTTCACATTCGAATCCATGCTTCTGTGGTGGGCTGCAAGAACCTATGCCATTAGTTTCTGCCCTTTTGCTTTCTGTTCTAATACTCCTCACACTCCTCAAAGAAATACAAATGCCTCTGGCCGGACAGGGAAGCAATGCTGGAACATAAAGAGAAAGTAGATTTAAGAAATGAAAACCAAAACCCTCCTTTCATGTCAGTCAACTACAGGCTGCTCAGTTTAAGAAATCACTGAAGTTTAATAATTCGCTTCATTGAAATGTTTTTGTTCCATTTTGTTTTATTTTATTTTGTTTTGCCTTCTCTGTATACATTCAGAAGCAGTTTGTGGACATAGTCCCCTTTGCTCTAGAGTGGAAAGAGCTGTGGGCCTTAGATTTTGTCCTAAGTCTGCCATTAACCAATTAACCGCCACGCGTCCAAAACAGAAACCATCCCCACACACGATAATTTGAATTTAAGTGCGTCTACAAATACTTATGGTGTACAAAGGGTTAACTTACTGAAAAACTTGGGCAGGCTACTCTACCCTGCCCTGGGTGATGTGTCCCAGTTGCACAATGTATGGAACAATCATTTTGGCCACTGTTCATGAGGCAGTGACTGGGGGCCAGACCTCTCCAGGAAGGTGTGCATGCATTGCAAGGTAAGTACTTTTATCTGCACTTTACAGATAAGGCAGCTGAGGCTTATCGTCCAGGAACAGATGATAAATCCAGGATTCAAATCTAGGTTTTCTGGACTCTGAAAACCTTTGCCACTCTACAACTATAGAATGTAGATTAGGTGTGTGTGTGTGTGTGTGTGTGTGTCTGAAACACATTTCAAACTGACAATCCTAACAGCAGAAAGACTGGGAATGTCAGTCACCCTAGTAAATGAACAGAGCCATAGGAACATCCTTGCCCAAGAAGACATGAGAAACAACTGTGAGGGAAAAGGACATTCCCTTTGGTTGACCTATCTGGGTTGATTACGTCGTTGGGATGATTTCTCACTCTGCAAAGGCTAGACTAGAATTGCAACATCTTTAAAAAGGATGCGGAAGAGACCACAAGCATTCTGGCAAAACTCTGGTTAGGAGTGGCCTCTCCTGCTGACTTATTTCTGATGAAATGATAAGGATCCCAGGCAGGCTCTCCGGGCAGGAAACTCCAGGGCCGTGGGAGAGAGCCTCATTGGGAAATGAACAATGAACCATATGCAGACTCCTGCATCCCTGACACAGCAAAACACACTCTTTGCTCGGGATGACAAAATTGTTTTCCCACTGTGCGCGTGGGGGAGAGATGACGCATTCTGTGACAGTAACTCTGAACAGGTGGGGGGAAAAACAAGGGTCACTTCCAATAGGTCTGTTAAAACTTTCCCCTTTCAAAGTCTGAGGAAATAATAATGTGGCTGCCCAAGTGAAAATGTATCTGTTGCTATGCGTTCAGTGTACACTTTGCATATCCTCTCAGAAGTCTCAATTAAAATTGCAGCTGTGATTTGCAAATTAGATTCAGACATTCACCCACAGCCATGGCAAAGGAACAGAGGAATGTAACCTTGTGGGTTGTTATACCTGCAATTGGGATGAATGGTGGTTGATGTCAGATGCACTCATATTGTATCTGAAATAATAATAATGCCTTTCGCTTGCAGAGAGTTATACAGTTTAGGAAATCCTTTTATTTGGTGCTGTTCACACATTTGCTAAAATTAAATATGGTGCCTCCCTCACAAAAATAATACAAATGATATCCTATATAATAAAAGGGTAATATTCAAACTGACCCTAACAGCAGAAAGACTGGGAATGACTGGTCACCATGACACACACTGACCACCAGGGGGCAGAAGCTCAATGCAGGCGCTGTCCTCTGGTGGTCAGTGCGCTCCCACATGGGGGAGGTCTGCTCAGCCACACGACAGGCTGATGGCTATCAGTACAGCGGTGGTGGTGGGAGCCTCTCCCGCCTCCTCAGCAGTGCTAAGGATGTCCGGCTGCAGCTTAGACCTGCTCCCCGCTGACAAGTGGACATCCCCTGAGGGCTCCCGGGCTGCCAGAGAAATGTCTGATTGCCAGCTTAGGCCCAATCCCTCAGGGAGCAGGCCTAAGCCAGCAGGTGGTCATCCCCTGAGGGGTCCATGACTGTGAGAGGGCAAAGGCCAGGCTGAGGGACACCCCTCCCCCAGTGCACAAATTTTTGTGCACTGGGCCTCTAGTTTATTCATAAAAGTCAGCTTCAGCAACATGTAGATGACTAAATGTTTCTGAGCATCTAAATATATTTGTTACACGGTCATAGCACCCAAGATTTCCCATTCAACAATTTTTCCCCATCAGAACAACAGTAACACACACACACACACACACACACACACACAGCATATTTCCTGTTTTTAGTTGGATTATCTAGCATTTGTTTGCTTATTGATTTATAGGAGTCCCTTGTACATTCTTGATATGAGTTCTCTGTCAGGTATATGATCGTGACTATCTGCCATTTGCTTATTGAGTCTGTGATTCATATACTATTTGCCAAACTTTGGAATTAGACAGATTGCTAGTGATTCTCTTGCCCAGCCTTTTCATTCACAGATGAGGAAAATAGGCCAGGTAACTAAGGACCACATCGTTAGTGGTAAAATTAATATTAGGACCCAAGTCTTCTGACGTTCTCTCCTGGACTGTAGCTAATATTCTCTACTGGTGAATTTTTAACTTGTGGCAGTCACACAATATAATATGGCCATACCATTCACAGATAGCAATTAAAAATAAAAATAACCTACTGACCTATGAAACAACATAAATAAAGCTCAGACATAATGCTGAGTGAAAAAGTCAGACATAATAGAATATATACTGTGTTATTCCATTCACACAAAGTTCAAAACTAAGCAAAACCAGCCTATGGTGATAGAAAGTAGACCTCTATTCCTTGGGGGAGGATAGTGGCTAGAAGAGGACATGAGGGAGCTCTCTCCATATCTTGGGAGATGGTTGCATGGATGGAGACTATGTAAAGATTTATCAAGCTGTACATCTAAGATTTGTGCATTTTACTGTATGTAAGTTATAGATATATCAGTAGAAACCAAAGAAGGAAACCAAAGCAAAGACTTAACTATTTCTCATTAACTGGACAGATATTGAGCAAAAGAGAATAACACTGGCCTTCAAATGATTTTTAATCTGAATTATTCTTTTTGGCTGACTTTTACTATTACACAAACCACAAAGTTGCCAAGTTTCTACTCCTTTGAATAATCTGGCTCTGCCTTGAACAAGCTGTGGGTTGAGCTAATTGACCTTCAAAGTCACATTTGGGTCCCAATTTCTGAGATTTTTAAAAAAGCGATGCCAAAATATATATAATCTCTGAGTGGGAAGGAATACCAGAAGTGGTCTGGTTCTCATCTATTATTTTGTAGGAGGAAAAAGTGAACTTGGAGAATGGAAATGACTTTTCCAAGGATGTCTCAGTAGTAATTGAGTGCAGCTCTGTAGACTTCATCTCAACTCAGTTCAACAAATAACCCTTGAGTGCCTGCTGTGTGCCAGGCACTGAGTCAGAAACTAGGTTGTGTCCCCAGGTTCCATAAAAACACAGCAAAGGCACCATTTTGTTGCTTTTTGATGGAGCAATGAGCTCATTTCCTACATCCTAGTGTGAGAGCACCAGAAGACAAAGCCAGAAGACTTAGAAAGGAAGCAAGACAAAGGCCAAAGTACCAAAGTAATACAGCCACATTATGTCCTTTCTTGCATTCAACCACTGAATCATCAAAGTCTCTCCTTGTCCCAGGGGAGTGGTTCTGGGACTCTAGATCATGATAATGGCAAGCCATAATTCTAGAATGTACTACATGAAAATTCTGATCACATGGCCTAAAATTATGTGAACCTGAAATTCCCTATGTATGAAGTTCTACTTCCTTTCTGGCGAAACTTGTATTTCTAAGCAAAGTACTTTTCTTCTCCAGTAGATTTAGCAAATATGAGGAACTAATTAATGTAGCCTTCTTACAAAGTGGTTGTAGGAATGAAGCATGATGAATGTAAAATTTACCATGCAAAGCATGAAAAAAAATTCAATACAGTGGCAACAGCATAGACGCAGGCTCAGAGAGAAAGAAGACTGTCCTAATTCTACTACTGACAAGGTGTGATTTTCTCCTTTCTGGGCAGTCACTTCTCTCTGAATCTCTATTTCTTCACTTATAAAATGGTTGGACCAAAGAATTGCCCACACTTTTCTCAGCTCTAAGATTAAACAAAGGCTGTGACTCAGGGTCATCAAATAACTTGAGTCTGGTGGGTTTTGTTGGTTGTTCCTGGAAACACTATGGATGCTAAGGATGCAGGTTGTTAAAGAAGAGGAGAAGAATGCAGAAGATAGAAGAGGTAAAGAGGAGAAAAATCTAGAAGAGGGAGAGACTTCAGAGAGGTCTACATGACCAGCTGCTAGACAGGGCCTACAGGTGGCTCCTGCACTGGACTTCTGACTTCCTTTCCTTTCGTTCTGTACCCATAAAATATCTGATTCTATCTTGATCAAATTAACCCACAATGGTCCCAGGATCTGGGGTGGTAACCAGGTGTTTTCCTGTACTTTCACCCTCACTTTCTATCTTCCCCTCTTCTATGCTATCTTGGTCCATCCCAAAAGTTCTCCTCTGTGCTCCAAAGGCATTATAATCTACACAACACATTTCCTTCTATTCATGAATCTCAGGGACTTGGTTGAAGTTTATATCTCTAACCTCTGGGCTTAATAGAGACTCTGTAAGTGTGTAACCCACCCCCTCCTCACCACCACCACCGATCTCCCTGCAGTCTTGCCTCCTTGAAACTTGGTATGGCTCAGAATTCACTTGGGGTAGATGGGGATTTTTCAACAGAGGGAACAGGATAGGTGCCCAATGAATCTCTGAGAATGTAACAGGAATACTCAGTGCCCAGTTACCAGGAAGAACAGTTATCCCAAGAGCATAGCTGAGTCACTTTATGCAGATAAGCTTCCAGGGAGCATCACTTCCCCAACACAAAGAGTGTACAGATCACATGGGGTCTTGTTTCCTAACCACCATCTATTGAGACCTAAATAGAAATGGTTGCACCATTTTTTAGGAGCCACCTCCCCATTTTGTCTTCATCACCTATAAAATCAAAACCAAACTCCCCAACTGGGCATGGAAAGTCTTTCATAAACTTCCTACAACTCCATCATAATTTGTAGTGGTTCTCCATGTGCCTGTTTTACCCTATTGAATTGGATGCTATAGTTCTGCGATTCTCAAGTTGGTTCTCCACATTAGAGTCACCAGGGGAGCTTTAAAAATCCTGGTGCCGAGGTCACACCCCAGACTCATTAAATGAGAATCTCTGAAGGTGAGACGGAGGCATCAATATTTTGAAAATCCCCGCTGGTGCTCCGAGGTAGAGAACCACTGTTTTAACTGGTTTAAAAATCATCTAGGGGACTCGCTAAGAATAAAAAGTGCTGAGGCCCCGACCCTGAGATTCTAAATCAATAATTGTGAGTGGTGACTTGGAAATGTGCATATTTAGTGGGGGCTCCCTGAGAAGTTATGGTGAAGATGTCCTGAGGACACTTGAAAAAAACATTGCTCTTGGTCCACCAGGGTACTCAGTCCAAGTTGCCTGAGCACAGCGAGCACTCTCACTCTCCTTGGCTTTGATTTGGCGTAGCTCTCTGCCTGGAATGCCCTCCCCCAACCTCTGAGAGAACTTTCGGTCACCTTCCAAATGTAAACTCTTCTCTGTGACTTTTCCTGACCTTCCCAACAGGAATTAATCACTCTCCCGTCCGATTTTTCCATAGCACTTTGTACATGCTTCTGCTAAAGCATTCATCACACCGTATTATGGCTGTTTCTTTAAGTGTCTGTCACACCCTTTAAACTATGAGTATTTTCCTATTTTCATCTTGCCAGCACCTAGCACAGTGCCTGGGACATAACTCAAGTCAGTAAGTGTTTATTGAATTAAATGAAGTTGTTTGTGGAGTTGGTCATCATATTCGATATCCATCTATCCCTGTGTGGAAAGACTACAGACGCTGGGATAGGGCACAGGAAAGATCCTCATGCCAGAAGGAGGGTTGGCCTTAAAGCGGCAGGATGGGAGAACTGCCAGACTCAGCACCAGGGCTAGGGCATGACTCCTCCAACTCAGAGGGCATGCAAAACAGATTTGTTTCCTAACACCAGCAGGGAAAGTACATAGGATAGTAATTAAAAGTTAAGAGTAGATATTTAATTATGAGAATAACTGAAGCACTAATTATTTAAATTAAAATACAACTCTGGAGCCAAAGCCAAGACCTACATAAAAATCTCCATGAGACACACTGAAATCTGAAAGTTTAACAAGAGCCAGAAGTGATCCTTATGATCACTGAGGTTTATGTAACCCCTGGCTAAGCAACTTCAGGAAATGCTGAGAATGGGTAGAGAGAGTTTTTAATGCAAAGGAAAGCCACCATCCCCAGGCACTTAATGTCCTTATCTGGTGGCACTAAGTTCCTAACTGATGAGGAGTGGGGAAAATGTAGTTTGGGGAACAGGGGCCAAGGGTCATCCCTGAGTCTCAGGAGGCCAGGTCTGACTCTCAGAGAACCTTAATAGTGAGCTGCACCAGCTGAGAAGTAGTTCTTGCTATCTGTCCTACCTCCATGAAGCCCAGAGCTCAGTAAGGCTATGTCCAAGGTGAGCAAGATTGTGGAGAGAGGAACCAGAGGTTGAGAAAGGCTGTGGAAATGAACCAGGCACTGACAGAGTGGGTGGAAAAATAAATCAGAATGCAAGCAAAGGTCAGCCCTGTCTCTCCAAAACTAAAACAATGCCATGTTGTGATTCAGGTCATGTTTCAAACTCTGAGAAAGGAGGGGAGCGTGGGGGTGTGAGCACCAGAGTTAGCCAAACTGCACTTCTAACAGTAACTTCTGACAGCAAGTTTGGGAGATTCCTCAAACCACTATAGGTCTGATCATTCACTAGAAAGATTCAGAGAACTCATTGAACGCTAGTAAATACATGGTCATGATTTGTTACAGCAAGAGATTAGAACCAACAAAAGGAAAATCCCCATAGGACAGAGTTTAGGAGGGTTCTCAATGCAAAGCTTCTGTTGTCCTGGGACACATCAGTCTCCCAGCATCAACGTGTGACAATATGCACAGAGTACTGCCAACTTGGGAAACTTGGCTTTGGCATTCAGAGTTTTTGCTGGGGCTTCATTATGTAGGCACGATTGATTGTTAAACTCAATGAGTGTATCCCACTCATTGTTTCTCACCAAGAAACTTACATTTTAGGGCATTCAGAGGGCAAGATCATATTGATCTCCTAACTACTGCAGTCCCTTCTGGTGAATATTTAAATGGAACTCATATTGAGGACCCATTTTGAGAGTTCATCAGATTATAGTATTCCTGGGTACACCTAAATGTGTGGTTTTGTGGATCAGAAAAATGCTTTGCATGGTTCTAGTTTCTATATCTATTATTTAGTTATAAATAATACTTAATTCTGATACTTAGTTGAATTAGAAACACTCTTTTGATGATTTACCAAAAATATCACATTGAGTAGCTCAAAAAAATCTCTAGGAAAGTGAGCGTCCCAGGCTTAGTTGCTACACATTCAGGGTTCATGTTCAAAATCATGCTACTGAACCTGGTTGGTGAAAACAACACTGCCAGCGCCTCTAGCACTAGATGACCACACCCCATCTCTGGACATCGCCGGCATTGTTGTCCTGGAATTCAGATGTAGCTGCTGACCACTTGAATGGATCTGTGTTGTGTGGTCCTTGATGCTCTGCATCCCTAGCTCATTTTTGTGTGTCTATTTGTTTTATTTAAAGGCTTGTCTCCAACAGCAAAGTTTAAAAGAATAACATAGAGTTTAGAATAAGCAAAAGAGAAGGGAAAAAATGGATGCTTAACCTAAGAGCAGTTTTTCAACTCCAAAAAAATATTAGTTTAACCAGTGAGTGGGAAGGAAAAGGACAATCTCAGGAAGCTTGGTTAGTGTTTATAGAAAGTAGATCACTAAGAAATGGCAAGTACCTTGTCTCTCTTTGTGTCTAAAGCCCAAAAAGTAAGTACAACTTGGGTTATGTTCGGGGAAATGTAAGAACTAGCTGAAGGAACCATTGCTTAGTTTCCCAGTGTTAGAACTAGTAGACAACAAACCTTGCACGAGGGATTTAGGTCCAACATGAAGGTGAAATAGCACTGACTGAGAGGCTGTAGCAGTGAGAGTCTAGTCAGCAAAAACAAGACACCACTTGACGCATTTCCAACAGAAACAATTTAATATAAAGAATTGCTTACACAGGTGATGAAAGAACTAAATAAAGGATGGTGAGGCAACTCAGATAGTAGCAGGAGCAGAAAGTTGCCACCAGTTCTAGAGCTGAAGGGACATAGGGAGGATGCGGTGCGACCAGAGCCAGAAATGGAAACTATTGGGTGAGAGATCTAAGGCAAAGACTAAAACTGGGAATACAGGATAGGACTGACCACCAGGAGCTGAAATTGCATAAACAGGCAAACAAACAAAAGCAGCCAGTACTAGAAGCCTCATTTGAAGCAAAAAAGGAGAAATACTCTGCTTCATCCTGCCCTCTAGTCTTCTACCAGCACATTCTATTGGCCAAACCTATTTGACAAGGGAATCTGGGAAATGTAGTTCTCTGCAACACAAATGGCAAGAGCTCTTCAAGGAGTCCACCAGTAGGTAAGGTAGCCAACACAATGCAAACTGCTGAGCTCAGCCCTCTGAATCAGAGCAGCTTTCAGCATCCATACTGCAGGCCTGGGGAGGTCATGGCCAGGCTGGAGGTACTCAGTCTCTCCCAGGCCTAAAGGCTTGGAAGATGATTCACCATTACAGTCACGTGTGTGTGATGCCTAGTAATTATTTTATAATTTGTGATTAAAACAATAATGCAATGTTGATGCAACTCTGAGGTGACCACATTGAGTTCTGAGATGATATGGTTGAGCATCACAGAAGCACCTAAATGTGTTTCCTGTCAGGATTTGTAGGTCCCTAAGAAGCCACACTTAGTAAATGCCTCTATTTGATATTATCTCTAATCTTTGCTCAGACATATTTTTTTCTTTAAGGTAACTCTGTAAAATATAATTCACATAAAACGTATGTATATGGTGCCCATTTTCATCAATTCTCAGACCCGGTCCTCTGTTGGATTTATGACGGGTTAGTGCCTTAAATCTTTAGGCAGCCACAGTAGCAAGAAGAGGTCTACAGCTGGGAATAAAAGCAGCAGTGAGCAGTTTCTTGGTCATGCCTGTTTGCCTGGCTAAGGGAAAGCCTGTCTCTTTGGAGCAGTCTCTGAGATACTCACACAAAGCTGGCTTGCTTATGTCTGGAGTAAGATCCCCCAAGATTATTGAGGCAAAGAATACATATGTACTAGATACCTGGCATTCTGAGAAAAGACGGGAAACATTTCTTAGAAGACTTCTATTTGCCAGATCCAGCATTGACACTTTTCAAATGTACCATATCATCAGTTCATATAACTCCCCTATTCTATAGTGGGGGTACTCCATTTTATTAACGAGGGGACTGAAGCTCAGATAAGTAAGGTATTTTCCTAAGGACATATCTAATGAGTGGAGAACCAATGTTTGGGATAATATCACCCAAGGCCATCGTGCCAGAAAACATCTGAGAATCCCCTCTGAAGGAAAGAGGCAAATCAAGAGATTCTTGGGGTCTGGTTACCCAAACTGAGGGAATTAAAGTTCCTTAAAATCTAATCAGATCTGATTCAATTGGGATTTATGAAGATTCCAAAGGGAAAAAATATATATGGGAATTTATGGCACTGAATTGACAGAGGATTCTGGAGCCTTGTCTAGTAGTGGCTTTTGTCCAAACTCTATTACTACTTTGGATTTTCAGTGTAAATGAGTAGTAATGAGTAGATAAGACCGGGACTATGTTAAGGAAACATCCCCAAGAGATTATGGAGGAGTTTGACGGTGTTTTAAGATCTTTAAGGGACACTGAAGTGTGGCGAGGAGAAAAAATGTGCTGTTAGGTACATATAGACCAAAACATTTCATATTCACATATTTACCAGAGTATTTCTGATTGCTATGCACACTTGCTAGTGTTCTCTCTAGGAAAGAATGTCTTGTCTCCTGAAAAAAAGTTGCCATCATTGGCTAAAAATGTTTTGTTAAAATGTGAAAGTGTAGTCTCAAGCATTTTATTGATGTGGTTGGGATCAAAAAACTATTGCTTTGAAATGCAGATGTAGACTGTGAAGCTGTGAACAGGATTGTGCAAGGGAAATAGTTTTGTCCAGGCTGGTGGGAAAGGCCAGAACCTGTATCAGATGGGAGCAGGTAGCCTAAACAGTAGAAATGTTACAGCGAATTACACAACACCATCACTGAAATGCCACCTTGCTTCTGCCAATCAGAATTCCCTATTACTCACCTGACTGAGGTTTGGGGGAAAGGAAAGAGGAACTGCCCCATCTGCACTTGCTTTCCAGGGTATTTTTTCTGCCCCTTCTCTCCACCCCCACTTACATGTGACTCAGTGTCTGGATCCTCTCCCTCACACAGTATCTGTTGGGCAGCAGCTCTGAACAAGACACTTTACCATCTGTGAGGGAATTTCCATCTCAGCTCCTAGAGTTGAAGTCAAATGCCATACTGCTGGTAAGCTCAGCTCAAGTTCAATGCTACCCACTCTGCCCATTCATTTATTTGATAAAAGACTGCTTTTAAACTGAGATAAGTCATTCCTGGATGGCCTGACACTGTAGGCTCCATTATTAGTAAACTGGCCTTCCTGCCAGGCCTTCCTGGCTGTCTGCTGGCTCAGGGAATTTGGGTTCTCTCTCCTTTTAGACAGTCTGTCCCATTTCTACTTTCCAGAGTCAAGGTAAGCTATTGTCAATGAAAAGGGTTAGAGCAGGCATAAAGAGAGGAGGGAAGGAGGTACAGACCTTGCCCTTTGGGTCCCCAGAGAAGGCAGGTTCTTTCCTGTTATCTATCTTCTCCCTCCAGCCTATCATCTAGAATCTAGGTCCTAGATCCTTTAGAGCAGCGGTTCTCAACCTGTGGGTCGTGACCCCTTTGGGCATCGAATGACCTTTTCACAAGGGTCGCCTAAGATCATCGGAAAACACATATATAATTACATATTGTTTTTGTGATTAATCACTGTTTTTATTATGTTCAATTTGTAACAATGAAATTGGGGGTCACCACAACATGAGGAACTGTATTAAACGGTCGTGGCATTAGGAAGTTTGAGAACCACTGCTTTAGAGGATGTCCTTTTTCCCCAACTGAACTAACCAGATCAGGATTCTCTGGCTTTGATCCTGAGGGCTCTGTCTGCAACCCCACCCTTTTTCAGTATCCTCTCTGAGCTTGTCCCTCTTCCTGCCTCCGTTTTTCTACCATCCACCACCTACAGGTTCACTTTTCCAGCCCTCTATTCTTTCCAGCTCCCTGATCTCCCTGGGTATTGTCCCAGGAACTCAACCACTTTCCCCTTTCATCATCAACCCTGGTGTCACCTGCTCACATCTGACACAGGTCCTAGACTTCTCCACAAGCCTGGAGAACACCATTTTCCTTGTACAGTCCTGTTCACAGCTTCACAATCCATAACTACATTTCAAACAATAGTCATTGATGTTGAGCATCTTATCATGTACTTATTGGGTACTCACATATTTTTGTGTGTGACATATATATCATATCAGTTTCCTATTTTATTCACTTACTACATATCACCACAAATTTGTCCAATTAAACAAATAAAGTACATTTATTGTCTCCGTTAAAGAAAAACAAAAAACAATAGTCATTGATCCTGACCACATCAATAAAATGCTTAAGACTTCACTTTTATATTTTAACAACATTTTTAGCCAATGATGGTAACTTTCAGGAGACAAGGCATTCTTTCGTAGAGAGAACACTGGCAAGTATGCACAATGAATCAGAAATGCTCTTGCAAGTATGTGCATATGAAATATTTTGGTCCATGTGCATCTAATAACAATTTTTTCTCCTCTCCACACTCTAATGTCCCTAGAAGATCTGAAAACAATGACCATCAATCTCCTCCATAATCTCTTGGGGAAATTTCTTATTTACCATATACACGGGCCAATCTACTAAAAGGAACATTTATGTAGTCCAGTGACAAAAGCCAAAAAAGAAAAATGTATTTCAGAGTAAGAAAGAAGCAAGCAATAACAAAGTAAAATAGAATTCTAGAACAACCTCAAGGAATGATCGAGTAGGACAAGCAGGAGAATGTTGAGGCAGAATAAATTGATTTTTTTGTGGATGGATTTCTTGCTAAGCCAGAGACACGCTGGTAGTATCAGTTTCCACATGCACCACACAATTCAAGCCACAATTAAAGCTTCCCTGAGGGAAGTTAAGGACTAGAAAGCAAGATATTTTATGGACACGTAGAGTTTTAGTGCTAGAAAGGACATTAAAGATCAGTTATCCAGACAATTAAACTATAAAACGATAGGCTCCATAAAGTCAGTCTCCAGTGGAACTGGATAATAGAATGATAGCTAGCATTTATTGTTTAATTACTGCTGTGGAAAGAACACAACATGAGATGTATCCTCTTAACAAATGTTTGAGTGCAACACATATTCTTGTTGACTAAGTACAGATTTCTAATGCTTACCATCTTGTTTGACCGAAATGTTATGGCTGTTGATTATTAATTTCCCTCTGCCTCCCCTACCCCACCCAAGACCTTATAACATGATATCCTCCATGCTAAGTAGTTTGTATACATTATATCACCACACAATAGCCCTGTGAGGTAAGTGCAATTATCCTCATTTTTGAAATCAAAGCTCAGATTAATCAACTCATTCAAGTTTTTACAGATAGAAAGCAGGAGGGCTGGTCCTTGAACAGAAGCTTCCTGACTGCACAGCCCTCTTAACTTCCATGCTATCATCACAAGGCTCTTGTCAACGCAAATTTCTGGGTAAACCATTCAGATAATGAAAGCAGATACATTTAGGAAGGACTTTGGGGGTTTTTACTTTCTGGATGGATGGTGCCTACATTGCTTAGAATAATCTAGGTTGTGCCACAGTCACAAACAATCCCAAAATCTCAATGTCTTATAGCAACAAAAGTTTATTTCTCACTTGTGTGATATTGGGTCAATAGTGAGTTAGGCTTCACATTATCCTCAGTCAAGACCAGGCTGGCAGAGCCTTCCACTCTGGGATGTTACTGAACACTATGGCTGGGAGGTGGGAAGAAGGTGACTGGGTCACTGACCTTAAGAGCTTCTACCTGAAGGTGATACTCATCAATTCTGCTCATATTTCATTGGCCAAAGCAAGTTACATGGCCACACCTAATTTCAAGAATGTGGACTTAATATGAGGATTGAAGGCTAATATGTGACCTGGCATGAAAGCATTGCCAAAAGGGGAAGCTTGGAAAGACTGATAGACAGTCCCAATGACTATACACAATACAACCACATGAAATCTATATCCCAACTAACAAACAGAAAACTTGAGACTTTATGAGCTGAGATAATACTTCCAGAAATTTCTAGCATATTGCCTGGCACACAGTAAGCACTCAATAATTGTGAGCTTCCTGAAACATATCAGACTCCAATTAATCTTTCTTCGAGAGACATCTTTCTCAATATCTGCCAAAGACTGTTGAAGGCTAGCAACACATCTGGCTCTCGTGCTGATTACCAGACACACAGCACACTGAGAGGTTAAAAGACAAACATGAATAACCTGGAGTGATGGTGTCCCAGAGTTCTTGCCCAGGGAGAAAATGTTGAAGAGAGGTCAGTTCTCTGAACCACAGTTATTTCCTCATGATCTAAACCAGGGGTCCTCAAACTTTTTAAACAGGGGGCCAGTTCACTGTCCCTCAGACCGTTGGAGGGCCGGACTATAGTTTAAAAAAAAAACTATGAACAAATTCCTATGCACACTGCACATATCTTATTTTGAAGTAAAAAAACAAATGGGAACAAATACAATATTTGTATTTGCATGTGACCCGCAGGCCGTAGTTTGAGGACCCCTGATCTAAACCTCTCAGGCCATAGCGCTTTCTAATGAACCAAAAGAGTTCTCAAACATTTCTGACATGGGCTGATCGATCATCATCACCATCCCCTTCGACCTGCAATTCCACCTCAGTGCAGAATACTGGAGGGAAAGGCAGGTGGAGGACAACAGAAGCACTGTTGTTTTCCTGTGGAGGAAAGAAGACACACAAAGAGAACAAAATTACAGTTGGCACAGTGGGATTTTCCTGTTAATTGCTGGAAAGCTAGTTAGGTGTCCAGAGGCAAAATTAAAAAACAACAGCAAATCCACATGAAAGTGATCCATGCTTATCAGAATTGTAGATCTTAAGGGAAACCCATGATATGAGAGCTATTTTCTTTGAGAATTTAGAAAACAAACAAGGGCAATGCCAACTGCATAACACTGTGCGTCCCTTTTCTGATTAAAGCCAGGATCAAAGGAATTCCAATCTACTAGGGAAAAATAAATGAATGGATTTTTTTTTTTTTACTTGTATCCTCTGGGCTCAGAGGTCCGGCAAACTTTCCTGCCCAAATCCCCGGTTTTTTTTTTTACCTTTCCAGGGGAGTTCTGCTCTTCCCGGCTGCAAACCGTCTCACCAGCTGAGCCCTTTTGCCAATTCGGGGTGGGTGCTATTAGTTTCAGCTGCTCACTCCATTTGCTCCAGGACACGACCTGGGACGCGTCTGCCTATATCGCCGCCATCTTCAGATCCTCTATCCAGAGGCAAAATTAAAAAACAACAGCAAATCCACATGAAAGTGATCCATGCTTATCAGAATTGTAGATCTTAAGGGAAACCCATGATATGAGAGCTATTTTCTTTGAGAATTTAGAAAACAAACAAGGGCAATGCCAACTGCATAACACTGTGCGTCCCTTTTCTGATTAAAGCCAGGATCAAAGGAATTCCAATCTACTAGGGAAAAATAAATGAATGGATTTTTTTTTTTCTACTGGTCTCATCCATGATACAGATACTTTGATGATGGAAGCTCTCCCCTACTTTACTCTACCTAACCCTAGATACGAATTCCTCCAACTGAAACCTTGCTTCTTCGTTTTGCAATATGAAGAAGTGCTTGCTAGGGGAGCTTTGTAGCCGGATACCCTTGAATACACTTCCTGATGAAGTGGGAGATGTGCCAGCTGCCACTACAGATGCAGAAAGAACTGGGAACAAGTGAAGCTGATTGTAATAATATGTTGCACGAGGCTGAAGGAGCTATGGTGGTGGACAGCCCTAGTTCATGGGTAGGCACCTTCCAGCTAAACAGAGGCCATGGCAAAATTTGGCCCCTTGCTCTAGCAAAATGATGACTGTTTGCTAATATGTTGTATGGAAAGGGAGGGCTGCAGAATATCTGTTATAAAAGAAAAAGAAATAGTAACATCAGTGGGAAATTGAATGTTGCTTGTTCCTAGGGATTATGATTGGCAATGTAAGTAAATTGTATAGGCTATGATTTCAGTGACACAGAGAAGGCTCTCATCCAAGAAATGTATAATTTTACTACTTGTGAATGCTTTCATCTCTGTCATTACAGATGCATTTCTTTTATCTAAGTCTAGTTTTTAGAATAAAAATTCAGGCCGTAGTGAATCAGCATCAAATCATTTACACCGTTCTATGAATTAATTAAAGAATTAGCATCCTAACCCGGAGAGCTGTCAACACCTCTTAGTAGCAAAATGGGGCAAAAGAAAAATAACAGAGTGTTCCATGCCTGAGGGGGATTTTATAACACACAGAGACAGATTAGTCTAAACTTAAAAATCAGAGGTTGAGAGTTAGGTTTCTGAAATTATGATAGGGAGAAGAAAACAGATGGGGATGGCAAAAGTAAAGTTAAATGTTATTTCTTAATTTGAATGTTTTTGTTTGTTTCAATAAATTAATGAATTGAACCATTTGCGAAAATGGTGTGTCGGAAAGCTAAGATACACTGAATGAACTTTTAGGCCAAAGATGAAATCCTGAAAACTAGCATTGTCTTATTATTTTTATTGCCTTTACTGCCTAGAAAACCACCTGTCACATGGAAGATCATTTTTTGTCACAAACAAATAAATGAATGAATGAATAAAACTAATGCTTAAAATCCAAGTAAACAGCATTTTCTTCAAAGTTATCACATGGGAGATTGTGTTCTTATTCCAGTCATCTCCTTATTGCTTAAAATGTATTCAGACACTGTTCTGAGAATAGCCAAAGCAAGGGACAAAGTCACTTCTAACTCATCTCATAGTGTCAGGTTATCTCCCTCTGGTGAAGTATTTGGTTCTTTTTATTTTTTTTTCTTTCTTTTTCTTTTTTGTTGTTTTGTGGTTGTTTGTTACAGGTTCAATAATAGATGAATTTTCAAGCCAGTTCTAGTTTTTAATCAAAAATGAGATGTAATTTTATTAAAAAGTTAGGCTGACTTCGTTGTGTGGCACAGAAAATCTAAATAAAAGAGATTCCCAGCCTTGTTGGTGTAGCTCAGTGGTTGAGTGTCGACCTATGAACCAGGAGGCCACAGTTTGATTCCACATCAGGGCACATGTCCAGGTTGTGGGCTCAACCCTCAGTGGGAAGTGTGCAGGAGGCAGGCCATCAGTGATTCTCTCTCAGCACTGGTGTTTCTATCTCTCTCGCCCTCTCTGAAATCAATAAAAATACACTTTAAAAAATTTAAAATAGAGTCCCAGTCGGTCCAAGAAGTTCTAAACAAGGACAGCTTTGTCGGGCCCATTGGCTAGCCTTCGCAAGTGGCTCCTTTAAAAGATAAGACTTATTTGAATATGTAAATTTTGGTCTTTTTGCTATTAAACAAACAAATGAACAAAAAATTGTATGAAAGTCACACTCTCCATTACCTTCTATTATTCATTACTCTGGCCATCTCTGAGAAGGTGCAGAAAGTGACCAATGCTGGCACCAATTGGCTGTCCTTCTTTGCTCTCTCTCCTTTTTAAGTGTGGAGCCTGTTGGTAAAGAAGACTTATATGAATTCAAAGCCTTGTCTTATCAAATCCCCATAATTATCTTAACTATGTGGCATAATCTGTGCACAGCCAGTGATTAAGCTGTGCCACAATTATAACGATATCGTGGAACTAATTACAAAGATCTAGACAGACTGTGCTATCTCTCTGCTTGGTGTCTGAACGCTACACAGAAGAATGTAATTCTGCTCTGCAGACATCCTTAACGTCTTCCAACGTATTTTTATATCCCTGGCTGTCTGAGGGGTGAGTCAGGTCAGGGAAGGACGGGTGATGACAAAGAGTGGGGAAGAATCCTGAATGAAGTTCGGGCTTTTAGAAAAGCCTTTCATCATGAGAGGGGAAAATAATTAAAGCTGATTCTCAGGAAAATATTTTTCCTCTTTATAAAAACTGTCTAATCAGAAAGCCAGATAGTTTGGCTGGACTACAGGCGCTATCTAGAAGACAGAGAGACCTGGCTGATATTTCCCCTATTTAGACCAAAGCTACAATTATTTTCCTAGTCAGAGCAGATGAGGGAAAGAAGAATCCAAGGGCTAATGTTAAAGTCATCATTTCACATGCTTATTCACGCAAGGCCAATGGCATGAGTAAAATACTTTACATGGATGTATCTGTTTGTGAACAATAGATTTCTGTGTTGTTTTCATTGATATTATCTTTATTTCCAACGAATGTTTGGAGAGGAAGCCCATAAGTATGTGGGCTAAATGGCAAAACAAAGATATCTGACTTATGAAAATTTGCCCCGGGTCACTAAAAAATGGCTACAAAAGATTTTGAACTGAATTTTTTTACCCCAATCCAAGGCTACCCTGAGAAAACTGTACCACTGGAATCAGGATGACAGGAGAATAAGCCTTGTAGAAGGTAAGTGTCAGGGCCTGTTTGCCTTAGATGAGTGGTCCTGGACCAGTAGCAGCTGCATTGCTTGGGAACTTGCTAGAAATGCAAACTCTGGAATCCTAACCCAAACCTACTGATCAATCTGGAGGTGGGGCCCAGAAATCTGTGTTCTCATAGGGCCTCCTGGTGATTCTGATGCCTGTGCAAGCTTGAGAGCCACTGCCTTCTCCTTGTTGCTGGTGTTGAATTCTATTTTCCCAGCGTTATTGAGATATGATTGACATAGAACATTGTGTACGTTGAAGGTGTGCAGCATAATCATAATCACTTTTGCTAGAGAATTACAGAATATAAACATGTCATTCCCTCCATTCCACCAGGCTTCCATTCATCCTCTAACCCTAACCTTTCCATATGCTAGACCTGTAACCAACAATACAAATAAACTGCCAGCTAATTTCCCCTGTACACCTGAGAAGAGGAGTGTGGGTAGACCCACCTACAAAACCAAATTAGAGAAGGAGAGTGAGAATTTTATGTCTCTTTTCTAGGTAGAGCTATGCTATTAGGAAAAAATAATTTAAAATAACATTATACATCGGATCCTAGAACTAAAGAGCAATAGATTGTAAATGCTTTGATTTCTTCAGTGCCTGGCACTAATGTATTGGCTATATTGGCAATCTATACGTATTTGTTCAAATGAATGAAGTAATATTTTTTTAACAGGCTTCAGTTGTAGTACCTATGGGAGGTAGTCATCTTAAGTTCTGTTTTCTCCCCCACTGTCCTCCAGGGCACTGTCTCATCTAGCCATGCATATCATCCTGAAAATAGGGAGAAATGGCCTTTTACCAGGATCCCTGAATTAAAAGTCAGACGTTATTAGAAAGCATGAATGTCACTCATTCAGACTTCTGTTCATTCAATAAATGTTAACAGTGCATCTGTCACATGGCAGGCCCTGGGCTAGAAACTAGACAAGCACACTCCCATCTGATATCCTCCTACACTTGGGAGCACACAGTTATGTAGAAGGCAACACCTGTGAATACTTAAGCACAAAAGTGCTTAAGTTGCTATGCTAGTTGCTATGATGGAAGTGAGCACAGGATATGATATGAGACAAAAGGGTCCAATTCTACTGCTCAGAGTGTGGCAAGGTGTCTGGAAGCCTTGTGCCTGTATATACTTCTAAGCCAACAACTCAAATGTGGGGATTAAAATCTTGTTCTGTGATCTGTGGTAATGACCAGTATTTGTCAGTTTAGAATTGGCCAAGGACATAAGCATTTGAAAAAAATAATAATAAAACCTTCCCTTGAGTCATCTGAATGTTCCCCCCACTATAAACTACTTTTGCTGGGCTGGGCACTAAATCCGTATGTCTGTCCATTTGTGCCTCCTTGACAACTGAAGTCAAGGCTTAACGCTTGGCAAAAATCATTTGAGCAGCATGCCACCCACTCCCCACTCTGCTGCCACAGTGATTTTAACGTTGTGCAAATCTACCCTAAGCAACTAGGGGCTATAACTAGGGTAATTGATTTCCTTAAAAAGCAAAGGGAATGTAGTCGCCAAAAGAGTTTCTAGGAGCATATGCCTGGAATTTGGGATTTTTGATTTGTGTTTCTACAAATCCTGGGCAAGCTGCCCTACTAAAATTGTCATTAGGTTGAATTTATGACCCAGTAATGATACATTTCTCTCATTAAAGACAGAACTTCCCTATCTGTCTGGACTGGAGCATGACCTGCCTGGGAAAACACGCAATCGCCCGCCCCTCACTGCTCTTTTGTGGGCCTTGGGAGTAGGGGTGAGATGCCAAAGCGGTTAAGGTCAGCTTTGTGATTTGTGTCCCAGGAGAACAGAAAATATCAGTTTGAGGATTTGCTAAAGGAACAACAAAATAGTTGATAGCACACTGGCATGACTCTGTGGTTGGAATGCCTTTGAAACCGTTCCCAAATGGCAAAGGGATTAGGAAGATTCTTGAACAGAGAATAAGTCATGTGACCTGGATGGACTCTGCCATTGTCCTGGGTGTCGCTGTGAAGGACACTTAACCTCGGTGACCTCCTCGTCTGCCAAGTGGGTAGAATAACAGCTGCAACCCAAATGGAGCCCACAAAGCACCAAGGACACCCTCCAAAATGGTCAGTTATTTGGGGGGCTTCCTCAGCTTTTCTATTGAAAAAAAAGAGTCACAAAAACATAAAAATAAAACCTGATTTCAATCCTCAGTCCCAAATTATGGGATACTGACAGCTAATGTTCCTGGTTTGAATTTTCCAATGCTTCCTCACTTTCAGATTTTTGCTTATAGGAGTTAATAATGATCATGGTAATAGTCCATATTCATTGGATGTTTGGAACCTTGGGCTAGGCACTGGACTAAGCCTTTTACCTTCATTTTATGTCCTCACCCGATGGACAGGGAGGGAGATTTTTAGATCCATTTTGCATATGAGAACCCTGGGGTTTGTGGAAGCCAATCCAGGGATAATGCTAGGACTCAAACCCAGTTGGGCTGTTTCTAAAGTCCATGTTCTTAAGCACTAATGAGCTCTAACAGAGGAAATAACAAATGATAAAGGAAAGCCTACCTGTTCTTAAAATTCTAAATCAAAATTTTCATATATTAGATGCAAATTTTAATATTAGGAGGTTTAATAATTGATTGCTTGGTAAAGGCCTTGTACACAATATGCATAACCCATGGACACAGACAATAGGGTGCTGAAGGCATGGGTCAAGGGTTGGAGGGGGGTCAATGGGGAAAAAAGAGGGACATAGGTAATACTTTCAACAATAAAGAATTATTTTAAAAAACAAAATAATTGGTTGCTTAGAAATATCCCTTTTAAATTATTGTCACCATACAGAAAACCATTCAATAGCCATTCTGTTCTGACCTACAATGAGCTTTATCCTTCTCTTCTGGACTTAAAACATTTAAAGTGGAAGCATTTCAAAATAAACTCTCTACTTTAACTCTATTTAGTTCTCAGATTCCATTCTTTTGCAATTCTTATATTCTTTATAGCCTCCAATCAGATTATAATATAAATTCTTATATATTTTCAAGTATTTCATTATATAGTTTTCAAACTTTATTCCCTTTAAGAACTTATAATTTATCCCAACCATTTCTGAAAGATATTATTATAAACTTTTTGGTGATTCAAGGTCCTCTGGAGAATTCATGCTTCTAAGGCCTTCTGGAGCTATACAAAATAAATCTAGACTTCTGTGCATTGTAGTTTTTGGATCCGTATTTTGTTTCTCTCTCTTCTCGCCATTGTACACTGTTACTCTACATGCTGTCATCAGGGCCTTGCTGCTTATAATCTATCTTGCTTTATAAATAACTAGAGGCCCGGTGCACAGATTCATGCACATTGAAGGTGGCCAGTGGGGAGGGACTGGACAAGACGGGCCGGACATGCCCTGGAGCCAACCTCTTGCAGTCCCCATCCCCACCCCCACCCTCGCTGCCGGCTGCACCTGGAGTGGCACTGGTGCTCAAAGGGTGTCTAAAGAGTGAGCAGGGTCCCTCCAGCAGGTGGGTCCCTCAGCCTGGCCTGCGGGGATTGGGCCGAAACCAGCAGTCCAACATCCACCGAGGGGTCCCGGAGTGTGAGAGGCCACTCTACAAAGTTGCTGTTGCTTGGCAGCTCCTGCGTTGAGTGTCTGCCTCCTGGTGGTTAGTGTGCATTATACCTACTGGCCAGTCGGCCAGTCAGCCAGTCGCTTAGCCTTTTATATATAGAGATTGTCTGGATAAGGCCCTGAGGGAATAGTTATGTTTTTACAGTGAAGTCAATTGCATGGCCTTTGTGACATGTATTTTCATATTATCATTCAGTTTACCAGGGCCAGCTGCCAGCAGCTGGGGAAGATGGGCTCTGATCGCAGACCAGGCATAGGAACCCTACCCATGTGTGAATTTTGTGTGCTGGGCATCTAGTAGCTATATAAATAGCATGCATGGGTGTTTTAGCTTAAACTGTTTGCAGCCCAGACATAATACAGTGAGAACCATGAGAATATGGGCCTTCTCTAAACTGGAGACTGTTTTTCAAAGTTTTTTGGTGGC
>NW_006294778.1:5259982-5307891 GCF_000327345.1 Myotis davidii
TCTGCCCTTCTCCAGGACTGGTTGTTAAACATTGCTGCAACTGCTTACCCCTGTGGTATGAATTAAAGTTCATTTACAACATACTACTTATATTGGAGTATATGAAGTAACGTATATAGTAATTTACCAATAACATAATAAGCCAATATTAGTTGCTTAAATTAATTACTGCATATAGTCCTTATATTTAAACAAATGCCTACTGGTATGTGAGGGTGTGTGTGTGTGTGTGTGTCTGTCTGTCTGTCAGTGTCTGTTTTGAGTGAGTGAGGAGTTGTTTTTCTAATCTTACCAGTTCATTATATTTTGTGAAGTTTTCAGTGACATCATATTGAATAGATTATTAAAACTAAGTAGAATAGCAATTGATCAGCAGGGCTAAATTAGATGATAATAGACACATCTTTATAAGATTATCTACTCATACTTAAGACTGATTAAAATAAAATGACAGATATTAATTCAATTTTAATTTTATTTTTATTGAAAATTCTGATCTCCTAATGTGAGGCATAGCCCACAATTTTATGTGGAATATGATGGGAAGACCAGAGTTCAAGTCTCAATTTCAGCATATATAAGCTACATGTCATTCAGACAAGTCATATCTGAGCTTCAGTTTCCTCATCTATAAAATAGGGGTGATAAAAATGAGATCATCCATGTGAAAGCATTTAAAACTGTACAAAGCTACAAAACACTGGTGGTTATTACTAAAGTGCCTCACAAAGAAATAGTTAATAAGTTAAAATTAGGGCAGAAATGCAGTATTCTTTCCTTAATGAGAAATAATATATAAAGCAAATAAATATTTTAAAAACAATTATTCTGTAAAAAAAATCTAAACTACTTAAATTAGCTAAGATATGGAAGCAACCTAGGTATTCATATGGATGGACAAAGAAACATGAGCTACCCACAAACACACATATATACAATGAAATATTTGTACAGCAATAAAAAAATCTTGCCATTTGGCACAACATGGATGGATCTAAAGGGTATTATGCTAAGTGAAATAAGTCAAAGAGAGACTTATATGTGGAGTCAAAAACAACAACAACAACAACAGCCTGACTGTTATTGCTCAGTAATTGAACATTGACCTATGAACCAGGAGGTCACAATAAGATTTCTAGTCAGGGCACATGCCTGGGTTGTGGGCTAGATCCCCAATAGGGGCTGTTAGGAGGCAGCCAATGAATGATTCTCTCTCATCATTGATGTTTCTATCTCTCTCTCCCTTTCCCTTCCTCTCTGAAATTAATACAAATATATCTAACAACAACAATAAAAATGAACAAACAAAAGAAAAACAGACTCACAGAAATAGAGACCAAAGGGATGGATGCCAGAGGGAGAGAGTGGGGTGGGGGTCTGGATGAGAATTAAAGGTGAATATAATCAATAACATTGTGATAAGTTTGCATGGTGACAGATGATCACTCAAATTAGTGGGGTGATCACATTGTAAGGTATAAAAATGTCAAATCACAAAGCCACTGTTCTCAAAACTGCCTGGTACTGGCACAAGAACAGATATAGAGACCAATGGAACAGAACAGAGAACCCAGAAATTGACCCATGCCATTATGCTCAATTAATATTTGACAAAGGAGGCAAGAGCACACAATGGAATCAAGATAGTCTCTTCAATAAATGGTGTTGGGAAAATTGGACAGATACCTGCAAAAAATTGAAACTAGACCACGAACTTACACCACACACAAAAATAAACTCAAAATGGATAAAGGGCTTAAACATAAGACAGGAAACCATAAAAATCTTAGAAGAATCCACAGACAGCAAAATATCAGACATATGTCATAGCAATATCTTTATTGATATAGCTCCTAGGACAATGGAAACTAAGGAGAAAATAAACAAATGGGACTACATCAAAATAAAAAGCCTCTGCACAGCAAAAGAAACCATCAACAAAACAACAAAAAAGTCCATTACATGGGAGAACATATTTTCCAATGTTATATCCGATAAGGGTCTAATATCAAAAATTTATAGGGAACTCATTCATCTCAACAAAAGGAAGATAAAAAATCCAATAATAATAATAATAACAATAATAATAGTATGGACAAAGGACCTAAATAGAGTGGACATACAGAAGGCCAAGAGACATATGAAAACATGCTCAAAGTCACTAATAATTAAAACGACAATTAGGTACCATCTCACACCTGTCAGGATGGCTATCATCAACAAATCAATGACAAGTACTGGCAAGGATGTGGAGAAAAAGGAACCCTCATGCACTGCTGGTGGGAATGCAGACTGGTGCAACCACTGTGGAAAATAGTATGGAGTTTCCTCAAAAAATTAAAAATGGAACTCCCATTTGACCCAGTAATTTCACCTCTAGGAATATATCCCAAGAAATCAAAAACACCAATTAGAAGGGATATATGCGCCTCTATGTCCATAGCAGCACAATTTACAATAGCTAAGATTTGGAAACAGCCTAAGTGCCCATCAGTAGATGAGTGGATGAAAAAACTGTGGTATATCTACATAATGAAATTCTATGCTGCTGTAAAAAAGAAGGAACTCTTACCATTCACAACAGCATGGATGGACCTGGAGAGCATTATGCTAAGCAAAATAATCCAGTTGGAGAAAGATAAATATTACTGATCTCACTCATTTGTGGAATATAATGAACAATATAAACTGATGAACAAAAATAGATCCAGAGACAGAGAAGCATCAAACATTCCATCAAACCTCAGAGGGAAAGCAGGGAGGGGATCAACAAAAGGACTTGTATGCAATATATGAGCATAATGAATGGACATGGACACTAGGGGGGTAAGGGCATTTGCTGGGGGTGGGAGTGACCTGAGAGAGGTCTGTAACCCCACATGCATTTCCAACTTTCCAGTTTGCTTGGCTCATTCACACCCCTTACAATTAGCTTGTCCAACATAGGACCACAGAAACCCAAGTTTACAGAGTTTAAGTCCCAGAATCTACTCTACACGCATGGATATGGCCATACCACCTAGCCCAGGCAGATTTACAGCAAATCAATGAGAGGCATTCTTTTTGCCAATTACTCCAAACTGGAAACATAAACAAAGGCAGTGAAATTGCATACTTGTGCCATTTGTCCTCTATCGACCTTTTTCCATCAACTAACTTTAGAATCTTAAGGTTTCAAGATAGATCTTGAAAATTAAACACCCCTATGAGGATGCCATTCAAAAGACTTTTCCAAGATTATCCTCTGGGACACTTGTATGTATGTGCTTTCAGCTTCCACTGAAACCTAAGTCAATCTGCTGGTTTCTACTCCATATGGTCTGGCAAGTAACGCCTTCCTTTTCCAGAGCAGGGAGTTAACCCCACAGCAGAAACAATGAGTCACAAGGGCAAGAACCCAGCAATGTAGACGACCCATCACAACCACTCAATCCAGTGTAAACATTCTAACATAGTGTGGGGACTAGACATACATAGTACAGTGTTGCTTCTTCCCAGACCTGACTCATCTTCCTCAAATGCCATAGCAGTCAGTTTAAAACTGAATTCCTCGTCGCAATGGCATGTATTTTGCCTATTGTTTACCATGAAGTTTATGTCAAGGAAAATGTTGCTATAAGAAAGTACGCTTTGTTTATCTACAATGACTCCCTTTTTAGCTTATTATGCTCTAGTCTAGCCATCCTGTTGTATTTCCTGATGAACTATTTAAAGGTCTTGAATGTGACGCTGGTCTCCTTTCACAAAGAGCTGGCTTGTGCCAAGAAAATACTCCTAAACCAGAAGATAACTAGAAACTGGTCTAGAGAAATACAATAACCATTACATTTAAATGATCTGTAAGCAGGAATTGGGGGAGGGAGGTTCTTTATAGTATGACAGCACTGTATTGACAAATGACCAAAGACTGTTTCAGGCATTGCTAACTTCCTATGCCTGTATCCAATTTTCATTGGGATCTCTCCATTCTACTAAGATGCCTCAGAAACACCTCACACTCAGCATAGCCAAGGTTGAACATGCCATCTTTCCCCACAACTAGTTACTTCATAAGTAGTTTCCTTATCATTTTTTAATATACTATATTTTATTAAAAACATCTAACTTAAGCCAAAGACAACTTATTAGTGCCCATATATATTGGGAAAAAAAAAAAGTCAAGATGTAGAATGACTTCAGGCCGAGCTGGATTTAGGACTTCAAAGGTGTCACTAGGATCTGCTACTCTGTCTCTAGGCCTTGCCTTCCTCTGTGTGGGCTCCATCCTCAGATAGGCATTCCCTCAGCAAATTCAAGGTAACTGCCTCAGCACCACCACTTCACATCCACATCTTTTTCAATAGCTCCTACAAAAGCTCTGGGATTTGCATTGAATGTACCAGCAGAGTTGCTGTCAGCAACCGTGACATGTGGCTGGGAGGATGGGATACACCGACTGGCCTTGCCAGCCCTCTCAGAACTGCAGTGGAGTCAATTGCATCCAAGAACTCATGGATTGAGACTGAGGAGGAGGCTGCTCCTGGTGAAAATTGGAATATAATTACCCAGAATATATGCTGAGTGACAACAACAACCATGGTCCATCCATTGCAAAGCTTGTTTCCTGTCCTATGAATGGCACCGTTCACATGCTCACCTTGAGGTCCTCTTTTTGCGCTCCATATCCAGCACTGTACTATTACCACGTTGTCCTGATTCTTTCCCCACAAGGGTCTCTCAGATCTCTCAAATTATCTTTATTTTCAGTTACCATGCTTGCTATGTACCAACTATTTTAAGTTCTTTACATGTGTTAATTCACTTAATCCACAAACATTTAATGCAACTCTTTGTTTACAGGTGAGAAAACTAAGACACAAGAGGTTTAAGTGAACTGCCAGAGGCCATAGAGCTAAAGGTTACTGAACAAGATTTAAACACGGGCAGTGTGGCTGCAGATACAAGCTTTTCAGTGTTATGCTATATTCTTAAGCGTGTCTGGTATTTTCATCGTAAGCATGTTTGCCATAAACATCTTTGCCGCAAGGATTTTTGCAGCAAGCATTTTCACCACAAACATCTTCACCACACAACTAAAAATGGTGGCAGAGTAGGAGGATGCTGCACAACTAATTGGCCATAAGGCAATTTTGCCATGAAAGATGAAATAACAAAACATAAAAGATAGGTATTAAAAAGGACGTAATAAAACAAAAATTAACAACATAAATTAAAAAGATCTTATTGTAAAAAATGAAAATACATTGTCTTTGAAGTCTTTCACTCATAGTATTAAACTTTATTATTATTATTATTATTATTATTGCTTATTGATTTGTCTTCTTTTTATTTTTGGCATCACACTTTTTCTTTTTCACTACAGTTTCTTCCTTCACTAAAAGAGGTATTGGTTTCCAACTAAAGAACTGATAATTAATGCTCTGGAAGACTGTTATGAATTAGTAGCCACCATAGCTCAGTAAACTTGGTTTTCATGGGTGGGCGAGATGATTATGCTCACAGAAGGATTTGTAATCTGATATGTTATCATTTTCTAGGTAGTATGCAATCTAGCCTTATACGTTCTTTTGCAATCTGGCTTTATGTGTAATTGTGACCATCCACTATTTTAATACAATCACATCTACTCATCATGGTATATAGGCCATTATGAAGGCTAAAACTTATATAAGATACAAATGGGAGTACTGAGAGAACTTCATCAATGGAGAATGAAGACAAACTGACAAAGTACATGAATCTGCCAAATGTAAACCAAGCTGTCAACCAGCTATTTTATTTTTTATGGTGACATTGTCTTAGGGCCAATTAGCTGTGCGGTGAAAATGCTTGCGGCAAACATGTTTACAGCAAAAATGCTTACAGTGCAAACACATAGAACCATTCATAAGGGTATGCAAGCATGCAAAAATGCTATCCCAGATATTTTGAGAAACACAAAAATGAGATGGGGAATGGAATAAGAAAGCACACAAATGCATAAAATCCCCGATGTCATATTATATAATACCAGGCTTTCTCGCTTTTAAAACACACAAATGGTAACAAAATCTTTCTGTTTGGAGAGATGGTATTGGTTCACAGAGAATTATTTCAGTATAAAAATTCCTGGGTTCAAATGTGTTTGTGACTCAATTACACAGTGGCAGTTGATATTTATGTTAAAAATGAAAAACAAAACTAACATGTTATTTTGGGCACTAAACTGTGTTTAAAACTGCTGCATTTATGTTTTTGAAATATTTCTCTACAACTACTAACCTTTCCAATAAGACCAGCTCTTTGACATTTCTTAAAAATTTCCATGCAAGGCTTATGTTTTTCTGCTTAAAAAAAAAAGGCAACAAAATATCATGACTGGAAGAGATTAAAAATGGTGGCAGAGTAGGAGGATGCTGCACAGACATGCTCCCAGGAACAAGCTGGAATTACAACTTAAACATGGAAAGGCTTCCTGAATAATCAATGGAAAACTCACAGGAGAGAACCCTGATACCCCAGGACCAAAGGTGGAGACCGCATGGAGACTGGTAGGAGGGGCTGAGGCCCAAAAGGGCTGGCCAGGCACCCACAGGCAGCAACTGAAGTCCCAGAGAGATAATCTCAGCTGTGGGAGGGTGCCACTGAGAACTCTCGGATCTAATCCCAAAGCTGGGTTCCCCAGCAGAGAGCACCAAACTGAGGAGGGTACCCACATAACATCTAGCTGTGAAAGGTAGTGGGAGCTGTCTGCTAGGGAGTGGCAGCTGAAAGTTCAGGCACCCTTTTAAAGGGCCAACACACAAAAATTCCCTGTGGATGCACCCACCTTGTGCTCTGGCAGAGAGAGGGTGAAGCAGACTGGAGCTGTAAGAACAGAACCCAGGACCAGGTACTCAGGGAATAGAGCTCAGAAGGCAGACACCCCAAGTTTCCTGGGCTGAGTCATTCCCTCACCCAGCGGAGGACACCTTTCCCACATAGACATCTGCCTTGCCTCAGGGGAAGACAGTCGGCACACCCTATTAGAAAACACCTTGCCCTGGGGCCACTTAACACATTGCACACCAGTAGTTTTATTGATAGCTTTACCCAGTGGCCAGATAAGTTTCTATTGAACAAAACGTTTTACAAAGTATCATACTTTAAAAAGATCTTAGCTTGTAAGAACATGTAATAAATTGAAGCAGGGGGTCCCTCGGGGGTGAGGACAACGGGCGTCTGCATGCACGACTCCAGAGACCAGGTTCAGTTACGCAGATCCGTTTTATTGTGGAACTACAGGAGTATATATAGCATAAGGGGACCAATCAGAGGGAGACACGTTGCTACAGGCGACCAATGGCTGAAAGGCTGGGGTACCGTGCACGTGGCTCTAGGAGTTGTTCAGGCGCGTTGCTACTTCCTGGTGTGCCGAGGAAGCATGTCATGGTGGAGTGTGCTCACACCAATGCATCAGCCGCAGCTCTGAGACATACTTCCCAAGCTCTACGTACAATAAATAACTTCAAAATGCAATGGGTATTTAATTTTAAGGCATGTCTTTAACATTTATGTAAAACACTGTGTAATATGAAAACACCAGAGCGCTTGTGATCCACCCACAATGTGTTAAGAGATTAAAAGTAACAATTAGCTTCCAGGCAGAAGCAACTGCCCCACCCTGTTGAAAAAAAACTCTCGCCACACCTGAGGATGATTGCCTGGAGGCAATCAAGTCAGAATCCTATTAGTCTGTACCAGTGGTTCTTAACCTTCTGGCCCTTTTTTTAAAAATATATTTTATTGATTTCCTTCTTCTGCTTTTTCTGAAAAGCAACCAAGTTTGTTGCTCTGTTTAAAAGAAAGTAAAAGTTTTTAAAAGAAACTCCTTAAATGTGGCTTAGAAATTACTCTGGGACGACTTACCTAAAGCATAGTCACAAACCCAAATGGACAACCAAAATGAAGAAACAAAGAAACAACCCCCAAATGAAAGAACTATCGAATTCTCCAGAAGAAGAGATAAATGAAGCCGAGATAAGAAATTTATCTGAAACAGAGTTCAGAGTAATGATATTAAAAATGCTCAACAGTATGAAAAAAAGATATAGTAACTATGAAAAAAGAAGTCTGAGATAAAGAACAACAAAACACAAATAAAGAACATAGCGGAAGGAATACACAGCAGATTAAGGGAAGCTGAGGATCAAATCAGTGAATTAGGAGACAGAGTTGAAAATATCACTCAATTAGAGAATCAAAAAGAAAGAACAATTAAAAAACAGGAGGACAGCTTAAGGGAGCTGTGGGACAATGTGAAATGTAACAATACTAGAATAGTAGGTGTGCCAGAAGAGGCAGAAAGAGAGGAATAGAGAAGGTGTTTGAAGAAATAATGGCAAAAAATTTCCCTAACCTGGAGAAGGAAAAAGTCATATAAGTTCAGGAGACACAGAGAACCCCAAATAAGAAAAAACCCAAACAGATCCATGCCCAGACACATCATAATTAAAATGCCAAAAATTAAAGACAAAGAGAGACTCTTAGGGCAGCAAGAGAAAAGAAAACTGTTACCTACAAAGGAGTTCCTATAAGGCTGACACCTGATTTGAGGTAATAAATAGATATAATAAAATTAATTTTTTATTTAGCTGGGAGAGGGGAAGAACTCAAATGAGTAGACCAAAAGGACTTACTGTGTACCAAAAACTAATTAACTTTTAAAAGCTGCCACATCAAAGCAGCCTAGTGATATTTTTAAATTACTAGGAAAAGCAAAGAATTCTATAAGCATTCAGATAAATTTAAAGAGTTCCTCCAACTTCCAGAAATGGAAGGTTAGGTTATTCATACCAACTCTAATTGCTAAAATTATTTTCTTAAGAGCACCAAAGAACTCAAAAGATAGTGAGGATGAGATGCCAAGACAAACTTTAGGAGAAAGTAAATAGCTAGAAAAGTGAACAGCCACAAAACTGCCCTTTCCCTGAGGACATCGGCTGATCCAGATAAGAGAGAGTTGCACTTTAGATGATATCAAGAGACATGGAGTATATACCTCAAAGTCCAGATCCCACCTGAACTGAGGAACCAAACAGGAAATAAGCACCTTAAACGGAAACTCTGAAGTAAGTAAATGCACCTTCTTCACCACAGCCTACATGCAGCAAACTTGAGGAGGATGGGATTTCATGCTGAGCAAAGGAGAAGGGGAAAAGTAGAATGAAAAAACCTATCTCTATAAAATGGTAACCACAAATGAGCTCTCGCGTAGATTTTCAGCCCTAACTCACATCAGTGGGGTGGTCCAGGAAACCTCAAGCTGTAAATTTAGTTTAAAGTGGTTCTGGACTGCCTATGCCTCTGGGGCTCTGACAAGAACAAATGCAAATCCTAACTAGAGGAGAAAACTTCACCCTCAGCCCTAGGGAATCCCCACAAATAATTTTTCAAGGGCAATTGATAACATATAGTCAAAAATAACCAAGCCACAGGAGAACATGGCATGAGTGAGAACAGAAACACAAATAGCCAGCATAAATGTCCAATATTGGAATAATCAGTCACCTTATATATCTGAAAAGAAGTGAAAACTATAAAATGTAACCTGCAAGATACAAGAAAATATGATATTTAAATTTTAAAACTCAATTAAATATGTTTAGCAACAGACTGAACAAAGCAAATGAGAGAATTACTGAACTGGAAAACAGACCATAATAAGTCACTGAAAACACAGCATACAGAGAAAAGAAAATATGAAAGACAATTAGAGACAAAAGAAGATAAAGAAGGATTAAGAATAATTTGATTAAAGGGAGAAAAGATGTGTAACAAAGACAATACTTGAAGAGACAAATGACTGAAAATTTTCCAGAGTTGAAAGATATAATCCACATATTGAAAAAACACTGCGATTATCAATAGGCATGGGTAAAGTAATTGCAACACAAATAATGCAAAAGGATTAATATTTGAAAAAAAAACCCAAAACATTCTAACAATACTATAAGAAATTGAAAATTGGGATTGAAAAGGAGCCCAAAATAAAAATAGGCAAAGGATATGAATAGGCAATTCACAGAAGAAACTTGAATGGCCAAAAGATAATAACAAAATAGTAATCAGCAAAATGCAAATTAACATTAGCAATAATTTTTAAAATTTGACAAGGGTTAAAAAGATTGTGTGGAAATCAGTATTCTTATACAAAGTTGAAGTAAACATGAATTAGTGCTACCACTAGGAGGATAATTTGACAGAATCTATTAAAACTCAAAATGCACCTACCCTATAGCTCCTAAATTCCAATTCTAGGACTCTTTTCTAAGAATAAAAATAATCATTGCTGCATAAGGATGCATGCATATTAATTGTAATGCTATTCACAATCATGAAAAATTGTTATTCACAATCATGAAAAATTGAAAGAAAACTATAATAAAGGAATGTGATTGTGCATGCATATATTTGATGGGATACTATGCAACGGTTGAAAGAAACTAACAAGATCTAAATGTTTCAATGTGAATAGATCTGAAAAGTGTATTGTTGAATTAAGAAGTAAATAAATCTTTGAAAGCATAAGCACCAAATTTATTAATTGTTTCAGGTTGGGGTTTTGAAGATAAGGAAACAGGTAAAGGAGTAGAGACAACAGGATCTTAGCTAATCTGTTGTACTCATTGTTTTCAAAAGTGAATGTACTCATATTTTATTGTGTAATTAAGAATTACATTTTAAAAGGTTCAGAAGGATCAAAATTAGTAAACATGACAACAAAGTGATTTTTTGCAACAGAGTTTTCAGCTATTGCTAATTCAAACTGCCATTTTCTGCAACATTATATAGCTTAAGTTCACTATTGCTATCAGTTAAAATACATTATCCTGTGACAAAGGTCTTTGACTCAGTCTTGGTAAAAATAACAGCTGTAACAATAGCAATGTCTTTCAATGCTATTTAAAGAGAAGGTTTGAGTTGTTAACACAAGTGTTCTTAAAAATGCAAAGTATTGGGCAAGCTATTACCCTTTGTTTTAGCTAAAGGAGTTTAGAGAAATTATATATATATAATCAGTTACCATAACCTTTAAATGAAACCTATACTTAACCTGCATCATGTTATTTTAAAGTTGAATTTCTGCCTAAGTCTACAGAATAAGGCAGTTTGCCTACAATATTCAAAGGTTTGTTTTAATAATTTCAAGGACTGTTGACTTATAAAATGTTGAAAACATAAATTCTTGTTTTAAGAAACTACATGTTTTAGAATGTCAGTCCTAGAGAATTGCCTTTGTTCACATAAAACTGTAAACCATGCTTATTATACAGTTTGCATTTGCTAAGTTTACAACAGTTAAAACACTCCCTCTGACCTCCTCTCCACTCCAGTCTTGTTACAGTTAATTCAACCAGACTGGATGCCTTTCTATGGAGGATGAAAAAGTAAATTGGAGACTTTCTTTCTTGCAGAACTTATTTTTGCAAGTAAATTAAACAAGCAATTCAAACATTATTCTGGAGGTAAGAGGCAGGATTTTATTCTATGGCACGTGATTCACCAGGAACTTAGTCATAGTCATGGCAATTAGCATCTTGCTTTTTCCCTTACAAAAATAAATTCCCCTATTGAGAAAGATTTAAACATAAAAATAAAATCAGAAAAAAGGTATTAAATGAAAGTTCCCTGGTCAATGAAAGCTCCCTGTACATGACATAGCAGAAATGGGTAGAAATATCCTGCCATTTACCAGCTCAACACCACATTCCTCCTCAGAGTCCTTTCCACATTCGATTATCAGAAATTCCTCCTGGTATAGGCCAGATCTTTAGCTGATATGGCCGGGATTTGGTGCTGCTATAATTTCATATCTCTTCTATTATCTTCATTAATATTTTAAAGGGGAGTTGGGAAATGAGTCCCCCCTCCAAGTGAGGAGCATATATAGGAGAATAATAGTTATAACCTGAACATTTTCACTAATGAACTAGACAGACACCTATGAAACATCCCTTCTGAGAAGTAATACAGCAATGTCTACCTTCATGGAAATTCAATCTGCTCACTGACAACGTGGAGCAAACAGATGGAAAAAGAAAATTTAGGTCATGCAAAATGAAAAAGACAAGATAGTTACCTCAGAAAGGATGATTTGAATATAAAAAATATGAAACAAGCTACTGGAAACTGTGGTGAAGCCCTTAAAAGATTTTTACTAAAAATGACTACACATGATCACACTAAGAAAAATCAAAAACATGAAAAGTGCCACATCCTACTATGTCATACCAGTTGTCAGAAAATGTATGCCCAAAAATACTTGATTCGTTCCTTGTTTTAAATTAATACATCCTTATAAGCTAAATTTTATAGTGCAAAATGAAATAAACTTTAGTGATTTTACTTCTTTTTCAAGCTAATGCTCTAATGAAACCTTTTTCACTGTTTATTTTAAAATTTTTGTCACCATTTAAAATGGGTTTCTCTAAAAAGTAGTTTATTTCTCATACCATTTTGCTCTGGTCATGAGGACTGCATAATGAAATCGGAACCCGAGGACTTTCAAACACAAACCTTAAGTCCCTAGTTCTTGTTTTCAGTCAAGAAATCCCACACAAAATAAGAGTCTTCATTCTTTTTTCTAAACCTCGGAAAACAGTACACATAGAAAATTAGGTACAATGGGTTCAATTTTAAATAACAAAGGCCTTAAAACTATGACATTTGGAGGGAACACTAGATCAAACATTATAAAGCGACTTTCCATTAAAATGCTTATTACTCTATATAGCTCAAATATATATTTTAAATTTGCGTGTTTGGAAAACTCAGCATAGATTACAGGATTAGGGTTCACTCCAGCTTTCCAACTGGATCTAAGCCTAAAGCAGAAATAAAGGTTCTTTTTCCCCTACACACACTATCACCATTAACATGAAAAAAGAAGCTAAACAAATCCAGACTAGTAGCTTTGATTAAAACCATAAAGTACACCTTTGTTGGGCTACCTATATTCTGGGGGCCAGACTTCATTCCACGCGTCTCTGATCCAGATCTTTCTCTGTGGTTGACAAAGAAAGTTTCAACGTGAAAATGAAAGTGGGCTCAACCGTTCTCAAGTTCTGAGGAAAATCAGGGCAAGTTTGTTCTTATAAGACATAATTTTTTCAAATTGAAAACAACCAGGCTCTTGTTTCTGGCCCAGCTCACTCTTCTCAGATTTCACTATCTAGAATCTAACCTCTTTGTCAAAAACACCGCCTTCAAGATTCAATACCTAAGAGATCAGCCGAAGGACTTGTATGCATGCATATAAGCATAAGCAATGGACACAAGACACTGGGGAGTAGGGGAGGCTGGGGGAAGGCCAAGGGGGGGGGGGAAGGAGACATATGTAATACTCTTATGTATACTTTAAGCAATAAAACAAAATTTTAAAAAAAGATTCAATACCTAAAGCACAATGGCAGAGAGGCAATCCAGATCGATTCCTACCTGAAAATCCATGACTAATAATGGTAGAAGGTCATGAGTGAGACTAGAATAAAGAACCTAAGGCCAGTATGCTTGCTTAACCTGGGGTCCAAGGATAGAACTGGAGAGGTTCATGATCATGGGTGGGGGAAATATATTACATCTTTTCTTTTTCATGAGACTCTAACTTGATATTTCACTCAATTATTTTCGGTTCCTACCTGAAAATCCATGACTAATAATGGTAGAAGGTCATGAGTGAGACTAGAATAAAGAACCTAAGGCCAGTATGCTTGCTTAACCTGGGGTCCAAGGATAGAACTGGAGAGGTTCATGATCATGGGTGGGGGAAATATATTACATCTTTTCTTTTTCATGAGACTCTAACTTGATATTTCACTCAATTATAAATAGAGGCAACAAATGAGCAATATGAGCAGCATGTGTAATTTTGTCACCAATAAAAATCACAAATATTTTCACGCCACAGTACAGTTGCTACAGATACCTAAAAATATCCTTTATATTCATCAAATTCCACAATTATGGTAGTAGTTAACCTACTGCTAGAATTGCCTATGATGATAGTCTTCCTGCCTGTAGATGCCCAGCATGCAACATGGGTAACCAACGATTGAACAACTCTGCACTTCAGGGTCATTCGGTCACCATATTCTCATGGCCTCACATTAAAGTCGCATGTTCTCGCCATGTTGCTTTTTAGTATTCCCCATCTACAATTACTGGCCAATCATTGAAAGAGTTGAGCCAGAGACTACCTCAGAGTTTAATGTTCTCATTTAAGCTAAGCAATAATAGCCCTATATTAATACTGTCTTTAATGAATAAAATTAACTTTAACAGCTATATTTTAAATGCATTGTTTTATAATTCAATGTATTAATTAAGAAGTACATATGACTGTGCTATAAATTTAATATGTTGATAACTGTATATAAATATGTTTTCTTTGTAATTCATTGTACAGTCATGCATAGCTTAATGACAAGGATACGTTCTGAGAAATATGCCATTAGGTGATGTGCAAACATCACAGGGTGCACTTACACAAACATGGATGGTATAGCCTACACACCTAGGCTTCATGGCCTGTTGCTCCTAGGCTACAAACCTGTACAGAACGTTACTGTACTGAATACTGTAGGCAACTGTAAGATAATGGTAAGTATTTGTGTATCTAAACATATGTAAACATAGAAAAGGTAAAGTTTTAAAAAAAGGTTATAAAAGATAAAAATGGTTCACCTGTACAGGGCACCTACCATGAATGGAGCTTGCGGGACTGGCAGTTGCTCTGGATGAGTCAGTGAGTGAGTGATGAATGAATGTTAGGGCCTAGGGCAGTGATGGAGAACCTTTTGAGCTCGGCGTGTCAGCATTTTGAAAAACCCTAATTTAACTCTGGTGCTGTATCACATATAGAAATTTTTTGATATTTGCAACCATAGTAAAACAAAGACTTATATTTTTGATATTTATTTTATATATTTAAATGCCATTTAACAAAGAAAAATCAACCAAAAAAATGAGTTTGCGTGTCACCTCTGACACGTGTGTCATAGGTTCACCATCACTGGCCTAGGGTATACTGTAGACTTCACACACACTGTACACCTAGGCTACACTAAAGTGGGGTCAGGGGCTGGGTGGAGGTGGGCAAAGTGAGGGGACTGGAGATATCTGTAATGGTGTCCACAATAAAAATCAAGTTAAAAAAGAAAAATATGACATAAAAATGTAAATATTACTTAAAATATTTTTTTCATCAATAATAAATTACCCTTAGCTTACTTTAACTTTCTACTTTATAAACTTTTTAAGTTTTTAAACTTTTTACTCTTGTAATAACACAGCTTAAAACACAAACATATTGTACAGCTACACAAAAATATTCTTTATATCTTTATTCTATAAGCTTTTTTTCTATTTTAAAACATATTTATTTTACTTTTTACACTTTTTTGTTAAATACTAGCACACGAACACACACATTAGCCTAGAACTGCACAGGGTCAGGATCATCAGTATCACCTCTTCTATCTCCATATCTTGTCCCACTGGAACGTCTTCAAGGGCAATCACATAAATGAAGCTGTCATCTCCTATGATAACAATGCTTTCTTCTGAAATACTTTCTAAAGGACCTGTATGAAGCTCTTCTTCTTTTTATTGAAAAAAAATTTTTTTTTATTGATTTCAGAGCAGAAGGGAGAGGGAGAGAGGAAAACATCAATGATGAAAAAGAATCATTGATTGGTTGCCTCCTGCATGCCCCACAATGGGAATCAAGCCCACAACCTGGCATGTACCCTGACCAGGAATCAAACCGTGACCTGCTGTGTCATAGGTCAGTGCTTAACTACTGAGCCACACCAGTTGGACTGAGGTTCTTCTTGAGGAAGTGTCACTCTTTTCAGAAATATGTCCCTGATGGCCTGGTTGGTTTGGGTTTTTTTTCTTTTCATTATAGATTTGTTTGTAAGCAGATAATGTATCATAAACATTCCTCTCTATTAATAAAAACCATTTGGTGTGGTGGGGGTGGGGGGGGGTCCGTGTTTTCAAACATTTTTAGGAGCTCCAAATGCTTCTGATAAACCCTTCCCTATGAATTTCCTTGGGGATTCCTCTTTTTCTTCTCTTGCAGATTCCTTTCTGATGCATCTTCTTCAGCTCTGTATTCCTGAATCAGTTCTGACAACTCCTCATTAGTTAATTCCTCAAGAACCACCTCTAGGAGCTCCTCAATGTCATCCTCATCCACACCTGGACTAAGGTTCTTTGCCATCTCAACCACAGCCTTATTGATTTTTGAAAACTCTTCATCCTTGACAAATCTTTTGAAGTCATGAACAAACCTCTTCCAGATGCCATTTATACACTCCTTGGTGACATCACCCCAAGCCCAAGCAAGGTTTTTAACGCAGTCATATATGTTATAACCCATCCAGAATTACATCAGTGTCTTCCTCAGTTGCATCAATAACCTGGGCAAAGGTCCCCCCTCAGGTAATAGGCCTTAAAAACTGCTATATACTCCTTGATCCATTGGTTGGATCAAAGAGGGGGTGTTAGAAAGGAGAAACACCACTTTGAATTGGGATAAAGATCACCAATAAAGGGAGGGTGTCCAGGAGCATTACCAACAATAAGCAAAATCTTGAAAGGTATGCTATTCCCCAAATAGGACTTCTCCATTTCTCTGGCATAGAAATTCAGGAGGACAACTTGGAGGAGGAGCTGTAACATCCATGACTTCCTATTGACTCCATAGTACACTGGCAGTCTGTGCTTATCAATATGCTTGAAGGCCCTGGGATACTCCCTGTGCCACATCACAAAGGATTTCAATTTGTAGCCTGCAACATTCCCCTAAGCAAGACCATTGTCCTGTCCTTAAAAGCCTTGAAACCTGGCATTAACTTGGCTTCCTTATGGATGAAAGTCCTTTCAGGCATCTGTTTCCAAAATAGGGAGGTTTCATCCATACTGAACATTTGCTCTGGCAAGTAAATTTCCTACACAATCAGCTTATAGTTTTCAAAAATTCTTAAGCTACCTTCACATCAGCACTTGCAGACTCATCACGCACTTTCACATTACAAAATAAATAGTGATTCCTGGATTGTTTAAACCTCCCAGAGCTAGCAATAAATTCCACATAGTCAGGGCCAGCCTTTTCTTTCAACATGGCAAACTAATTTTTGCCTTGGCCATGATCGGCATGACACTGAGCGGGATATGCTTCTGTGTCTGGCCTTTGATCCAGGTCATAAAAAGTTTCTCCCCCTCTGATATTGGCCCATCTCAAATTTTTGTTAGTCTCATTGCAGTCAATGAAGCAGATCCTTTAACAACTTCCAACACTTTGTACTTTTTTGTTGTTGTTCTTTTTTCATCACTTTGTTCTTATACTTCAAGATTATAGCTCTTGTGGAATGGGACATGCCCGACTGGCAAGCAATAACCATCACTGATTTTGCACCCTCATAAGCCTTAATCACTTTTAATTCTGTTTCCAGGTCAATTGCTCAACGTGGCCTCTTACTGGCAACATCAGCAGTGAATTTTCTATGCTTAGAGGCTATGATGAACAAAACAACATGCGATTAAATTAAGCACAAGGAAAAATGATGCAATCAAGAGATGTAGTAAACACAAGTTGTACAAGGTTGCTGCTGGCATCACATAGCATATTGCACTTATTTACAGCAGACATTTTTATAAGTAGAAATACTACACTCTAAAATAATGACATAAAGTATAGTATAAGTAAGTACACAAACCAGTAATAGTCGTTATCATTACCAAGTATTATGTACTATGCAAAATTGTATGTGCTATACTTTTTTAAAAAATATATTTTATTGATTTTTTTACAGAGAGGAAGGGAGAGGGATAAGAGAGTTAGAAACATCGATGAGAGAGAAATATCAATTAGCTGCCTCCTGCACACCCGCTACTGGGGATGTGCCCCACAACCAAGGTACATGCCATTGATTGGAATCAAACCTGGGACTCTTCAGTCCACAGGCCGATGCTCTATCCACTGAGCCAAACCAGTCAGGGCTATGAGCTATACTTTTATATGACTGTCAGTGAGTAGGTTTGTTTATACCAGCATCACCACAGACACATGAGTAATGCATTGAGCTACCACCTTATGATGGCAACAACGTCATGAAGCAACAGGAATTATTTAGCTCCATTATAATTTTATGGGATGACTGCCATACATGCAGTCCGTAGTTGACCTAAACATCATTATGCAGTGCATAACTATATTTTATTTTATTCGCTTAAAAACACTATTCTTCCATAGCCGTTTTGGCTCAGTGGCTAGAGTGTCGGCCTGAGGAATGAAGGGTCGCGAGTTCGATTCTAGTCAAGGACAAGTACCTCGATTGTAGGCTCCCAGCCCTGGTCAGGTGGCATGCGGGAGGCAACTAATAGATGTGTCTCTCTCACATTGGTTTCTCTCTCTGTCTCTCCCCTTCCTTTTCACTCTGTTTAAAAATCAGTGGGAAAAAATATCCTCAGATGAGGATTTTAAAAATAAACCACTATTCTGATAAGTGTTTCATAAGCTTCACCAGATGGCCAAAATGATTCATGGCACGGAAAAGACCAAGAGATGCTGACTAACATGTCAAAGGTGAAAAAATGCCCTTTTTTGAGGGAAATTTGGGCCTGTAGATATAGTCAATTCATCTGATTTAGGCCAAAAAAAGTTATTGAAATTTTATATATATAACTATCCTCTCATATACTTCAAATATAAGCACTAATTTTATTAACCAATGCTACCTCAATAAATTGAATTCAAAAAAAAGAAAAAAATCATCATTGCAAACACTATAAGCCAAAGTAGAAATCCTAGAAACCATCCCATTTAAACTTCCTTCTCTAACCACCACCCACCATAGTTACAGAAATGCAAACACCATATTCTTTTGTCAATACAGACATTCCCATCCATTTATCCTGAGTCATGCTCATTGCCAGGTAAATTCATTGAATGCTGCCAAAAGCACCAGGTCTCATGTTAAAGCATGGCCCCCCTTTTAAAAGAGACAGTAAATTGAAGAATGCATTTTGAGGCTATTTTAGAATGGGATGATTCACAGAATTCATTTGTGAAGTTTACAGGACTGTTTTCCCACCTAACAGGATTTACTGGCTTTTCCTCACAATGCGATTTACATGTTCTTTTTAGCTAGTAAAAAACCTTTCCCTCATTGACCTCTGAAAAATGCTCTTGAACCCTCCTTTCCTTGCTCCCTCTCGATTGTGACTTAGAAAGTCCTCAATTGACTATGAAAAATTTTCCCATTTTCATGAGTTTTTTGTTCATTTCTTCTTCTCACCTCTTCATCTTATCAGAAACCCGATTCTCTAGAACACACTCTGACTTATTTCACTGGCATATGTTGACGGCATAAATTATGCCTCAAGGAATTTACAGTCAGAATTGGAATACAGGATAAAATTTACATGGCCCAACATGTGAGGATCAGTCAACATGCTATGGAAATATGGATAATGAAGAGATTGGCTCTGCTGGGGGAAGCCAGATTTGGTTCACAGAGAAGGTAATCCCAGAGACAGATCTTAAAGAAAGAAGCTTGAAAAAAATAGAACAGACACGAAAATTGGCTATATAATCTTCTGTACTAGGAAAGACATGTTGAAAGAGATCCAAAATCATCCAAGGTGAGACAAAGAGAGAGAGAAGATAGTTCTACATGAGAATCAAATTTAAACTAATCAATATGCAGTTAGAGAAATAAACGTAATGTTAATCCTGACTCACTCTTCTGGAAACCGTACTAAAATGGCATTACAGGAGTTTAAGATAGGAACTCACAAGTATAAAGAGAACAACAGAGGAGATGAGAGCAACAGAAATTTGGAAACAAGAAAGCAGATGAGGAGTAGAACTAACTAGCAGGTCAGAGAAAGCTGAAACCAACTTGGCCATGAAGGAAGCCCAGAACTAAATTGATATGGGCTGTAGAATCCCAGAGAGCCTCAGTTAACCCTCAGGTATCCCAGAACATAAGTGTGTAAGTGGAGCTAAATATGGGTGAGCTGATGGAAAAGTCCAAATAAGAAGTAATAGGATTCCTGGACCACCAGCTGGGTGACAACTCTTCCCCAACTTTGGCAGAAAGATGAAGGCTTTCTTTTCTTACATACTGAACCAAGTAGGTCCTGGACATGGGAACACAAGGCTCATTGAAAACTGGAGTGAGATGTGTTACTAAAAGAAAAGAAAGGGAAAATATGGAAAGAGATTACTGAAATGATGCTATTTGATAGCCCCTATTCTTAACTTGGTTCCCAGAACACAGGCAGCCAACCTTTTGCACTCTCAGGCAGGGGATTAAAGAATTTTAGTCTGGAAAAATTGACCCACTGGGGAAAAAATAAATAAAAATTGCAGGTGTCATATGTAATATATATAATACAGGGGTGGGCAGAAGTAGGTTTACAGTTATAATACAAATAAATAATACAAAAGTAAACTCTGTGTCCTACGTACTCACAACTGTAACCCTACTTTTGCCCACCACAATATATCCGGAATTATCCCTCAAAATGGCCCCTTTATATTATCCAAATATGAAGTACATCATTTAAAACCCTCACAACGAACACAATACAAAGTCTCTCAGCTCTTAAATATAATGGGACTACAAGGTCATCAAACATTTGAGAAAAGGCCGAAACCGGTTTGGCTCAGTGGATAGAGCGTCGGCCTGCGGACTGAAGGGTCCCGGGTTCGATTCCGGTCAAGGGCATGTACCTGGGTTGCGGGCACATCTCCAGTAGGAGATGTGCAGGAGGCAGCTGATCGATGTTTCTCTCTCATCGATGTTTCTAACTCTCTATCTCTCTCCTGTCCTCTCTGTAAAAAATCAATAAAAAATATATTTAAAAAAAAAAAACATTAGAGAAAAGAATATAATACTAAAGAGAAGAATAAACGCAAACAAAAGGCAGAGAAGACACTTGGAGGAAAAGAGCCCATACTGGAAACAGAGGAAACCCTCAAAAATATAATCAATATCTTACATAAGATGAGATACTGTGTTCATAAAAAAAAAAAACGCAAGGTGATAGAAAAAAACTCTTAGAAATTACAAATATGATAGAACAAATGAAAAAGTTAGTAGGAAGATTAGAAGATAAACTTGAACCCTCCTAGAATATAGAGCAACAAAGTTTTTACAACATTTTCAACTTAGTCTTTCTTCTGCCCAGGCAGCCTTTTAATGTAAAAGGTCCTATTTCATCTTGTTCGTACATCTTGAGTAAGTACATTAAAAGACAGTTCGATATACTTCTTGAATATCATGTAGTTTGTTTCTGACAGAATAGTGATGAAGTCAACAGTCATATTTCTGCTTTCAGCAAAAAATATATTTTATACTTTGCTATGTTATAATTACTTTACTTTCACAGAGAAAAAGGGTGTAAACAAGTTTGTTATTTGTCGTTCCTGAGAAATTCACAGCCTTCATTATGTATTTTCCATTGTTGGTAACAACCTAAGGTAACTTTATTGATTTCAGAGAGGAAGAGAGAGGGAGAGAGAAAGATCAATGATGAGAGAGAATCATTGATTGACTGCCTCCTGCATGCTCCCCACTGGGGATTGAGCCTGCAACCCAGGCATATCCCCTGACCAGGAATCGAACTGTGACCTCCTGGTTCATAGGTTAACACTCAACCACTGAGCCACATTGGGCAACTTAAATGAAATGGATATTTTTTCAAGAAAATGTACATTGTGAAAATTAATTTGAGAATAAGTAAAATAAAAATCTTAACAGACCACTAATCATTCAATAAATTGGAAAATATGACCAGACACCCATTGATATAATGAGCTCTTTTTTATAACATATTTTATTGATGTTTCACAGAGAGGAAGGAGGAGGGACAGAGAGTTAGAAACATCGATCAGCTGGAGATGTGCCTGCAACCAAGGTACATGCCCTTGACCGGAATTGAACCTGGGACCCTTTAGTCTGCAGGCTGAACTGGTTAGGGCTATAATGAGCTCTTGAGAGTGGATCCTGTGTATCTCTTCACAACTCTTTGTTAAGTGACATCATTTGGTAGCTTGAAGTCTCTCATGATAGGAGTATTTATGTCACAGAAATTGGCAAAGGCTATAAATATGGGCCTTTTCTTTTCAGAAAGCTAGTTGTTGAACATTTGCCAGAACACACCTGGAATTACCTCTCCATCCAACCAGGTCCAGTGGTTTCCAAGTAAACTAGCAAACATTCAAGTTGAAAAATAATTGCTGTATTATATTTCTTAATAACTATACTCACATTCCTTTCCACATAATTGTTACATATTCTTCATTTTACAAGTTCTCTATACTCTGTTTCCAATCCTCCCCCCATTCTGACTAGAGTCCTCTCCAATCAGGCTTTCATCCCACCACTCCACTGGAACTGCTGGTGTCAAGGCCATTAGTGTTTGAAAAACTCCAATGATCAGTGTAATGGAAGACATAATCTCAAACAGACTCTTATCATATTTTAAACAACATTGTATCATACATGTCCAGAATAATATTAAAAGTCACTAAACTTAGGAAGAAGTAGGAAAAACGTATGAAGACCCAAAACCAGGAGGAAAAAGTCAGGAGAAGCCTAGAGATGGCACCAATGTAAGAATTAACTGATAAGGACTTTAAAGTAACTGTTACAAATATATTCGAGTCTTTAAGGAGAAAAGGGGCTTTATTGAGTGAATATATCCAGTTTCTAAAAATTAGAAGAAGAAAAAAAGAGAAAACTCTAGAACAGAAAAAAGTATCTCAAATGAAAATGTCACTACATAGGCTTAACTGTGGACTATATATTTCAAGAGAACAGTTAAGTTTTGGAGATCGGACAAAAGAAACTATCTAAACCAAAGCACAAAAAGGAGAAAATCAGTGCTATGTTATAATTACTTTACTTTCACAGAGAAATCATCATCAGAGAAATGCAAATTAAAACCCTATGCTTGTCAGAATGTTTATCATCAATAAATTAGTGATGATTAGTGATGTTTCACTCTCTCATCTTTTCCTCCAAGCACAAAAAGGAAAAAAAAAAAAATGAATGCAGCCTCATTGGCCTGTAGAAAAATATCAAGTTATCTAATCTACACTAATAAAAGAGAAACATGGTAATTAGCGTACAACCGCTACCCTTTTCATTGGCTAATCAGCGAGATATGCAAATTAACTGTCAGCCAGGATGGCGGCCGGCAGCCAGGCAGCTTGAAACTAACATGAGGCTTGCTTGCGTCAGTGACAGAGGACTCCAACGTTCCCCGCCTGCCGCTGCAGGCCTCTGAGCCAGCAGTTTAAGAAACGCTGTAACAAATACCACCGGACTTCAGCCAGCAGGATTGCAACATGGTAAGCAAAGGCCAGAAACCTACTTTCAGCAGCGGAGGCCTAAGAGCTGGAGCCAAGCCTCAAGCTAAAGCTGGCCCAGAATAAAATAAAAAAAATAAAAAGGAAAAAAGGAGCAGTTGGGAGCTTCAGTCACCCCCAGCCTGAAAACAGCCCTCAGCCCCTCACCCAGACTGGCCAGGCATCCCAGTGTGGATCCCCACCCTGAAGGGTATGTTACCAGCTGCAAACAGCCATCATCCCCTCACCCAGGCTGGCCAGGCACCCTAGTGGGGACCCCCACCCTGATCCAGGACACCCTTCAGGGCAAACCAGCCAGCCCCCACATGTGCACCAGGCCTCTATCCTATACAGTAAAAGGGTAATATGCCTCCCAGCACCGGGATCAGCGGAGCCGCGAGGCCTCCCGGCACTGGGATCAGCGTGACAGGGGGCAGTGCCCAAACCCCCTGATCGGCCCTGCGGCTCTGTGTGTGACAGGGGGTGGGGCCACAACCCCCACTACCCCCCCACAGGCCCTGCTCTGTGTGTGACGGGGTAGAGCCATAACCTCCCCATCAGCCCTGCCCTGGGTGTGAGAGTGGCGGCGCCCCAACCCCCTGATGGGCCCTGCTCTGTGCATGACGGGGTGGCGCCCCAACTCGCCAATCGGCCCTTCTCTGAGCCCAACCAGGGGCTGCACCTAGGGATTGGGCCTGCCCTCTGCCACCCGGGAGCAGGCCTAAGCCAGCAGGTCCTTATCTCCCGAGGGCTCCCAGACTGCGAGAGGGCACAGGCCAGGCTGAGGGACCCCCCTTCCCCCGAGTGCACAAATTTTTGTGCACCGGGCCTCTAGTAAATATATAATTGCAATTCTAGAAGGAGAGAAAAGGGATACTGGAGCAAAAAAGAAAAAAATGAAAAAAAAAAACTTAAAACAAGAGCCACAATTTTTCAAGAAATTTAACTAACTCCATCCAGATAAACACAAGAAAAAAACCACACCTAAGTACATCATAGTCAAATTTCTGGAAACCAAAGAGTAAGATAAGTCTTAAAAAGGGACCAGAGAAAAAAAGACAGATCACATACAAGTGAACAATAATGACTGCTCACCTCTCATCAGAAAAAAAGGCAAGTCAGATGAGAATGAAATGACATCTTCAAAGCCCTGAAGAAAGACATCATCAACCTAGAATTCTATATTCATAAAAAAATAGGCCTTGAAATTGAAGGCAAAATAAAAATATATGTAGATAAACAAAACCTGAGAGAATGCATAAATAGTAGACCTGCACCTCAGGCCTGAGGGAAATATCAGACAGAAGTTTAGATGTCTTTCATTTCAGGGGCACTCTGTGGACCCTCCAGGGCTGCTATAACTTCCAGTCAGAGGATCAGTGAATAACCAACTTACAAAAATGTTAATTTAACAAAACCATAACAAGGGTAATAGAATAAAGGATAATAAATGAAGAATGCCAAAAAGCATATGAGCCAATATCAAAAGCTTTCTCATTTCTCAATTTCTTTAAAAATCTATTTTTTAAATTTTATTTTTACTTTTTCTTGAATTTATTGGGTGTGATATTGGTTAATAAAATTATATAGGTTTCAAGTATACAATTGTATAATACATCATCTGTATATTGTATTATGTGTTCACTACCCCAAGTCAAATCTTCTTCCATCATCATTTATCCCCCCTTTACCTTCGTCACCCTCCCCTACCCCCTTTACCTCTGGTGATTACCATACTGTTGTCTGTGTCTATGATTTTTTTTCTGAATCCCTTCACCTTTTCCACCCAGCCCACCAATCTCCTTTCCCTCGGATAGCTGTCAGTCTGTTCTCTGCCACTATGAGTCTGTTTATATTGTTTGTTAGTTTATTTTGTTTATTCGATTCCATATATAAGTGAAATCATATGGCACTTGTCTTTCTCTGACTGGCTTATTTCACTTAGATAATACCTCTTGGTCCATCCATGCTGCCACAAAGGGTAAGATTTCCTGTTTTATGTTTGAGTAGTATTCCATTATGTAAATGTACCACTGCTTTTTTATCCACTCATCTACTGATGTTGCATTTCTCTGATGATTAGTGATGCTGAACATCTTTTCATATATCTATTGGCCATCTGTATGTCCTCTTTGGAGAAGTGTCTATTCAGGTCCTTTGCCCATTTTTTAATTGGATTATTTGTGGGGGGTTTTTGGTGTTGAGTTTTGTAAATTCTTTGTAAATTTTGGAAGTTAATCTCTTATCAGATGTATCATTGGCGAATAAGTTCTACCATTCAGTAGGTTGTCTTTCCATTTTTTAAAATATATTTTTATTGATTTCAGAGAGAAAGGGAGAGGGAGAGATAGAAACATCAATGGTGAGAGAGAACCACTGATCGGTTGCCTCCTGCATACCCACTAGTGGGAATCAAGCTCACAACCCAGGCATATGCCCTTGACCAGAATCTAACCCGGGACACTTCAGTCTGCAGGCCAAAACTCTATCCACTGAGCCAAACCAGCTAGGGCTGTCTTTTCATTTTGTTGATCATTTCCTTTGCCATGCAAAAACTTTTAAATTGATGTGGTCCCATTTATTTACTTTTTCTTTTGTTTCCCTTGAGGAGATATATCAGAAAAAAATATTGCTACGAGAAATGTATGAGATTTTACTGCCTGTTTTCTTCTAGGATTTTTAACATTTCTAATCTAACCATAATTATATTAAGTCTTTAATCCATTTTGAGTTTAGTCTTGTTTCATTTTTTTTGAAATATCTGTCCAATTTTCCAAACACCATCTATTGAATAGACAGTCTTTACCCCATTGTATGTTCTTGCCTCCTTTGTCAAATATTAATTGACCATAAAGGTGTGGGCTTATTTCTGGACTCTCTATTCTGTTTTAAAAAATTATTTGAAGCAAACATATTAGTGTTTTGTGAGGTTTATAACATATGTAGTAGATTTCACCAATAAGACATAATCTAAAATGTGTATGCAGCCAATAGCAGTTTCAAAACAAATAAAGGGAAAACTTAAGATGTTAACATCACCCTCAGTAATCAACAGAGGGAAAAAAAAGAAGGTAGGAAAAAGATACAAAGGAACAAAACCAGAAATAACAAGCAAAAACACAAATAATATAAAGACAGTTCTAAATGTAACCATCAATAGTTATTTTAAGGCTAATGACCCACGCACCAATTAAAAGACAGTGATTATTATATGGGGGGGGGGATTTAATTGATCTAACTATACATGGTCTATTAAAAAAAGGGCACTTTAAGAGCAAAACTACAGATACATTCCTATTATAATGAATAACAAGTAAAGTATGCCTTCTAGCTCTATAATAATTAACATTGTTCTGGAAAAGTTTGCCAATGCAATTGGGTAAGAAAGCAAAGTAAGAAGTACAAATATTGGAAAAGAGGAAGAAAAACCAACATTATTTGTAGATGGCTTCACTGCCTAGAAATAAAACTCAAGAGAATAATTTGAAAAGCAACTAGGATTTGTAAGAAAAATAAGTAGAGTAGTAATTAAAAAGTAAATAAAGCTCAGTGTTTTCTACATTCAGCAATAATGAATAAGAAAATAATTACATTCTCAGAGCAAAAGAATATATATCACCGAAGAGTTAAAATGAGAAATGTGCAGAATCTCTGTGAAGAAAACCACAATATTGTTATTGAAAGACATAAAAGAAAAATTGTCTAAATGAAGAACTATATCATGTTACCGGCTAAGGAGACTTAATATTATCAAGATGTCAGTTCTTCCCAAATAAATAAATAAACTCAGTGCAATCCCAGTGGGTTTGAGGATTTATTTTTGGAAACTCAACAAATGATTCTGAAGTTCATCTGGAAGAATAATACATGAAACTAAGAGATTTTGAAAATCATAGTAATGATACTTCTTTGACTTACTAGAAAATTGAATGTATTAGTATATAAAGTGATAATTAAAATATGTAGCACTGCCATAAAAAATCACAAGCAAATGATGGAATAAAAGTTGGAGTTTAGAACAGTTTCTGGATAAGCATATAATTAATGTGTTAACAGTGGCATCTTAAAGCAATGGGAAAAATAAGTTAGTCCATAAAAGGTGATGGAGCACATTACTAACAATTATGGGAAAAGTAAACTAGATTATACTTTATACTATATTCAAAATAAATTCCAGACATTATAATTTAAATAGAAAAATAAGATCTATAGCACTAATGGAATACATACATGAATCTTGGTGCAGTAAAGAAAATGATACCCAAGGTATATGGGGATATATTAAACTTGCTATAAAAATATTTTTATTTGATAAAAGATATTAAACACAAAATGTGCAATACTGAGGAAAAAAAATGTATGCAATATGCCTTTAAGAAAAAGCTCCTATCAATCCAGAGAAAGTTGACAAAGGCAGCAAGAGAAAACAAAAATCATTAACAGACAATACTGGAAAATTCTCAAAAGAGGATATAAACTATTTGTCACCTAATAATTAAAAGTGCAACTTAAGAGGTATACTATGATAGAATGGCAAATAGGCAAAGGTCTATATATATGTAATAGTACAGGTTTAGGAAAAGAGAAAATTACACAAACTAACAGAAGAGTACATTTATAACTTTTTGAAAAATAGATCGATACCTTAAAATTTTATAATACACCCCCTAAGTGAATAAATCCTGTCAAAATAATAATGGATTTGTCTAAATGGACATTCACAGTACCTGATTATGAAATGCCAGAAAAAAAGATGGGTCTATTCAGGTTTTTCTAACAAATCAAATAGAAACAATAATGGGGAAAAAGAAAGAAATGATTTTTGATGAAGCTAGGAGACACTTGTAACCCTGAACTATAATCTTTGAGGAACAGCTGCCAAATGCAGTGAAGGTCATTCGGGGATACGGGAAACGCCTAGAGAAATATCCCTGGCTGCAGATCTCAAGCGAATCAGGCAGAGCACAGTTATTCAAAATATGTGGGCAAAACGAGGGGCAGAACCATATGTTGTCTGAACAGTAGGAATAGGATGTGTGGGTCTTCAGAAGGAGCTGCCCCAGGCCCCATAAAATAGTCAAGGCGGTGGATCTGAGACTGAACAAGGAAATACACATGCTTGACAGCAGCAACATGCCATGGAGAAGGTGAAGGAAATGAATTCTTCGCCGTTATTATGAACAATCCAGAAGCGGATGATGTCTTTGAACTAGGGCAAAATGAATGTGCACACATATCACCGAGCCATAAAGGAACTTAGCCGTGAGCCAAAGAAAGTTAGTTCTGGCTTGGAACACAGCTCTGGTCTGTCCTGTGAAGGAACCTCTCGTAAATAACTGGAAGGATTCACCTCACTCACAAATGTAATAAGCAAAAAAGAACCAGCCAAGTATCTATGCAGTTACTTTTCAGGAAAAGGAAGAAAAATGTGGGAAAAACAAGTATCAGGTGATGAACCCACACCAGAAAAATATGGCCACTGCTCAGATAAAAATGAAATACATGGTCAGGAATACTAGGCACCTAATGAATCAAAAAGTTCAAAGCAGAGAACAGGAGGAGATGAAACATGAGCTGGCAGACTTAAGAAATAAATAGAAGGAAAAAAAATAAATCCATCTAAGAAATCAAGGCCACATTCACCATCACAAACAGCCATCGCTGAAATCACCCCAAGAGACAGAAGCTACCAAAATTGATAGATGTGAAAAAAAAAAAAGATCAACACAAAACAAAGAGAGGAGAAAAAAATAATTTAAAGGCATAATTTTGAAAAACTAAAAGACTTAAATTTGGTACTTAAAATAGCAATTCATACAAAGAAAGCTTGTGCCATATGATCAACACTAAAATGTATACTAATTATGGTACTGGACTTCAAAGATGAATAAAGCCAAAGAATTGGGGGCATTCAGGCAAAATGATCAACTGTCTTGCAAGTTTGAGGCAGACCCCTTCTTGCCTCCCCTAAACTTTCTTTTATTTCTGTTTGTGTAACAACCCAGCTAGACACTGTACTTCCCAGCTTTCTTTAGTTAATTAGGGAGGCCACCTGAGAATGTTCTGGACAACAAGGCATGCACTAGAGGGAACAGTGCAAAGTCATCTGCAACTTAAAGAAAAACTGCTTTCTCTGGGTTTTGCCTCTTTTTCTCTTTTGCAAGCTGAAATGCAGATATGCTAGCATCCCACCGTCAATTCTGGGATGACAATGTCCTAGGGCAGTGGTCGGCAAACTCATTAGTCAACAGAGCCAAATATCAACAGTACAAAGATTGAAATTTCTTTTGAGAGCCAAATTTTCAAAACTTAAACTATATAGGTAGGTACATTATTATTAACTTAATTAGGGTACTCCTAAGGCTTAGGAAGAGCCACACTCAAGGGGCCAAAGAAGCGCATGTGGCTCGTGAGCCGCAGTTTGCTGACCACGGTCCTAGGGGGTGGTGGCTAACCAGACAGAAGAAATTGCTCCCTGGTGACATTAAGCAGCAGCTGTTCTGATAATTTAGACAGGCCAGATTGATATATGAGGGAGAGATAAAGTTCAATCTTATTTAAATCACTAGAGGCCCAGTGCACAAATTCGTGCACGGGTTGGGTCCAGCCAGCCCACCCTGACAGGGGCCCAATCAGGGTCAGGCTGGTGGTGGGGAGGAGATGCAGGAGGTTGGCCGGCCACAGTGGGCATCATAGCAACTGGTCATTCAGGCGTTCCAGTCGCTGGCTTTTTATATATACAGATTGTATCTTGTACTTTGGTATAATATCTTTCTCATACCTAACACAAAGGGGAAAAATTAGACTGGCCTCATACTTCACAACAATATTCAATGCTGTAAGACAGAGATATGATATTTACTGTCATTTGAAAGTGGACTTGTTATAAGTTAAAGTTTCATGTTTCAAATGAAAGATGTTTGGCAAATAAGCCAATAATGGAGATATAATGGAATTCAAAAAATACTCAATCTAAAGAATGCAGGAAAAGAGAAAACATGAACAAATAGATAGGACATAGACTACAAAAGCAGAATGGTAGATTCAAATGCAATCATTTCAATATTACATTCAATATAAATTGTCTGAACATCCCAGGTAAAGACAGAAATTTCCAGATTAAATAAACATGAAAATATCTTAAACTACACTCATAATTTTAAAAAAATATACAAATTTAAACCACAATCAGGAGTACTTTTTAAGTTTTAAGATTGGCAAAGAGAGTTTGCTAACACTATCATCATGCAGGTGTGGAGAAACAACCATTCTCATACATTCTTAGTAGGCAGGTAAATGGTACAACCTTATCCATTAACAACATTTATAAGGATTAGAGATGCACACAAATGTAGCAAACAATGAGGCTACTCTACCCAAGTAACTTTACAGAGCCTCTCCCTAGTTATTAAATGTTCCTAATAAAACATTTCTTGTATTTTAATAACCAAACTTCATAGCTGTGTGAACATCCCAATATAATGTTTTCCACCCAAAGTTTATATAGAAACATGTAACACTTGCTTCATAAAAATGCAATACATTTTTACCAGAATGATAAGCAGGAAAAGTCTTGATTTGCATTCCAAATACAATTGAAAGGTTGTCAGTATTGGAGAAGTTTGAAAATCTCAGGAAGTATCAAAGAGTGTTATATGAATCTCAGAATGTTGGAGGTGAGAGGCACCACATGGAATATAAAGTTTACGGCTTGTATGAATTTCCTGGTATCCAGCACATAAAATTTTAATCATTTTACATCCTAACATGGTACTTTGTTACTCATACATTGGTATTTTACTGGAGAAGGGATGGTCACAACCTGGCGGTTCTCTGAACTTGAAATATGAGACATTAATCCCAGGGAAATAAAAGACTCCAAAGAGGATCCCCTTAGTTTTAGTGTAGAAGAGAAGGAAGAAGGATCAGGGAAAGCAGATCATATGAGAAATATATGAAGATATTTACAAAGAAAAACAAGGCAGGAGGTATAAAGATGATTTTTCAGAGACAAACTGAGCAAATGAGTAGACGAAGGTGAAAGAGCCAGTCGAAAGAGTTCAAGGTCAAGGATAAAGAGGAGGCATTGGGTCGGGTAAGGCTCCTGAAGAGGTGGAAAAGGTAGGAGAGATCACACTGGCAAAGGGCTGAATTGAACAGGAGGTAGGATACTGAAACAACAAAACAGAGCACCTAAACTAGCAAGTTGCTTAACAACTATTTGCCGATGGCAAGAATAAATGATGAAAGAGAAGCTGTAAAAGTATGGACTTTTCTCTGCTTGCTCCTCCTGGTTCCATGATGCTGAGGGAAGGGAAACATGAAAAGCCCACTTAAGCAGTATTCTCCAAGGGAATTGAATTTTGCTGATAGGAAGGAGGTGGAGGTGGACTTTTTGAGAAATTTATATGAGACTGTGTAGGGTTTCTTTGGCCCTCTCCATTCATAGTCAGCCTTGCCATTAATTTATCATCGCCCCCCTAGCTTAATTCTCCCAGAACTAGTGCAGACCTCTGTTGTAAATCCCACAAACTTCTATAATCCCAACTCTTATTTTTCAGCAGATGTTGCTAATTCCCTTTCTTTACTGAGAGAATTGAAACCATTCAACACAAGTGTTCTCATTGAATCTTGCTATCATCTCAGCCCCTGAATTGTGAAGAAGATTGGGACTCTCAAAGATCCATACCACAAATAAGGACACAGATTCATCATTAACATTATATATACCTGGTCCATACTTCTGTGAAAAGAGGACATCTTTGTTCCCTGCACTCATGTAAAATGCCTGTTCTTTGCTAAATTAAAAAGCAATGCCTGGGTTTGCCCTCGGCCTTGCACCTCCCCATCCTCTACTCCTCAAACGAAGAAGTCTTTGTCAAGATCTTGAGGTAAATTTTTCCAGATGTACGAAAGTTCCAGTGTTTTCGTTCTGGTTGCTAGATTTAAAAGCATCCACAGGGATTTGAAGATGGCGGCGTAGGTAAAGGCCTGTATTCACCGCCTCCCATAACCACATCAACATTACAACTAAAATACAGAACAACCATCATCCAGAACCACTGGAAATCTGGCTGAATGGAAGTCCTACAACTAGAAAAGTAAAGAAGAAAGCACACTGAGACTGGCAGTAGATGTGGAGGCACTGAAGGGGCTGGCCCCGCACCCACATGTGCTGCTTTTTTTTAATCAGGAGGGAAACCTTTTCTGCAGAGGCCACCTGGAGCATGGAGTCCCAGCCCCACACCAGACCCCTACTCCAGGGTCCCAGAGCTGGGAAAAAGACCCTATGGGCAGGAAGAACTATGGACTGTACTAACCAGTGCAGATTGGGGCTTAGTGACACGGAGACTACTGGAGACCCAGCTGTTCCTCTTAAAAGGCCTGCACCACATAATGGGGGACAGGGGGAGAGAAGGAGCCATATGTAATACTTTAAACAATAAAGAATTTAAATAATAATAATTTAAAAAGGTCTGCATCACAAACTGAACTTACAAGGTCCTGCTTCCTCTGAGCTCCAGCACCAGGATGAGGCTCTGGGGAACAGACAAGGAGGAACTGGATTGCCTGGCTTTGGGGCAGGAACTCTGGGGCAGCTTTCTCCCAGATAGAGGTGCTATCAGGGATCATTGCTCCTATGCTGTCACCTCCCTGGTCACAGAGCTGACTGGCAGCCATTTCTGTTTGTTTCCCCTGGTGACTCCCTAAGACTCCACCTTATCCAATTTACAACCCCACCCAAGCTGTGTGTAGCAGCTTTTGCATATGAATGGCCTGTTTCTCAGGCTAAAAGCTCTCAAAGAAGCTGCAGCTGGGTTAGGGAGTCCCAAACCTACCATTAAAAGGCCCAAGACCTGGCACTAGCACCAGCCTGCCTTGCTTCACAGCTGGGCCTCATTTGGGCACTTCCAAACCCAATACAAAAAGGAGGGCCTCGTTTGGGCATTTCCAAACCCAATAAAGCAGATCTCTCTGTAGCTCCTGCTGAGTGGCCCCAGGCAGTGGCTGCCTCTGCACCTCCCCAGAGACCCAAGAGTCAGTGTGCCCAGTGGTCATTGTCAGACCATACCAGATTACAACTCTACACATCTCTCAAGGGGCAAACTCAGTGAGCTCCAAAGCCCCACTGAAGCAAGTCCTGCTCCATAGGGGTGTCTCTTGCACAGCAGGTCTCACTGTAGGCACAGCTGATCTTTACAGCCAATTGGCCTGGAGGTCAGTTCCTCCCAGTGATACCAACAGCAATCAAGTCTCAACTACAACAAGACTGTGCTCACAGCCCACAATAGGGTGCACCTAGAGCTCCCAGCTCAGGTAATGGGGGAGGCTGAGCCACTGGGCCAGCCGTGGGCAAACTACGGCCCGCGGGCCGGATCCGGCCGTTTGAAATGAATAAAAATAAAAAAAAAAAAAAAAAAGACCATACCCTTTTATGTAATGATGTTTACTTTGAATTTATATAGTTCACACAAACACTCCATCCATGCTTTTGTTCCGGCCCTCCGGTCCAGTTTAAGAACCCATTGTGGCCCTCGAGACAAAAAGTTTGCCCACCCCTGCACTGGGCCCTATAGAACACCTACTATGCAAGGCCACTCTACCAGCCCCGCTTGCATCCGCTGACATCGTGGAGCAATTGGGGATGGCACCAGCAGCAGGTGCGAACGGAGCTGGCACTGTCAGTGGATGCTGCCCCGATCGCCCCTCATGAGCAGAGGGAAGTGGAGAAGCCCTCAGAGGCGATCGGAACTGGCAGCTACCGCTCACACCCGCTGACAGCACCAAGAGATCGTGACTGGCGCCAGCAGCAGGTATGAACAGCTGCTCTGGCTCTGGCTGTGAGTGCGAGCGGGGCCGGAGCCAGCAGTGGGTGTGAGCAGCACCTCTGGCACCAGCAGCGGGTGTGAGCAGGACTGTCACTGGCAGCAGGTGCAAGAGGCAGCTGCCAGCCCCCATTGCCCCTCAAGAGCAGGGGGAGGTGGAGAAGCCCTGAGAGGCGATTGAGGCCTGCAGCCACCAATCGCACCCACTAGTGGCACCAAGTGATCAGGGCCGGCACCAGGGGCCAGCAGCGGGTGCAAGGAGGGCCAGCGCCAGCAGCAGGTGCAAGTGCCAGGTGGGACCACCACACATGGGAGCAAATAATTTTCAGTAACTACCAGAGGCTTGCCCCAATGACAGCTACTGGTGCCCTGCCTTGGTCTGGTGCCCCCACTCACCTGTTCCACCATCCCGCTGTGGCTGATGCCCGCCATGTTCTGTGCACACACCCTGGTGATCAGTACACGTCATAGCAACCAGATATTTGGTTGTTTGGTTGTTCTACCATTCGGTCTATTTGCATATTAGGGTTTTATAGATATATAGATATGCATTACCTATGGACACAGACAATAGGGTGGCGAAGGCCTGTGGTGTGGTGGGAACTAGATGCAGGAGGGCAATGGGGGGGGAAATGAGGGACATCTGTAATAATCTCAACAATAAAGATTTAAAAAAAGTAAAATAAATAAATAAATAAATAAATAAAAGCATCAACAGACCATGTGAACTACCATTATGTGCTGCATAGGAAAGGGAACAAAGGCACTAGAACTTATTCCGCAAACTAGGCCAACAGCTGGAATTGCACCTCAAAGTTCTTCATCTTTCACCTACTTTATTTGGAAACATCCTAGTTCACATTCACTTTCTTGATGCACACCTTTCTTCTGAGATCTCTAATCACATCCTACCCAGTACTTCTACGCCATGAGAGCATATCAGAAATAATGTTTTCTATGATGTCTTCGTGCTCACTATCATATATTAACCCCAATGTCACCTGATCACATCTGTCCCATGGGTTGCTAAGTGAAATGGGTTTAAGGTCTCCAGTTATAGAGTGTAGAAATCTGAAGTTCTACCCAAGATTTCTGCAATTTCCAAGACCTATGTTCTTATGATCTCATCCACTCAGTTCTGCATTATGTCAATCCAGGAGAAAAATCTCCATTCACAAAAAATACAGATTGTACTGACTATATAGGGACCACAGGGAAGGATCATAGCCTGAACCACAGAGCAGATATGTTAAAACTCCTCATCAACCATTTTTCTCCAGGGTCCTTTCTGGACATCTCACCACCGGGATTCCTTCGCTGATCCTTAACATACTCACTTCATGTCTTTCCAGAAACTCTCATCTAGTCTTATTCCCCTCCCTCTGCAAAAATCCGGACCCTGGAGGTTCACTCTCTACCTCCAAGGCATTTTTCCAGACAAATACTGTTTCTCCCATAGGAGGAATTGTGATACAAGCTGTTAAATTTAGATTAGAATCCATGTTCATTTTTGGAGATGTTTTAATGATTAATTCTAGTCTTGTGTTTTGTTTGTTTGTTTTTAATGAGGAAGCTGATGGTTGGAAATCTTAAGTGCCTTGTTTATTTTAGCTTTTAGAAGAGTGTTTACACAGACCACCTGATTCAGAATCACATGGGTGGGTTGTTGTTGTTTTAATGCTGAATTTGGGGCTTTACCTTTGATTTACTGAACAACCTCCCTAAATACTTTATAGGCACATATAACTACTGCCTTAACTTACAACTTAAAGACTAGAAGGAAAAATAAACACTAAAAACGGTTACAAATTTAATTTAAATCCAAGCTGTAAGGATTTAAGTTTGGGTTCATACAGCACCTGGAAAGACTTTGGACAGCTTCGACCCAGAACAAAGTAAATACTGGTGTCATTTGGTGGAAAGAACAGGAGACTAGGAGTCAAGGCTAATTGTGTGACCTTGAGCAAGTTACTTAACATCTCTGGCCCTCGGGTTCCTAGGGGAAAACACTGCTCTCCCGACTTAACTCCAAGGACTATTTGAAGGATAAAATGAGATCATGTGTGTGAAAACACTTGTGGGAGGAGGGGAAATAAATAGCCCTCTGCAACTGCTAGGTATTATTTCAAAGTCCTGCTTGGGCCTGGAAAATATCAATCTTCTACACGTTACCCATGTGCTAGTAAGGAGCCTGTGGAGTTTTTCAAGAAGCCGGTAGGATCCAAGTTAGGCAGCCCATTGCTCAGGCTGTGTAGCCAGAGAGGGGAATTCTTGATTCAGAACAGCATCTGTTAGTGATTAAAGTTTCAGAGGCATGTGCCCAAACTGAAGGCAATGATACAGAATCAGTAACAGCAGCAGCCCCAGTTGTAAAACATAGTCCATCGTAGTGGTTAGGAAAGGTAAACATGAAAGCATTATTGTACAATCACATCAAACAAAACGATGCTTGTTTAACATCCCCACAACACAGGCACAAGCACACACAAAGGGAAATAACAAAGGCAGAGGCTTATGTGAAAGAGATTTCCCAAACAATAATCATCACCATCAACTTCAGAAGAGCTCACTTGTACTCTGTTCATTGCACAATATATTTGCAGAGAGGGCCTCTCTGGCATCCACTCCTTCACGTGTTCTGCCTTCAGAACTGAAATGTGTTCAGTTTATATCCTTGGAAAAAAGAAAAGAAATACCATAATCCCAAATCACTATAAATTCTATCTGTCAGAGATCTGAGTATAGTTAAAGTAAGCATGTTTATTATAACTAAGATGATATTACGGACTTTAAACAAGGACCAAAGGTGTGGGCCTGATGTGAAGAACAGTGATCCTAGGACTTCCAGGTAAGCCAGGTGAGTGAGATGATCTGAGGGTGGTTGGGGTGGAAAAAGAGTGGAGGTAGAATAAGAACCTCAGATTTCGATTAGAGTTATTTTGTAAAAGTGTGCACTTTCTTTCTATAAGGTGGGATGTATGTGCATATTCAAATTGAGCTTTGAAAGCCTAGAGAGGGGTCTGTTTAAAAATTGAAAGAAAAAGGCAAAACTAGAAGTTAAAGGAAGGTTGGAATTTACTGAGGAAATTTCAGTTGAGGGTATATGAGTTAGTGGGAGAGTTCTGATTTTTATGGGGAACACCTGGAACACCCAGAAAATCAGAAAGTCAAATGGCCTGGGTGATTTAAGATTCATCTTTCTAGAAGCACTTGAAGAGAAAGCAGGAAGAGCTACATCTATGCTCAAAGCAAGTGACCAAAAAGAGAAAAGAGAGGTAAACGTTGACTGTATGAATGATGTATCTAATGACAGTCTTAGTATAAGGCGAGCAGAGCGCTGGGCCTGTGGCCAGAGTCACTGAGGCCAAAGAAAAAAATACATTAATTATAGCCATGTCTATTTGGTTAGAAGTTTGTTTGTTTGCTTGCTGGTTGTCCATCTGAAACAGAATAGTCACCTCAGAAACAAAATCTAGCCATAGATCACTTAAGTCCTTCTTACAGAAACTACTTCTTTAGAGCATGAAACAGACTAAGAAAATAAAATTGCGAGGTACCACAGAAAGGTCATTTAACTAGGAGTGAACAAACCTGGGTTCTAGTCCTGTTTTGTCCATTACTGGCTGAGGTACCATTTCAGGTGGGGCATTTAGCCTGCCTATGTATCTTCTGGAAGCCGGCAGTGGGGGGGACAGTGGGAGGTGTAGGGAGCATTGGAAAGATGATCTCTGAGTTCCCTTCCAGTGAAAACAGTCCGTGATTCCAGTTAGCATAGAAATAATTGAGTAAGTCTGGAAGGCTATATATCAAAACATTACTAGAGGCTACCTTAGGGGAATGGGATTAGGACAGGGGAGGAAAGACAAAAGAAAACAATTGGATAACATTTTCAGTGGGGGAAAAAATGCAAAGGCAGAAGGAATTTTTTTTTTAAAAAAAAGTGAAATATTAAGCAACAAAAGTTCAAGTTAGCATATAAAATAATTGAGAAAGCCTGGAAGGCCATATATCAAAACATGACTAGCAGACAGAGTCTAAGCACAAAGCAGAGAGTGGAGGGGGATATGGGGGAGCCAACAGCGTGATTATTTTAGTTCCCCCTCTCTCTCGTGGCCTTGCTGAAAATGCCCATGGTAAAGCCATTGGAGGCCACTCAATTCCATCTAACTCCTCTTTGTCCTCTGTGGCCCAACCCTTCCTACCCAGTGATAGGGGAAGGGAAAATAGGAAAGTGTTGCCTGGGAACAGCTCTGCAGCCTCCTCTACAATATACCATCTCATTTTCTGGCGCAATGTGAAGAGAGCTGAGCTTGTCTTTTACCCACACTGATAGGGCTGCTTTCCCTGGAGATTTCTGCATCACCACAGTGGCTTCTTACGTCATCCTGCCTCTCCTCTTTGTCACCATCAGCTTCAGGGTCTACAAATTTTGTCATCCCAGCTGTACAGAAGTCAAAAGAAGGCTATGCATTCAAACTCTTTCAGAAGCTTTTCATAATTTTCAGTGCTTCAGTTAGTCTATATTTATGGAGAATGAACTCATTGACAGGATCTCCAGACTCATCAGCTGTCTATTTTTAGTGGAAAATCGAGCTGTCTTCATAAGGCTGTTGACCTATGTTGCTGCAGCTCCAATGGAATAGCCCTTCTGATATTGGCCCAACTGTAAAAATTCAGTGTTCCACGAAAAGTACAACCCCCAGATTGATGACTGCATTGTCTCATGGGAATCAGGCCAAGTTGGTTATTGAAGGATGCAAGCAAAACTCTCTGGCATAAAAAAGGGGGGGCAGAACAAGAAAATAAAAATTCAACACATATTAAATCACCATTGAAGAGTTATTACATTGCCCTTGTACCATGAAGGAATGTGTCCAGTGTCCACTTCCAAACATTTTTAACCTTTTTGTTACCTTCTTTCTCTTTAGTCTCAGTTCCAACCCCAGAAAATGTTAGATTAAAATCTAATTTCTTCAAAACTAAAAGAATAGGGAGAGATTCAAATTAGTAGGATAAACAGAACCTTAACAGGTGATGGAGCTTTTATGTGTAGAGGGTATAAAACATAAACATTTGAAGAGGGTATAAAACATAAACATATCTGTCCAGTTCTTCCACCTAAAACCTAAGGATTGGTTTTAAACCAATTTCCCACCATAGTCTTGCCCTTATTTAAGGAATTATGATTATCCCACAAAAAACTTGTTTGGGGTAGGAGAGGAATGATGGCTATCTAGTTAACTTTTATATAACCCCTGGATTATATTTACTCTCCTGAGATTTCATCTTCTTATTCCAATTATCACTTCTCTTCTACCTCAGCAGTCAAACTACCTTTCATTTCTATTAGTAACTCATAGGGTGATACCAAAATCCCTGAATCCTAAAATACCATCTGATAAAAGAGATTGGTCTCACCACTCCCTTCCCCTTCTCCCCTTAGGAAATGAAAAGCTCTAAATTTGCCAAAGTTCATTCTGTTTTCTTTCCTGTGGACATGAGTTCTGAGCTTGGGTGTGACAAAGGTGCTCCCTACCTTTTTCCCCACCTCCCTCAAGCTTCAGACAAGCCTGTGATTCTGTTATGAAATTAAATATCTGTCATTTCTATAAAAATCATGTTAGTTGTTGCTTCTGGGTACAAGGACATACGAGCAGTTCATTGAAAGTAATTCGAGTGGGTGCACATTAGTAATTATAATATGATTATTCATAATTTTGAAAAGGGCCTAAATATGACTAATAGAAAAGAATTTTCTGGATGTTATGTCCCTGATAAAGGAAAAATGCCTACAATGTGAGATTTATGTTCTGCTACATTTAAAACCATTAAAAATTGTCCTAGCCCGTTTTGCTCAGTGGAGCATCAGCCTAAGAACTGGAGAGTCCCGGGCTCAATTCTTTTCAAGGGAACGTACCTCAGTCACAGTCTCGGGGCTCATGCAGGAGGCAACCAATTTATGTGTTTCTCTCACATTGATGTTTCTCTTGGTCTATCTGACCCCCTCCCTTCCTCTCTCTCTAAAACTTAATGGAAAAATATTCTTCGGTGAGGATTAATAAAGCAAAAAAACTAAAAGCATTTAAAAATTGATTTAAATGCTTATTTTTGGCCCAATTCTTGCCCCCCAGGTCACCAAAACTCACTTTATAGGGTCAGTGCTTCAGTTAGTGTATATTGTAGCAGAGCAACCTCCCTAATTATTTGTTCAGAGAAACTCAAACCACTTCACTATACCCAAGCAAGGCAGAAAGTTTGCAGGTAGAACTGAGCCAAAGAATCTGATGTTTTTATGGAATAACAATGTTTAAATAAAACACACATAAAAGATGTAGAAAATGGAGTAAGTTTAATAAAATAAGTAAATATCCTATTCACAGCATCATCTTTGAACAGATGATGCTCATGTGCCTGGTTTAAAGCTTAACTCTGGCCCGGTAGCTCAGTTGGTTAGAGCATCGTCCCAATACACCAAGGTTGTGGATGCGAACCCTGGTTAGGGCACATACAAGAACCAACCAATGAATGCATACATAAGTGGAATAACAAATCAATGTTTCCCTCTCTTTCTAAAAATCAATGACATAAAAATTATAAATAAATAAGTAAATCTTTATTAACTTGGAAGCCCAAAGGGTGAGAACAAATAAAAAAGAAAAGTTCAACCTTCTGGTCTACACCAACACCAACACTAATTCTGATTCCAAGATATCATCTGTGGTTGATTTAAAAAATATTAATCCCTAAGCTTATCAAATATAGAACAATCATTAAATAAAAGCTCGGACACCACTGAAAGGAAGAGTCTCATGGAGCGCATGGAGCTGAGCACTGTCCTTATCTAACTTTGTTTTCCTTTTCACGGGGTCACGGAACCCACAGAGGCAGAAACGAGTAGGTTTTGTATAACCCTGGCCTTCTCCTGGAGCCTAATTATTTGTTCTGAGAAACTCAAACCACTTCACTATACCCAAGCAGGCCAGAAAGTTCGCAGGTATTGCTGAGCCAAAGAGTCTGGTTTGGCTATCTGAGCCAAAACACGAGTCGACCCATTTGAGCTGACTAGACACACAGGCGAAAAAAAATAAAAAAATTTATATATGTGTGTGTGCGTGCGTGTTGGTCGGTGTCGTGCTTGTGTGACTGGTCACTGGGGCTGACAGGGCGCCATGACAGAGCTTCCACTGGCTTCTCTTTTCCTTGGCTCATCCGTGCGGTTGGAGTCAGTGCAGTGATGTCAGGTCCTGACTGACTTTAATTTGCCTACCTCATTTCTTGACAACAAGCAGGAGTAGAAGTTTCAATGCTCTTTGTTATTTCTGCAACCGATAAAAGTCTTTAAGAGGTCCTCCCCCCACACACTTAAAGCTTCCTTCTTCTAAACCTAAATTTGCTTCCAAGATTCTGTGTAGGATTTGTGGTAAAGAGAGAAAGTTATTATGCATTTATTCAATACATGGTTAATCTTCCATTTACATGAGACTGCTAGGCACTGTAAAAAATAAAATAAGCAAATGAAAAAATAAAGCATGGCACACCAAGTTTTAAAATCTAAATGTAGGATAAAAACTGTTAATAATGTAATGTTCCCTTTTTAAAAAGCATGATAGAAATCTCTTTCAACATGTCTAGACCTAGATCTATGGATGGGTGGATAGATAGATAGATAGATAGATAGATAGATACTAGGTAGACAGATATATGATAAGTAGATAGGAGAGATATAGATAATAACTCTCTACTACATAAGGATTTTCTTTCTTCATCCCAATTAGAAGTTTTGCACATGCAGGTCTAGCTCTGGACACAACAGTAAAGTGGGCTTCACCTTCAGGGCTTCCCAATATTTCTATAGCTTTTCTATTTTCAGTGTTCATTTTGCTCACAATTATCCTGATTGCCAAGGGTTTTCTGGTGGGCCCCTTCACTCAACTGTCCACTGCAGTCCTTGCAAAGTCCCTTTCTTCCCAGCCGCACTTTCCAAGGTGTGCCACTCCTGAGGGTGGCTATTCAGACACACCAAATCTTCGAGATTACCAGCAGGTAGCACGGAGTGCTGGTTGTATGGGTCCTGGATCGTGTTAGAAAATGTGAGAAATCCTGGCTCAAATACTTACCAGTTCTGTGATCTTGCACAGCTTTCTTAACTTCATGTCTCAGTTTCCTTAAAGGTAGGACTGGATAAAGGGATGGTGTCTAATCTTGTATTTCATCTAACCTGTGATGCCTTTTACAGTTTCAATATGATTTCACAAGCCCCCAAGAAATAAAAGAATGTTCTAAATTATGCTTGTAAGACACTTTTGATTGTAAAGTAATCCCAATTTCAGAGTGTTAAAATGTAGGAGAGCCCTGGCTAGTTTGGCTCAGTGGATGGAGCATCGGACTGCAGACTGAAGGGTGCCAGGTTCGATTCCAGTCAGGGGTGCATGCCCGGGTGGTGGGCTCGGTCCTCAGTGGAGTTGTACAGGAGGGAGCCAATCGATGATTCTCTCTCATCATTGATGTTTCTCTCTCTCTCTCCCTCTCCCTTCCTCTCTGAAATCAATAAAAATATATTTTAAAAAAATGTGGGAGAAAAAGGTGTATCTTAAAAGCAATTAAATACAGTAGTATCAACCTAATAAGGTTATTCTCAGTATTAGCTAAGATAACCAATATAGCATGCTTAGCATAATGCCAGGCACAAATTAAGCACTTGAATGTTAGTTAATATATTGATGTGTACTCCTGCCATTTAATTTACTTCATTTTAACATTGGTTCTTTAAACACAATGCCTTAGCCTACAAAGAGTCGCTGGGGCCAGGCCAGGTTCAGGGACTTAGAGCCAATGGAAACACACCTCATGGGTGGTTCAGACTTTTCGAGGCTCTGGTTCAAGCTACACATCTTGAAAGTTCTTTGCAGCATTGCTCCTACTCAAAAACTGGTGACACAAATTGGGGTTAACTTTTATCACAGTTTAGATAGGTTTATCTCTATATGAGATAATTAAATGTTTTAAAGGCGTTCATAATCAGCTGAAGTTGATAACGCATACCACGCCCACCAAAAAAAATAACCTTCCTGGCTTCTTAGCTTTTTTACACTCTTTAAACCTGAAAGTTTATTCAAAGTACCTAGGACTGTTTATCCTCAGTATTATAATTTCTACCATTTGATGTGTTAAGTTGAAAAAAAATGTACAAAGACAAAACAGGAAAGAACACCTTTTCACCACCAGAAAACACTTATTTTTCAAATGAGTGACATTATAGAACAAGGATATGTTAGCAAGCACTTTGAATGACGTAACTGCCCTATATTTAGAAATCTAATCTCGCCACCTTTAGGTTAAATTCAACACAGGAAATGACAATCATCCAAAGTCAGATATGATATGCATAACAAGTGTAATAATACCCATAGAATGTGCTGTAAAGATTCATTCTTTCGTAGGTCTTCAGTTTAGTCTACAGCTTGAAGACTTGTTTATGCCAGCATGCCTGTCTGCTAAGTGATAGACTGACAATGTTGATGCGACTTTCTAATGACTTGACTACTAGTGTAACAGTTGACAATATGTTGCCACAATTGCATAACTTCATAAAAGTTTTTGTCTCAATTTTGCCAGAAATCCAGACGGTGTCTATTTATAACCAATAAACCATTTTTCAGGGAGCCAGTCCTTTTAGCATCTCTTGCATGAACAAATATGCTTTTATCTAAATTTGATTAGTGACATGAATGAGATATATTTGCCAAAGACAAGTCAATCAATTACTTCAGATCCAAGACTCAAGTGACACTAATATCTACCTGTTCAGGCAGAAGTTAGGAATAGCATATACCAGAAGACAGTTATTACATTACTAAAGGCCCAAGGCATGAAATTCGTGCAAGGGGCTCAGCCCTCGCAGTCCTGGCTTTGTCTAGAAGGTCACCTGGAAGGACGTCCAGAAAGTCATTCAGCTGTCTAGCCTAATTAGCATATTATGCTTTTATTATTATAGATGTAATCTGAGGCCAGAATTTTACTCATCCTATACTGCCTCTGCTGTATTACTCTTTTCATGGGCTCAGATGGATTATTTGTTCACATTCCAGGCTCTCCTATTGAGCCATATACTTCCTTGAAGATAAAAATTGTACCTTATTCATTTTGGTACATTCCTTGAACCATTCTTCTTCTCCACAATGCTTCATACCTTGTAGAAACATAAAATTTCTTAAATCACATTATATGTCTCCAACCTTCCACAAGTTTATTGTACTTCAAAAAACAAAAAAAAAACACAAACCCACACACACAAAAATCTCATTAGTCTACAAAGCTCTTGAAATCAAAGGTCTACAAACATTTGATGATGAATTTGCTTTTAAGCTCCTTCTGGTAGAGAAGCCTTGGGCAGGGAGGAGAATGTGCCATTTAAAACTGTAATTAATTCATCCCTAACAACTTTCATGAACTCAAAGACTTTTTCTTTGATACCAACTATAAAAGATTGGAAACGTGCTCCAAAAGGATTGTAAATATCCATTTTTGGAGATAAGGTGGGCCTAGAAATGCTACTCAGAGCACCCTCTACATCCTTAGTCTTCCAAGAAGATAGCTATGTCCTCAAGAAACTGTGGAGCAGTCTGCTCCCTGCTGGTAAGACTCAAGTCAATCATCTAAATTAGAGAAATGCCGTGGAAGCTAACATGATCAGTCACTGGGAGGGACCTTAAAAATCATCTAAGCATTCTAATTCAACACCCTCATTTTACAAATGAGGAATTCAAGCTTCAGACTAGCCATATGACTTGACCAAGTTCAGAAAACATATCAGAATCAGAAACATGGAGAACCCAGGCATCTAAATTCTTTAAAATTTTATTATTGGGATGAGTTTTTAAATTTATACTTGACCAGGACACAAACTGATTGTTTATCTCCAAGACATTTTACATATAGCAAAAATAGTGCATTCTGCAGAGTTTGATATTAGGGAATAACATGTCAATCCAGGATCTGCAAATGGTGGGCTCTGCACATAACCCTACTCACAATGACTGTGCTCTAGGAGACATATCTTGAAATGGTGTGACATTTGTGCTGATTCTGCCCTAAAATACGTCTTGGATCCCTCTTCTCTCCAACACCAGGAACTTTGTGCAGGCCTCTGTCACCTTTCTTGGGTCACTGTAACTGGCTTCTAAACTGCTATCCCTGCACTCAGACACTCAAGTTTTCCAGTCCATTTTCTCTCTGTCTTAAATTCATCCAAGAAAAAGCTTGGCTCTTTACATCACACCTTGCTTTAAAACCTCCATAAAATCCAAACACAAAAGGGCATTCTCAATCTGGCTTCATTGACTATACCCTTCACCCTCTGACATCTAAGAATATCCACTCTGAATGTTGTCACCATTTTCTGAACACTGACTTCCTACCTTGGCACATATTCCCCAAACCAAAATGACCCTCTTCCACCTTCACCCCTTACTCCACCTTAACGCTATTCTTTACCTGCAAACTCTTCTGGCCAGTTCATAGGCCCATGTCTTAGCAAAGCTTTCCCCAATTCCTCCATTCAGAGTATATTGCTCTATTCTAACAAAAATGTTTGGCTTAAAGGAAACAAGGCCACTGGAAGGTGTTCAACTGGAGGGTGACAGTAATCCAATTTGCAGATTTAAAGGATCATCCTAGTTGCTGTGGTGAGCAAGAGCAGATGCAAAGGGACCACTTGGAAAGTTATTGTGGTAGTCCAGGTAGTGACATCAGAGGTGACAGTGGCTTCAATTAGGGTGGACAATAGCTATAGAGAGAAGGATGTCCACAGGAGTTGGTGATGGATGAGAGGAACAAAGAGAAGTATCAAAAATGGCCCCAACTTTTCTAGCCTGAGAACTGAGTAGTGTGCCAGGTCATGTACTGAAATTGAGAATACTGGAAAATGTAGCTTTGTTTACTCACGTTTATTTGTATTCTGTTTTGTTTTTGTAGTGGTGGAAGTGAGGTAGATCATGAGTTTCGTTTTAGATGTTAAAGATGAAGTGCCTATTTCATACCCAAATAGAGTTATTAATATAAGGGAGTTAAGAAGCAAGGTCGCTGAAACCAGTTTGGCTAAGTGGATAGAGCGTCGGCTTGCGGACTGAGGGGTCCCGGGTTCGATTCCGGTCAAGGGAATGTACCTGGGTTGCGGGCACATCCCTAGTAGGAGATGTGCAGGAGGCAGCTGATCGATGTTTCTCTCTCATCGATGTTTCTAACTCTCTATCTCTCTCCCTTCCTCTCTGTAAAAAATCAATAAAAATATATATTTTTTTAAAAAAGAAGCAAGGTCAAGATTTGATATATAATTTTAAATGGCACTGACATATAAATGGTAATTCTACATGAGAGAGATTGATCTGCCTTGGGAGAACACCTGGAGGAGAAAAGGGAAGGGCCTGGGACTCATCTTGCTACCGTTCTTTTTTCTCCTTTCTTCCCAAGTCAAATTATTCACAAGGGTAATATATACTTGATGCTTCTATTAGTACCACTTCTTCCTTATTACACACATAATTTGATTCTGCTCTTCCTGCTTTATGAAAATTATTTGGAATTGGCTCCAAAGACTGCTAGTTGTCAAAATCAATGGCTTTTCTATTTCCTGTTCTCCATAGTCTCTCTGAAGTATGAGATATTGCCAATCACTACCATTCTTATAATGCTCTACTTTTTTTACTACTGTCATTCTCCCATATTTTGATTCTCTTCTCTGCTTCCTTTTCTGTCTCCTTCACTGTCTTCTCTTCATCTTTTATCACCTAAGTGTGAGTGTGCCTTACAGCTCATATCTCAGATATTTGTCTTACATTCCTAAGCTTGTTGGTGATCTTATAGGTTTCCCCAACTTGAACTCTTCAACGATTACTTACATACAGATGACCCCAAACTCTTTATTTTTGGTCCTGACTTTTTCTCTCACTCTCTTTCTCTCCCCATTTCCTTCTCTTATAAAATTGAGTACTGCATTTCCAATGGTTTCTTAAATGATATGATAATTCACCTAAAATAGAACTATTTTCCTCCAACCCAACCTGAGTGTCCAGATTTCGCCTTTATGATAATGCTGTGCAACCATTTCCCCTCACACCCATGTCCCAAACAATACATTATCCAAAAGATGTTAACTTAAGATGCCCCTCACTTCCCATATCTAATAATCTCAAAGTTACATTAATTCCTCTTTCTCTTCCTGTTTTTTTTTCCATTACTGTAGTCACTATTGTACACTAGACTTTCATCATCTTTTCTAAGGAAGTGAAAAAGTTTTCTAATCAATTATTCTGCCTTCAAACACTCCCTTTTTCATCTATCAGTATTATCTTCCTAAACCATTACTTCACCTCTACAGTCCCCATCTCAAAAACTTAGAACAGTTCCTTATACCTATAGGAGAAAGCCCAGACTCCTTGGCTTAGTCTTCCAAAGTCTGGTTTCAACCTACCTTTCAAGCTCTAGTTTCCACTACTCTCCTACATTAACTCTCTGTCCCCTGTACAATCGTGTATTCATCAGTCTTTGATGCACTGATCCCTCACATCTGAAACAACTTGCTCACTCTTCTCCAAATTCGTATACTCTTCAGAGGCCAACATACCTCTCACATCCCCCACAAATCCTCTGACCATCTCCATCTGGAAATGATTATTTACTTGTTCAGAACTGATTAT
>NW_006294778.1:5307949-5311616 GCF_000327345.1 Myotis davidii
TCAACCATTGTCAAAATCTTTGTACAGGACTCTACACAGTTATTTATGGGTTGCCCATTAATAACTTTAATAAATATTCAGCATCAAAGTTTTAAATTCCAAGTTACTAAAGAATGTGATATTCCTTTACAGTGGGGCCTTGACTTACGAGTTTAATTCGTCCCAAGACCGAGCTCGTTAAGGAGCTCGTTAACTCAAATTACTCTATCAACTCAATGCAAAAAATCGGCCGAGGACAACTGGTATCTCAAAAAACTCGTTAGTCGGGACACTCGTAAGTCAAGACCCCACTGTAGTTCTATTATTAACTGCAAGCATTAGGGCATCAATTAGTTCAAAAAAATAATTGTAGGAAATCTCCAAATTTTGGAAAGTTAATTGGATTTATATTCTAAAACACACACACACACCTGTTTACTATAGTTCTAAAGTACAGGCATAAAGAAGGGAAGGAGTTGGATAGTGATGTCATTAAGACATATTTAGAACAATATTTAACAGAAATGCAAAAAAATTAAGCTACAATAAATATCAATAACCACAGTTCATTGGCTTATGACTCATATCAGATTTCATGTGCATTTGTTCAAATTTCACAGTACCATGACTCCATAAAGTAGCAGAAACAATCACGTAAAAGAATGGTGAATGTTTGATTGTAATCAAACTTAAAACATTAGCTAAATGTACCCCCATTTAACAGAACCAACCAGTTTGATAAGAATATGGACACTCTGAGGGAATATTTACACTATTTGATAACCTGGAACCTTGTCATTTTAGTCACTTTCATTATGGAGAAAACTAAAGTCTCCACCTACATAAGCAAGTGCACACTTTATTAAATTTTCAGTAACTCCAAGTGCTGTGAGGCCCCCAGTCTTTTGAAAATCCTTTGAGACCATCTGCTTTAGAACTTCAGCAGGCCTGTGATTCTTTCCCCTTCCGGACTGCCTCCACATCTGCAGAGCCTGAGGTTTGACCCTACGTTGCTCTGCAGTATTTGATAAGTGAACAGCTATAAATGGGGTGAGAGACTCTATTGGGCATGTATAGAAATTAACTAACATTTTCTAAATTATTTCAGAATGAATCCCTTTTGTGTTTGTTTTTGTTCTAAGATATTTTGTTGTTGCTTGTAGACTGGTCCATAAGATCTTTGAGGAACTGTGTGTGTGTGTGTGTGTGTGTGTGTGTGTGTGTGTGTGTGTGTGTGTAGCATACCCTTGCCTGGAATATATTCTCCTGTGCCAGATATAATGAAGCCACTCAAGAAATAGTCATTAAATTGAATTCTTATCCCAGGAACAAATAAATGGTATCCAAGAAGGAGAGGGTCTAAATTATTGGGCTCTCTTTGAAGTGGAAAATTTGTTTCAGAAGTCAACTAGGTAAAGAGCTACAGTTGTTCTCCTGGGATGACTTTTGAAATGAAAGCTGACCACAAGGGAGATCACTATGACAGGCCTAACCCCTGTTGGATTTAATCACCTATGAAAGATCTTTCCCTGTTGTGCACATCAGGAGGCTTATAAATTGGATGCAGGCAACTCAATCACTTTCAAAAGTCAGCTCTCTACAAAGGAATTGGAAAGAATGGTTTCATAATTCCTACAGTAAGAGGAGCTGCCGCAGTAAAATAGCAGCAATTGGGGCTAGGTAGGCCCCCTTTCCCATGCAGATTCCCCTATAAGTGTTTTTGTTTCTGGGTTTTGTTCAAATGAGATCCAAGTTATGGTTTCATAATTTCCCCGTCACCAGCCCTGAAATGAAGTTACTACAGTCCTTCAACTGGAATGACTCCACTAGCTGCATAGCAAGCCTTTGTCCAAGATTCAAACCAAACTGAATGTTTGAGGGTTTGGGTTGTTTTGAGTTCTCTAAACTTCAAGCTTACATTTTCATGAACCTTATTCCTGGGAGAATGGAAAAATTGACCTCTTTGGTGCCAGTGTGAGAAGCAGCCCTCCAAGGGTGGTAGCTGACCCGGAGAGAAGATGGGCCTTGAGAGGAACACTCTGAGAGGATTGAGTCTGGAACTGTTTTCTAAAATTCTCTAAAGGCTTTTCCTACATTCTAGTCTCCTAATTCCTATCGCTTAATTAAAACATTTAGTGGAAAAACTGGAGTGCCGTATTCCTAAACAGCATAGCATAATGAAAAAAGTAACCCAGCAATTTTAGTTAGAAATTGAAATACAATAGCTGTAACCTATCATCACAATAATAAGTAAGTAGAATTAAACAAACATGGCAACATCCTCAATGCCATCGTGGAAAAGGACCTGGAGGGAAGAGAGAGGGATGTTCAGATTTTAGCCTTTGGGCTTAAAAGATTCATTGAATTCTACAGATCCATGAAAAGAGAGTGGAATTGTGTGAGGAAAAGAAGTACAAGAAGCAAAGGAGGAGAAAGAAAACTTCATGGCGAAGCCATTTTGTGTGCGTGAAGACAACCTAAGCCACGGACCAGACATACAATCAAGAACTGTGTCATTTTTAATGAGCTTACTGCAGTCTGTTCTTGGTTGCATGGACACCAGCTCAGAGACCAACTCCATCACAGAGAGCTTCAGAGTTCTGAATTGATGGTCCCAGTAAAGAGGGAGTTTCAGGAAAGATTGCCCAGCAAAATCAATGATGAAACGGGGGCAAATGAAACCACATCACTAATACTGTCTCATTTTTCATCACTGTGATGGATAAGTGGCTCATACAAAATCCCAGTGTAGGTAAATACAAAGCCAAATGCCATCTGAAGTTGCCTGGCATAAACTTTTGCTTAATAAACAAGCACTATATTGACCCAGCCAAAGCCTGTCCCTTAGGAAATGTAAAGGAATCATTTGCAAGCAAGCCAAATTCTGAATGAGAATTGCCATAAGCTCTGCCGAATATCCTGATCTTGAAAGTATTCATATCTAGGCTTGCTACTTCTCCAGAGGGAACCCCATGACCAAGCATAATCTGAATATTTACCTAAAGAGATTAAGTAAGGCAAGGCTGGTACATGGGATTCAGGTTCTTAATCTCCCTCCCACCACCAATATTTAAATCTTTGTGAGTAGTATCTTGAACAGTCATAACTACCCCTAACAACTCTCTGAAGGGGAACATGTGCAAAAAACACTAACCACGGGACAATCATCAGATGTGGTGAGTGCTCGGGTCATGGCAAAAAGGAAACTGCTAGTCACAGATAAAACAAAAATGTTGAAAATCAAGGAAATAAATCAAAATCTGCACTGGAGCAGGAGGTAGTCTCAGTCTGCAGCTGTGGAATCAGTGAGCATCAGTAGCAGGATGGCCAGGGGTTAAATAAACTATGTAAGTTTTAAATCATTTTTAAAGGCTATCCCCCATAGGAATCCCAATATAATTAAAGCAGTAGGAGTGAATTGGTTTGTTCTTATTTCATCATTTTTCCATAACACGGTTTAATACAGAAAATTCAGACTATAGATAAGCACAAAGAATAATAACACATGTATTTTAACTACCTATAATCCTATCAAACAGCAATAATACTGTTGATATTTTGGTGTGTAATCTCTGAGACACACGCACACACATATCTACAAATAAACATACATGCTTAGTGTTTTTAAAAGGTATCCTAAAATGGTTTTGTAACTTTTTTTCATTAAATAATATATTTAAAACATCTT
>NW_006294778.1:5312344-5325823 GCF_000327345.1 Myotis davidii
CGTGAGAGGGGGTGGCGCTGCACTCTCCCCATCTGCTCTGCCTTGAATGTGACAGGGGGCGGTGCCCCAACCCCCCAATCGGCCCTACCCTGAGCGTGACTGAGGGTGGCATCACAAGCTCCCAATGCACCCTGCTCTGTGCATGAAGGGGTGGTGCCCCAACTCTCCAATCGGCCCTGCTCTGAGTCCAACCAGGGGCTGCACCTAGGAATTGGGCCTGCCCTCTGCCACCCGGGAGCAGGCCTAAGCCAGCAGGTCGTTATCTCCCAAGGGGTCCCAGACTGCGAGAGGGAACAGGCCGGGCTGAGGGACCCCCCTTTCCCCCCGAGTGCACAAATATATATATATAAATGTGCCTCTAGTATATATATATATCATCATTCTTAGTGCCCACATAGTATGGCTGTACCATAACTTGTTTAGCCAATTCTGTATTTATGGTCATTTAACAGTTTCTAATTCAAAAAACAAACAACAACAACAAAAATTGTGCTGTCTGAACTGGTTTGGCTCAGTGGGTAGAGCATCGACCTGCAGATGAAGGGTCCTGGGTTTATTCCAGTCAAGGGCACATGCCCAGATTGAGGGCTCAATCCTCAGTGTAGGGTGTGCAGGAGGCAGCGAATCAATGAATCTCTCTCATCATTGATGTCTCTCTCTCTCCCCTTCTCCCTTCTTCTCTGAAATCAATAAAAATATATTTTAAAAAAGGAAAAGAAAAAAGTGCCAATTAAAAAAAAATATTGTGTATGTATCTTGGCATTTTCTCTGATTATTTCCTTAGAAAGGATTTCTCAATTTGGATTTACATGGTTAAAGATACATATTTTGGGCCCGGACCAGTGGCTCAGTAGTTGAATGTCAACCTAACATGAATCAGGAGGTCACTGTACAATTCCCAATCAGGGCACATGTCTGGCTTGCATGCTCAATCCCCAGGGTAGGGCATGCAGGAAGCAACCAATCAGGATTCTCTCTCATCATTGATGTTTCTCTCTCTCTCCCTCTCCCTTCCTCCCTTCCACTCTCTAAACAAAAAAAAATCAATGGAAAAAATAGCCTCAGGTGCAGATTAACAACAACAACAGAAATTACTAGCAATAGTCAAACAAAATTTACCAAAAATACTTCATTATATTAACCAGTTTTTCCATTATAAAAATAGTAAGTGTATTTTCTTAGCTTTCCATATAGCCACATTATGAAAGCTGGCTCAGCAGCAGTTTCACACTCTTCAAACAGCAGTTCTTCCACTTGCCCACTGTTCACCAATAATAATAGTTGCTAGGCAGTGGGCAAGACTTTAAGTTTCCAACACGCTATCCATAATCCTTTTTCCTTACTAATAGAATTTCAATACTATTTGGGTGCCAACTTAAACTAACTAAAAATTACTTCCTAATTCTCTTGTAATAAAGAGTGATTGTGTGAGAGTAAATAGACATACCCTTTTAAAAATATTTTTATTGATTTCAGAAAAGAAGGGAGAGGGAGAGAGAGAGAATCATTAATCGGCTGCCTCCTGCATGCCCCACACTGGGGATCGAACCTGCAACCTGGGCATGTGCTCTTGAATGGAATCGAATCTGGGACCCTTCAGTCCACAGACTGAGCCAAACTGGCTAGGGCAACAGACATACCTTTTGAGGCTTTTAACTGACATGTGACACTTTGCCTTTCTCCCCTCCACCTCCTTCCAGCCAAAAATAAAGATGTGATGACTGGAGTTGCAACAACTATCGTGGTGACCTTGGGGATGAAATCTAGTACTAAGCTTGGCCAAGAAGAAAGAAAGAACCCAGTTTATAATGACACTGTGGAGCTACCACACTGGCCCTGATCTGATTATTCCCAGACTCTCTTTGCATAGAGAAACTAAATCCTCCCATTTATTTAAGTGCCTCTAGTGTGAATTTCTATTACTCAGCTAATTATTAACCAATACAATAATCCCTCTGATTATCTGATTATCATGTGCTTCCATAGTGTCAGTGTCCAATAATATGTCACCTTAGAGAAGTCGAAATGAAGTTGCAAAAAGAAAAAGAAAAAACATTCTCAGAAGTGGAAATTACACTTCATATCTGCTTCTGTATTAAAGTAAAAAGTTGCTAGGGCTTAACAGCATAAGTAAGATTTGATGATTTAAAGGGGAAAATGAAATTAAAATACTAAGCAATGGTTAAGTGCCAATCTTCATGGCTTATCTTCTAGAACTTTTTATAGAATGTAATTGGCAATAGCAGCAAAAACATTTATTAGGTAGGCAACTACATAACTGCAAATGATGCAGAGGTAAGTACTGTTTGAATGAGTTAGACAGCGAGACCTCTGCTCCCTAGGGAAGATTCATATATGCACATCTCACAACATATGAAGAGCTTCAGAGACACAGTGACTGCCATCAACAAGAAAAAATATACTTTTGGCAACAGCCAGGACACATCGTTTCTTTCCATACTGGCAAGACCTTGGCTGGAATTCTTTTGGATCAGCTACTGTTCAATAATGGCAAATGTGTACTCCCAGAATAACTGTGGCTTTAAACCACAGGGCAACTGATATAATTTTGGCTCTATGTCAGAAATAAGAAAAATACAGAAAACAGCCTGAATAATTACTAAATGTATTGACTGCAATGTAACTGTTGATGCTGTCCGTAGACCTGAACTATAAATTACTAGGTAGCTATTTGTGCCTCCAATTTGTCAGGATCTAAGGAGCTCATGGGACAATCACAGTAGTTCATCAATAGTCATTTAAATAGCTACTGTAGCCCTAGCTGGTTTGGCTCAGTGGATAGAGCATTGGCCTATGGACTGAAGGGTCCCAGGTTCAATTCTGCACATGCCAGGGTTGCAGGCTCCATCCCCAGTAGGGAGTATGCAGGAGATAGCCAATCAAAGATTCTCTCTCATCACTGATGTTTCTATCTCTCTCCCCCTCTCCCTTCCTCTCTGAAATCAATAGAAATATTTTTTAAAGAGTTATTTTATAAAATAAATAAGAATAAATAAACAGCTACTATTAACCCTGCAACATGCAAATTATAGTTATGGATATCATTGTCTATTTAATGACTATCTCTCCCATCTATATACATAAAACCCTAAGCAACCAGTCGACCATTTGACCAGTCACTATGAAGTGCACTGACCATCAGGGGGCAGGCGCTCAATGCAGGAGCTGCCCCTGGTAGTCAGTGTGCTCCCACAGCAGGAGTGCTGCTCAGCTGACTGATGGGCGCCAGACAGTGAGCTCACAGCTGGTCAGCACAACTGCGGCAGCGCAAGCCTCTCCCGCCTCCACAGCAGCACTACTGAGCAGTGGCAGAGGCAGACACAGTGGGGCTGGGATGAGCGGAGCAGCCCCCGGCAGCTGGCCAGGGCTCAGGCTCTTCCCCAGCCTGGCCTGAGGGCATGGGGCCGAAACTGGCAGTCAGATATCCCCAGAGGCGTCCCAGATTGCGAGAGGACACAGGCCAGGCTGAGGGACCCCAATGGTGCACGAATCTGTGCACTGGGCCTCTACTTAGAATATAAACTTCATATAGAAGGGCCTGAGGCTACCTTGTCTACTACCAAATCCCAGTGCCTAGCACAGTGATGGCATATATTAGATGCACAATGAATATTTGTTGAATGACTAAAGGTTTAAGAGAGTTACAAGACACAATACTTACATTTCCCCTGCTCAGGTGACAAAATATAAAATAATTATATCTCATTTTCTAGATGACCTTCACAGTCCCCACTGTCTAAGGGCAATGCTAACCAGTAGGATTTTCTGCAATGATGAAAATGTTCTGACTGTCCAACATGCTAGCTACTAGCTGGATGTGGCAGCTGAGCATTTAAACTGTTACCAGTGCAACTACGCTATATTATCCTATCCTCATCTTATGCTATGTAGCCTCATTTGGTTTCTATTAAATTTTCAGTTCAGAATTTCTTGGAGTTTGAAGTAACAAATGGGGAATCCTAACTTAAGATTTTCCATTAAAGTAGTCCTTTCCCCCACTTCTGCTGTCCAAAAAAAATATACACAACTAAAAGAAATCCAGGAAAGATGGTTAATAGGTTGTTTGCCCGGGAATTCCATTTTACCATGTTGTAGTTGGGGGGTGGGGGGGTGGGGGGGAAGTAGGACAGAGTTTAGCCATCTTTAACTATAGAGAGAACTAATGGCATTTCAAGGACACACTATTAAAAGTTAAGATTATAAAATCAAACATTCAGAATACAAATAAATCCATAGAAACAATATCTCCAAAAGAGTGATAGGCCGACCCTATCCCAGCCCAAGGAGTGCTGGATGCTAACTGGACTGTCATAGTGCAGAACATTCCTTCAGCTACTAAATATACATTTACTGAGTGCTCTCTCTGTGCCAAACACTATATAAAGCACTAGGGATACAGTATTGAACAGACTGATAAAATCCCAGTCCTCACGGAGTCTATAGTTTGGTAGATAGAGACAGCCAGTCAACAAAGAAATAAGTAAGATATATAGTGTGCCCAGTGGTCCTAAGTTCTATGGAGAAAAAAAGAAAGCAGGGAAGAGGGGCAGGGTGTACAGGGAAAGGGCTGGCTAGGGAAGACCTTACTGAAAAGATGACATTTGAGACAAGCCTTGGAGCAAGCCCGAAGGTCTCTGAGGAAAGAGAGTTCTAGGCAAGGAAACAGCAAGTTCAAGGAACAGCAAATAGGCCAATGTGACTGGAGCTGAGAGACAAGTTCAGGAGCACTGAAGAGGTCAGAAAGTCAAGGAGAGCCTTGGGAACCACTCTCACTAAGGACCTGAAGTGGGTTCTAGGAATAACTGGAAACATTCAGATCATCTGAATCAACAAGGGAAATGATCTGACTTTCATTTTGGAAGGTCTACTCTGGATACTATATTAAAAAGAGACTTGGGGGTTGGGGAAAGTGGGAGGCGATTAGGAACATAACAGGCAAAATCCCCAGCTCTCAATTAGCTTACATTCTAACAATTAGAAGCAGGTACTTCTCAATCTTACAAAGGACTTTTTTAAAAAATTCAGTTATGCCCTAACTGGTTTGGCTCAGTGGATAGACTGTTGGTCTGCAGACTGAAGGGTTCAATTCCGGTCAAGGGCATGTACCTTGGTTGTGGGCACATCCCCAGTAGGGAGTGTGCAGGAGGCAGCTGAATCGATGTTTCTCTCTCATCGATGTTTCTCTCTCTCCCTTCCTCTCTGTAAAACAATCAATAAAATATATTTTTAAAAAATTCAGTTATTCAATTATATAATATACACAACTTGGCAAAAGCTGATCTCATGGGTACCTGCCAGAACAACAATTGATAAGCAGATGTTTCCAACGGACATAGTCAAGTATATTCTGCATTGAGCAAGATGAGAAACAAGAAGAGGCTAACTAATTGATTCCACATACTTAAGTCTGTAAAGAGGGGGTGGGTGTCTCCACAATCTATCCCAGTAAAAAAGGTTTCACAAAAAGGTCTTGACTAATCAACTATTATCAAAAGGAGGTCAAATTAAATCAAAGCTATAAAGATTCACGGTTTGTGCTATGTGGTCGACATGTGACCCAGAAACCTGTAGTTTTTTTCAGGAAATGCCAACGGAAATCTCACAGAAATTATTTTAAAACAATAACAGCAATACCCAGAGAGGCTGTATATGAAGTGGTTGAGAGCACAGACTCCTGAGATGGCATGTCTGGGTTGGTTTGAACCTCACCTCTAGCATTGTTAGCTGTATGACCTTCAACAAGTGGCTTAGTCTCTATCACAGGGTTTTTGTGAGGATGAAACCAGCTAAGGCAGGAAATGTACTTAGGACAAAACCTGGCACATAGGAATGCTCAGTCAGTGTCGCTAGATAAGTGTAATGATATTTATTGAACACTTACTATGTCCTATGTCGTAGGAACTACTGAGGGCGTACATATCCATTCTTACAACAACCTTTTGAAATGGCTACTATTGTTATCTGCATTTTGTAGGAGAGAAAAGTAGTACAGAGTTAAATAACATGGCCATGTGCACACCATAAGTGGCAAAACAGCAATTCAAACCCAGACATGGGCTCCACAGCACAGGCTCCTAAATTATGCTATCCTGCCTCCCACATGCTAGAGCTGATGATATCTATGCTTGCTCCAGGCCAAAAAATAGCACCCCCCGCTCCCGCCCTCCCGCAAGTATCCACATCAAATCTCTGTAACCTGTGACTGATACCTTATTTCTAGATGTGAGTAAATGGCAGATCTTGAGATGAAGAGGGTATTCTATGTTATCCTGGTGGCACAGAAATATAAGGGACACACACAGAGGAAAGACTATGTGAAGAGAAAGGAGAGAGAGAGAGAGAGAGAGAGAGAAACCGCATAGCTAACAGCAACCAAAGCTGAAGAGGCCAGGAAGAATTCTCCCCTGGGACTCTGAAGGACATGTGGCCTGTCTATGGCTGGATTTCAGGCTTCTGGCCTCCAGAAGTGTAAGTAATACATTTCTGTTATTTCATGCAATTGAGTTTATAGTAATCTGTTACAGCAGCCCTGGGAAATTAATATAATGCTCTATATCATATTCTGGAACTTATACCTTATGCTGTCTTCTTGATTAACAAGAAATTATCCATACATTTTCTCTTATGTATTGAAAGTCTACTATGTGCCAGACTCTGTTCTTGATGCCGGAGATAAAAAGGGAAACAAAGTCCCTACTGTTATGGATGTTGGGGAAGATGGACAATAAATGTATGCAAATAAAAAATTTTAGAAAAAGCACAGTGAAGAAAATTAAGAGTGAAATGGAATAGCGGACGACTGGGAAAGGGGCTCTTTAGGCAGTGGGATCAAAAAAGCATAGTCAGAATCATGACATTTGTGCTCCATACAAGTAACAGGAAGATGCTCCTCCTGACAGAGGGAACAAGGCAAAGATCTGGAGCCCAAAATAACCTCCGCATATTGCAGGAACAGAAAGGCTGAAGTGTGAAGAGGGTGGTACAGGCATGTAGGACATTTGTATCAGTTATCTACTGCTACAATAATGCTGCGTAACACACACACACACACCCTTCATGTTATAGCTTGTGCTTCTGGGGTCAGCAGGGAGTCCACGGGGTAGAGCCCTGGCCCGTGTGGCTCAGTTGATTGGGCGTTATCCCATGCACCAAAAAGTTGCTGGTTTAATTCCTGGTCAGGGCACATGGGCCTGGGTTGGGGGCTCCCTCCCAAGTAGGGGGCATGTGAGATGCAGCCAATCAGTGTTTCATTCACATCAATGTTTCTCTCTCTTTAAAAAAAAAATTTTTTTTAATCAATAAAAAATATATTTTTAAAAATGCTATCAGAAAAGCAGAACCACTCACATATACACACATACAAACAGATACATACACTATTTGTCATGGGATTTGATCACAGGCAACTGTGTAAGCCAAGTAATCAGTGTCCCTAAGATTGTCCCATCTGATGCTGGAGTCCACAAGGCAGGGAGTTGGGAAGGAAAGACGGATGTAAAGTAGGGAAGGGCAAGGACAAGCACAAGTTGAAACCAATGAGAGCAGACAAACTCATATCTGAAGGGACAGCTAATTCCCTTTATCAGAGAACTATACCCACACACCTACCCCAGGAGTGAGAGAGAAATGTACAGATAAAGAGAAGGAAATTTTGGAAAATGTAATTCGGCCTAGGCAACCGGTTACATTACAAAGCTACTACAGAAACTGTTTCCTCTTTTTTCAATTTTCGAAGTTTTTGTAGGATTAGTATTACTACTTGGAAATTACCAATGCGGCCATTTGGGCCCGAAGTTTTCTTTATGACAAAAAGTTTTAACTTACAGATTTAATTTCTTTAATAGATAAAGAAATGTTAGATTTCCTATGACTTCTTCGGGGAGTGAGGGCAACTAACTATGAAGAAGCAAAAGGTAACTTTCTGGGGTGATGGCAATGTCTTACCTTGAAAGGAATCACCGGGGTAGACATTTGTCAAAACTCTGCACATGTACATTTATGATTTGTACATTTTATTTTTTTGTAACTTTTACCTTAAAAGAAAAAACTATAAATATGTTAAATTCTGGTTAATTTTATACATGTTAAAGTATTTAGTGGAAAGTATTCTGATATATGTAATATACTTTGAAATGCATTAAAAGAATATGATGAGTAAGAGATAGAATGATAAATAATAAAAACAAGAGTAGAAAAATATGAAAGGTAGAATCTAGGTGAAGGTATATAGATTATTTGCTGCATACATTTGGGAAGGAATTCTAAAATTTCTCATATCTCGGTTCTTAGGCTCATAAAATTAGCCATTTATCCAGTTAACTGCTGCGGGCAAGCACAGGACTTGGTTGGAATGTCTGTAAGGAGGATTCTCTGAAAGGCCGGGGGCTTCTGGGGTGAGCTTGCCAAAGGCAGCAGCCCCTACCTTGACTTTTCCGAACAAGTCTGAACCCCCGGGGGTTTTACTAGAATCTTTTGTGTGTGTGTGTGTGTGTGTATCATCAAATTCTATTCATGCCATAAATGCTGAAATCGAAAACCATGTGCTGTAATAAGTTGCTACAAAATAAACAAGCACAAAGTAATTTGGAAAAGGAAACTTACTAGAATCTTTATGTTTAGTCTTCCTTAAAGGATGCATGTGCTTTCTCAAGGATGCTTACTGTGAAGATTGTATCTAGAGGTTCAGTTTAGTTCAAGCTGTTGTTACAATAAAAACTTAAGGAGGCAGGCAATCTGGGCCTTTTTGGCTCCTTATGCCAACTAACCCCTTAGCTTCTCTTTCACAGAAACATGTGTCAGAGTAACCATTCATCCATTGTTCAGGGTCTGCCAGTCAGCCCGGCAACCTGCCATGCATCCAAAACGGAAACCATCCCCACATGCCACAATATTTTGAATTTAATTTAAAAAATCAATTTGCAATGAATATTATAAAAATAAATATATTACTCAAAATTTGGGTGTTCTTGAATATTTTCAGCTGAAAAGTCTCGTGAAAAATGATTTTAAAGTTGGTCAGGGCTGCCACTTAGGGAAACATTTTTTAATAGATGCAAGTGGCATGGGGGGAAGGTCCACTGCTTGTGTCTACAGATGCTTATGGTGGACAATGGGTTAAAATTCAGGGTTCTCAGGAAAACAATGACCAATAGTATTTGATTTGCATAAATTTATTTGGCCAAAGATATGTTGTCACATGGTCAAAGATATGTTCATTGGAGGAAAGATAATTTCAATCAAGTTATTTACAAATATAAGATGTTAGTAGTAGGTCTTCAGAAAATGGAAGTCACATTTCATATAAACCTTTTGCCTTTCCAAGGTTTTCTGAACCACCCAAGCCCATCTGGCAATAGTTTTTCTTCTTCAAAGTTCCTTTCTATCACTTGGGGACACAATTTTCAGCATCAATGAAAAATAAATCTATGCTCCATTGCACATCAGAGTAACCAACATTTTTTAAAAAGTATCATTTAAAAAAAACTGGAAACTATCTCCATAATTAAATGATTATGGGGAAACCTCATAATATTCAGAGTCTATGACAATTTAAGCAATATAAAAGAAAACATTAACCAACTTTTCTAAACTGTCAAAATGATTTGGATTTGGTCCAGATTTTGTGTGAAGATCAGCCAAAACAATTCACCCAGTAGAAATTTAAAACAAAATACACAATTATTGATATTTACTATAGTTTCAGACCAGCAGCTAAGAAAAAAAGTCGCCACTGACAAGGGCTTTTGTAGATTAAAAGACCACCTTCAAAACAGGTTGAAACCCTGGGGGAAAAAAACAGGGCACAACTAACATTAAAAAGTTTTTTAAAAGCCCAAAGAACAAAAATGTCAGAGAATTTCAAAGTCTTATAAGTACATTCACAGAAAACATATGCCAAGTAAGATTTAAACAGTCCCCAAGAGAATCAACTGCTAATTATACCCATCTCTGAAGAATTCTTTCAGAATATTAACCTGCCATTTCAGAACTTAAAAAATAGCCCTATATAATTTTTACAGGAAATAACTTAACATGCACTACAGATATATTTTGTGCAAATGGATTCAAACTCGCTTACACAGAGAAATTTCCCTAAAGAATGAATTAAAATGTCCATTCCCAGCAACATGGCCGACTAGTTGTACAGAGAACACCTCTCGGTAAACAACACTTTAAAATGCTAGATGAAAACATCCTTTATAGAGAGTACGGCTGAATCAGTGGTAAAATAAAGAAGACCATTGGAGGCTAGAAAAGAGAAAATAGGATATTTCACAGGGTTTAACAAGGGTTAGAACCAGCATGTGCTCTGAGAGATTCTATGAATTCCTGGTGACCTAGTGCCTGGTTTTAATGACCCACTTGTACAGGGACAAAAGGTAAAGCATGTGAAATGAGGGATCAGGTCAGAAACTCTCACATAATGCTGGGAAACGTGTCCCCCTCCCCCCCCGGAAGGAACTAGAAAAAAATCCAGGAAGTGGAAGGAAACATGCCTAAGTTGGAATGAATGGCTCTGGAAAGAAGGGGGTTAAGTGTGGAGAAAAAGGTATATATTGTCCTGAGAATTCCTAATGACAAAGGCATACTCATCAACTTTGGTATTTGCACTGACTGTGGCCTGAAAAGCCTCAAGCTCTAATTTTAATTAAAAGTTGCCCTGGAGTGGTCTTGCTCCCAGTGCCTGGCAGAAGCAAACACAGGAACTTCAAAAATTCCTTTAGATACAGTTTACTAAATATACATACAAAATAAAAATTCGCTGAACTGAACACATGATGAAGACACCATGAGCTAAGATCAGCAGAAATAACAAACTGCAGAATCAGATGGGCAAAGTCAGCAGATACTGAACAATCAAATACAAATATAAAATAAATGTTTAAAAATAAATAAATGTCTTATAGATTTAAAACGAAAGATTAAAAATGTGTTGAATGAAAACAAAATAGAAAACTGTAATTGACCAGACAGATCTGAAAAAGAATCAATGAGAACTTTTAAAAATAAAAAATATAAGAGATTAAATTAAGTCATTGATGGGTCAAAGAGAAAATAATAATGAAAATTATAAAACTCAGAACAGTGACTATTCTATCTATCAAAATTGTGAGAACTAGCAAAAATGATGCATAAAGAGAAACCTGTTGCCTTAAATGCTAATTTTTCAAAGTCTAAATATTAATGAGCTGTCTCTCCAATTTTAATTAGAAAAAGAGCAAAATAAACCTCAAAAAAATTAAAGAAATAATACAAAGCAAAAATTAGTGAAATAGAAAAATTATATAGTGAAGAACAACAAAGCCAAAAATTAGTTGTCAGAAAGGCTAACAAAACTGATACACTGGACTGTGGGAAAGTGAGAACCAGAATAAGGGAGTCAGACTGTCACACAAGGAAAAGGCCAGGGAGGATGAGCCTGTGGAGGTTACTGTTCTGTGCCATGAACTCTAGGAAATGCCACATTTGATCAGACAGTGACATCTTTCTGTATATAAGCTTTTTAACTGCTATTTTAGGGACCTTGCAGTTCGCACGTTATTTGTTTTGTATCATGGCATAAATATTTACAAGGAATCTCTCATAGGCTTTCCCAGGTAAAATGTTATGGTAAGCATGCAGTTTGCAGTCTAGTTTTTTACGTAACATAAAATTGGTGTACCTTTACAATACAACCAATTTTATGGTTTTATGATTTGGTTTTATTGGTTTTATGATTTACATTTATCATGTGATTTTTAAAAATCCACTTATCTAATATATGTGAGAATAAGGTCTACTTTTGGTCTACTTATTGCTTCTTTTTGCTTAAATGCTATCAATTTCTTAATTAATTAATTGGTATGTAGAGCTCCTAGAACCCCTGGGAGATTACAGATATCCAACCTGGTGACTTTCTTAAGAATAACAAAGAACATGATCCCACAGCTTTCCTAGGATGTTTGCTGATAGATTCTCTTTTGGTACTAAGCAAAATTCTCTTTATAGGCTACAGTCCAGGCCAATTTATAATTAAATCTGTGTTCTGATGATGCTTCTAAAATAGCATTGATACATTAAAGAAGCTTGATCTTACTTTTTACTTCAATGAGTAGTTCAGGTGCTTAACTGGAGTTTTAATTTTATGACATATACATTGGATTCACAACCCTTAATGCAGCCTTTTTAGTTATGTCGTGTTTGGCAGAATGGCAATAAGGTTTTCCCCATTTTGGTTTTTAAACCAAGACCTTTTACCATAAATGTTAGTGGTGTTTGTCCATTGTAGCCTGTGTAATGTTTATTAAGAGCTGTATCTTATGACTTCCATAAATAGCTTATTGATATTCAAAAACCTATGTCTGTGTTTTGAGGGTTGGGAAAAAAACAATAAATGAAAATTTGAGAAAGACATATTGCTTACAAATTTTGATGTGTGGGGGAAAATACTGTTGCAATGAAAATATTGGTAATTGATTGTAACAAGTAGTCAATATTTTATTAGAACCAACTTGTACAGACTAATAAAAAAAAGAGCACTACACAAAAATCAATTACATTTGTACAAATCAGCAATTATGTTAGAAAAGGGTAAACTTTTTCAAGATACCACTTATAATAACTGAAAATAAAAAGTTTAATTATAATTAAATTATAAAGAATTAGAATTTGCCCTAGCCTGTTTGACTCAGTAGACAGAGTGTCGGCCTGTGGACTGAAGAGTCACAGACTAGAGTACAGTCAAGGGCACAGGCCTGGGTTGTGGGATCAATTCCCTGTAGAGGGTGTGCAGGAGGCAGCTGCTCAACGATTCTCTCTCATCATTGAAGTTTCTATCTCCCTCTCCCTTACCATTCCGCTCTGAAATCAATAAATATTTTAAAAAGAGAATCAGAATTATTTCAAAAGATATATAACCTTTACAAATAAAACAAGAAAAATCTTATTCAAAGGTTAATAAAGATCTAAATAAATATGGAAAAGTGCTATGTTCATGGATAAGAAAATTATCTTAAAGGTGTTAATTCCCCTCTAAAATCAATTTCAGAAACAATGCAATTCCCTTCATAATCCCATCAAGGTTTCTCACAGAACTTGAAAAACTGATATGAAGATTTATATAGAAAAGAAATGCACAATAGCCAAAGAACTGCTGTAGAAGAAAAACTGATGGGTGACTAGGGGGCTTAGAAACTTGCCCTACCAGATATCAAAAACTATTTTAAAGTTTTGGCTATTAAGACTAGATTTGGCAGTGGAATAAAGAGTTCTAAAAGAGACCCACTCGTGCATTAAAGCTTGATGTACTGCAGAGCTGACATTACAGATTAGTGGGAACAGGATGAATTATTCAAGAAATGTATAAGGACTTTTAGAAAAAGTAAAATTATATATCCTGTGTCATACACATTATTCTAGATAAATTAAGAATTTAAATGTGAAAGTAAAGCTGCCTCAAACAGAGTGTCAAACTGCAGC
>NW_006294778.1:5325910-5329605 GCF_000327345.1 Myotis davidii
TTCAAAAAAAAATAAATAAAAGCATTTAAACTTTTAGAATATATAAAAATGTTTATGATCTCACAGTACATGTAACTAACAAAGAATAACTATCCAGGATATCTACATAAAGAACGCCCATGAATCAATAAGAAAAAGACAAAGCACTCAACAGAAAATGGACAAGTATTTTTTTTCCCAAAATTATTTTATGTAAGAGAAAAGATAAATGGTTCATAAACATACATAAAAATAGTCAATCTTTTTGGATTAGGAAAATACAAATTAAAATGAGAATAAGATACCCAAGTATTGGCGAGGACGTGGAGTGATGCGAACTCCCATAGCCTGCTAGTGGAAGCTTAAATTGGTTGCTACTCTTCTGTAAACACTTGGCATCAGTAAAGCTGTTTACATACTCCATGATCTGGCAATTTAATGCCTAGAAATACACCCTAGAAAAACACTTGCTCATATGTGCCAGAAGACATATACAAGAATATATTCTCTAACACAATGTGGTCAAAATTAGAAGTTAACTCTGAAATGTTTAATTAAAAATCATACAATACATTCATCATCCAACATTAATATTTAAGGAACACATAAGTATTCTCTTCATGAACTGCTTATTCTTTAATTACTAAATTCATTAGTAAATATCAGTAATATCCTTTTGTAAATGCAGAGATAAAACACACCTGACAGGTCAATTTTAGGTATAGCATGAATGATTTTGTTCATACTGAGAGGTATATACACTTTAATCATCAAAGACTACTATATCAAGCATTTATAAAAGAAAATCCTTATTGAAGATTATTTCAACTTAATCAGGATTAAAAGTAAATAAAACTTTTATCCTTATCATCACTGAGCGAAATAACTTTGGTTTTAATATCTTAACCAGAAAATAAACAGAAGCAAACACTAAGAATATGGAGAGCCTGATGTCCTGTGGTCTTCCTTAATTACCACCCATTTTCAAGAGACCATAATCTGCTCAACAGAGCGAATTCTACTAAGGATCTTAATCAGATTCTGAGAAAATTCCCACTCAAAACAAAACAATATGCCACTAAAACCCAAACAATGTAGGTATTAGCGGCTAAACAAAAGATTAGCTCTACCTGATGAATCACTTCTGAAGTGATGAAAGTCTGTCTTTGAAGTGCTTTCCATTCAGGCTGGAAATATATATAAAGGTGGGAATCATTCACAAAGCAGGTGGAGAAAATTTTCTCCATTTTACACATCTTTGACTCCATGCAAACATCGAACTAAGAATGGCAAAAATGAGTCTCTCCTCCTACACATTAATACTAACTTTTTCTTTGCTTTCTCAAGCCATTTTACTTTCAGCATCCAAGTCCATGAGAAATTTAGAAGATGACGTGGTATTTAACACATTTAGGCTGGGGAAAGCCTTTCAGAAGGAAGATACTGCAGAAAAATCAGTCATTGCTCCTTCCCTGGCACAATATAAAAATGATGAGAGCGGTTTCATGGATGATGAGGAAAACAAAAATTCAAGGGTAAGTGGCAATCTGACTTGTCCTTTATTTCAACGACTATTTGAATGATTGTTATGGATGCTTTGGAAGTAAAGTTGATACTTTTATAAACAGAAGTATATGCAAATAGCCACAATATGCATTAGGACAACTGATGAAATTTCATACATAACAGGTTGTTCTTTCATCCTGGACAACAACTCATCACTTAAAAATATCTAAGATATTTTTGAAAAGTCAAAACAGTCATCTTTGAATTAATCAATAAGAATTCAACTATATTATATTACCATTCCAAATAAGACAGCAAAAATGCAAATCAATCTTTTTTTTTACAGAATGCAGGCTCCAAACATAATTTCTTGAATCATGGTCTACAACTGAATCTGGCTATAAAACCTGATCTTGCACCAAAAGGATCTGTAGCTTTTCCAGCTGAGAATGGAGTTCAGAATATTGAATCAACACAAGAAAAGAGAGAAACTGGGGATGAAGAAAACTCAGCTAAATTTCCTATAGGCAGGAGAGATTTTGACAGTGAGTAGTCCTTTAAAATTCAATTATTTAAGTCTTAGTACCATAAAATAGAATTCTGAGTTTAACTGAATTTGGATCCAATGATAACAAAATTAAATAAGACCATAGTTCAATCACACTTTTTTCTATTAAGTGATCCCTGCCAAATATGTGGAACTAAAAATCATTTAGTTATTATAATTTTGATTTACTTCAAATTAGCTATATTAGGTCCATTGTTTTTATTTCTAATAAATTTTGTGTACAATAATAGTCCTTTAAGCAATTTAAACCCTTTTTTTTCTTTCAGTGATCAGGTGTATGCTGGGAAGAGTCTATCGACCGTGTTGGCAAGTCTGATACCTATTGGCCCACATGATCTTTTCAGAAGAAAACAAAATCATTTAATTGCCTGTTGGGGGGAAAAGCTCTTAATGTTACTATGACTTATATTATTTTAAATGTCTGTTTTAAAAGAAAGCAGTATAAAGAGATATCATTAACCTAAATGATATGCTTTATTTGTACATTAAACTTTGTGAGTATTCTGCATAACTATGACTTAGTTGTATTTTTTAAACAATGCTTAACACACTAACCTTACATATGCTCTAGAGTCTCTCTAGACCAAAATAACAAAGCATCACAAACAGACCAACTGTCAAACCTCAGAGAGAAGGCAGGGGAGGGAGGAGTGGGTAAGAGATCAGCCAAAGGACTTATATGCATGCATGTAAGCATAACCAATGGACATAGACATTAGCAGGGTGAGGGCATGTGCTATGGGGTGGGAGTATCTGGGGAGAGGTCAATGGGGGGAAAAGAAGGCATATGTAATACTTTAAACAATAAAGAATTTTAAAAATAACAACAAAGCATCTTAATTTACACCTTGATCTCTTAAAAATTAAGTACATGCCTTTGGTGAATGGTTTTATACATACATGAATCTAAAGTACATAAAAGACAAATTCATAGTCTAAAAAACTGAGTTAACTTTGTCTGGCCAGTAATCAATTTGTCCTTGGCAGTACACTTGTTGCTTTTTGCTATTCTGGCTAGTTTGCCATCCAACTTATTCTGCATATCATTGGATGTCTTAGGTATCTTAACATTTTTATATTGGGGTGGTTCATTTCCATTATCACAGAGAATGTTTTCATCATCTAAAGGCACCTGTTTCCTTTTTGAGTTTTTATTTCCTGTCAGACTATTGGATTTTCTTTCTACTTTTTCATCTTTACTTCTGTCCAGATGAACATTTCCAGGATTTGTTCCAATTATTGGTCTTCCAACAGATGAATTTACACCTTTTGTTATGCAAGATGAAAAGAGGAAATGAATTACATAATATTTAGTATTATTACACATGAGAGTTTTATAATAAACTTTAAAAATGGCTAGAGTATTAAAAAATTTATGATTTGTATTTAAATAATGCTATAAATTATGCCTATATTATCACACTAGAGACCCGGTGCACGAAATTCGTGCAAGGGGCTTCGCTCCTGCCTCTGCCTCAGCCCCCACTTGCCGCAGCCTCATCTGGAAGGTTGTCCAGAAGGAAGTCTGGTCTAATGAACATATTATGCTTTTATTATTATAGACTAGAGGCCCGGTGCACAAAAATTTGTGCACTCGGGGGGTCCCTCAGCCCAGTCTGTGCCCTCTAGAAGTCTGGGACCC
>NW_006294778.1:5331082-5335982 GCF_000327345.1 Myotis davidii
TGGTGCTGTGTCCTCCCAGCCTCTCCTTTTTTCTTTTTTTATTCTGGGATTAATTTATCTTCTATAGCTGTCACTGGAGCTGAGAGCAGGCTCCGGCTCTGAGGCCATTGCCGGCTGAAAGCAGGTACCTGGGTTTGTTTAGAAACTCTGTTGCCATCACTGGACAGCTACAGCTCCGAGGCCGCGCTGGCTGAAAGCAGGTTTCTGGGGTTTGTTTAGCTTCTATAATTGCAACATTGTTTCTTAGAGTGCAGCTCAGAGGCCGGCAGCGGCAGGCGGGGAACCTTGGCTTCCTCCATCACTGGAGCAAACAAGCCTCCTGTTCGCTTCAGCTGCCTGGCTGCTGGCCACCATCTTGGTTGGCAGTTAATTTGCATATCGCCCTGATTAGCCAATGGGAAGCATGTTGGAGGTACGGTTAATTACCATGTTTGTCTATTATTAAATAGAATTATTTTTCCTTTTACCATATCACTTTCATCCCTACAAATATTTGCTTTGTTTAAATGCATGACACTAAATCTTTAAATGTAAGAGTTATTTCTTAAATACATTTAGTTAAATCAAACTGTGTCCTATTCCTGTCTATAAATTTGTACTTAGATTTAACTTTTTAAATAAGCCCATGTCTTTAAAAATAGACACTTTTACATTTCACATTTTATACTTTGTGAGGGGAAAATCTAGTTTTACTTAAGTTAAAACCCTATACTGGAATTAAATTGCTATTTAATTGCTCAAATAAGGTCAATTACCAGAAAGGTCATTTTCCATGTGAAGAACATTCAATGGCTTTGATGCTGAATCAACATTATTCCATGTATTCCTGCTTATCATGCAGTCATCTTTATAGGTACAAGAAAACTGGGATCTAATTAAGGTTTGCTTCATCTGGCAATGGGAAGAAAGAGGGAAATATACAATTTATTCTTATTTTTATTTATCTTTCATCTAGGTAGGAATACACTCTATAGTAATCAAAATATCATAAAAATTTCACATAGAAATTTCATTATTCATTGAGAACTTTTAATCCCTGATGTTTCTTAGTTTACAAATGCATTCATTGTTACAACTAGTATTTTAGTAATACCAGTTATATATATATATATTTTTCATATCTTTTGTAACAGTTTAGAAAGATCAATTTCAGACTCTTAAGAGGCCTTTCTTACATATTCCTGTGTGCTTTGGAAAGAAAGTTTTATGATAAATTTAATAATAATATACATAATCCTAAATAAATACAAGTTCTTCATCCTAAGAATTACAGAGTACAATTCTTTCAGGAAAAACAAACACCAGTATATGTAACTCAAGAAATTAAGAAAGGGAGAAATGGTCAGATAAAAAGATAATGAAAAAAGGATGAAAGAAACAAAAATAGAAATCTAACAAAGAAATAAACTGAAAGAAAACAAAATGGTGACTGAGAGGCATTATTTCTTGATTAAAAACTTGAATATTTAAGAAAATAAGAAAGATGATTCAAATATGTCATTCTAGGAAAATCTGACCAAGTGATTTAATGGTTGAATATTCAAAATACACTCTTACATTTATCTTCAAACGTTATAAGTAGGAGAAAATTAGAAAGCTAAATTTAATTCTTAACCACTGAAAAGGATGCCAAGGGAGTAGTTTTGGAAATGTATTCTGCAAACATAAAACCAATGGCTGTTTTAGGGATAGAAATTAATTGCAGAACAAAGTAATTCATACAGATAAAGCAAAATCCTTCCCAGAAATAGACAAAGATTAAATGTCAAATAAATGATTCAAGAAAGAGAACTTTAACACTTTAAAGCATAATCACATTATGCAGAAGGTCACTTTTGGAAATTTATTGACACAGTTCATAAAGTCTAAAACAGCACAACTTTATATTGTATATTCAGTAGTTCTATATTATGCTTATATATTCAGAGAACACTGAATTAACCCTCTGAGATATTTGCAAAGATAATGGCAGTGAAATCCACTGATTATGGTTTAGATTAGAAGAAATCAGAATAGTCCCCAGTACAGTTGCTTCTTAAAATCAAGTTTTCTCAGCATGACAAATTTATATCTTGCTGACTAATGGTATCTATGAGAACCTCCACTTCCTAGATCACTAAAAATTATATCTAATTAAGAATTAGACCATTGGAATGTACCTTCCATTTGAGCGCAAAAATATACAAAAAATTTTTTTAATGTAAAAATGCAAAAGACCAAAACTATTTTTTTTAAGTTAGAGTAGGCTCAATAATGAAACTACAATCCCATAGCTTCATGAATCCGCATGAATGCAACTACTGTTATATAGTTTCTACCATGAGATGCCCAAAAATATAACTGAAGATTTTAACTAGTCTTTTCTGGACTTTACTATTTCCATAAATACAGAATTAAAGCAATTAACAAAACTACTAAGTGAATTTGGCTAATAAAATAAACTTTATATTACATCAGATCATTATTATAGTAACATTATCTAAAAATTCCCATCTGTAAAACCAGTAGTAACTGTTGACATTATTGTTTTACATAATTTTCTTTCATTTCACCAGAGTCATTGCTTATAGAGAATTATAAATGCATTGCTTACAAAGAGTTACAGAGTATGGTAAGCGCACCAAGGCAAACGAGTGCTAAGTGGCTGGCTAGGGTCACTCTCATAGTACCCAGATAGTGATGGGTGGCTTAGGGGGACTTTAGCCTCCCACCACAAAGTCAGCACCACCTATAAAATTCTCTAAGTAAAAATACAATAACTATATTACTTAGTACAATCAATGTTTTCTCAATCTCATGTTTAGCACACAAAAAATTTCTTTAGAAACTGTGCTATTTTTATTAATTTTTAACATACATCTAAGTAAAAAAACAACCTGTCTTTGCTATGTAAATACAGTCACAAAATAAGAGGTACAGCTCTCCTTATTATAACTAGATTTCCTCTCCTCAGGAAATTTTTGAACCTTAGTGACATCAGGAGCAATTTCAGAAAACTAGAGTTACAAGGCAATAGATTCTTAAAATCCTGAGACTGGATTCAGGTATGAAAGAAAAATATTTAACAACTGTTTTGTTTTTACCATGAAAAATATTATAAACATATTAAAACATAAGAGAGAACCACAATAGTTATATGATAGTCTTGAAATACTTAGGTACAAAAGATTATATATAGGTTTTCTTTTCCTTACCCTACACAAAAAACTTTTTTTATTAATTACTACTTATTAAGTTCCAACTACTGATAGGCACATAGTGTATTAAAGAGAGTATTAGGATGGCTTCTATAACCAGAAGCCATCCTACTTATAAAAGTTGCTGCTGACACACAGCTGGAAAGAATAATAAATAAGTTGGATAACAAAATCAAGATTGAAAATATCTCAGATGGCTAGAACCTTAAGTAGAAAATAATAAGATGAAAATGAATGAGGATAAACAAATTCCTGTATTTAACTTCAAAATATCAATTACAGATGTACAGGATGAGGAGAGCCTAACTTAAAAACAACATATGAAAAAGATCTAGAGATTTTAATTTATCACGAACTTGATTGGAGCCAACAATGTAATGTCCAGCTAAGAAATCCGCACACAAAGCAATGATGTGAACGGAAAGGCACCAGATTTGCTGTCAAAACACCTGGCTTCTAACACTGGCTCTATCACTTATTAACTAGATGATGTTCAGTAAAGCTCTAAACTTCTCACTTACCCACATATAAGTGGGAATAAAATTTATCTCACAAAATGGCCAGGATTAAATGGTTAAATACATGAAAGGGCTACATAAATGTTAGATCTATGTTGATACTATGCAGTTATTAATGTAATAACATATATGAAGACAGTAGAGTGAGAAATTCGTTGAAATAGGCCAACTCTAAAATGATTCTTGGAATGCAGCTCAAAAAATGAGCTTACAATCAGCGTCTTCATTTTAGTTATTAAAACAATACAAGCTACATTGGCTTGTATTTATAACTTAAAAGAGAATGCTTTTCCTTTGTTCATAAAAGTTGAATTTTTGTGCACAAGATTAGTGGCTACATAGAACTGAGATTACTTCCTGTTGCCAATCTTCCAAATCTCTCTGTGTATTTGATTTGGAATCACAAATAAGCAAAAACAATTCCCTCTTGAAAGTGCTTTTGAAGTCCTAAACAACTAAGAATAATGTCCAGATTCATACATGGCTGTTAAAATCATTTTATGTTCCAGTCACATGAGAGACAAGGATTGAAAGTTTTCCTTTGTAGAGTGATTTCCCTCCTTTGGAAAGCTTTCTATCCACAGTAAAATTGCAATGAACTTCAAACTTGCCAAGAATTGGAAAAGTCCTTTTGCCACAAGCTCTTTTTAAATTGAAATTATTAGTAGGTTCCCAGTTTGGGGAAAATAGTACTTCACATAGGAAAGCCTGACTCCAGTTAAAACGAGTCAAAATATTGAAAAGTTGCAGGCACTCTCAGAATATTACAAAGAAAAGGAAAGTTCTAAGCCGTTATCCCGATAAATACATCAAGTTTGGAAAAGGAAATTATTCCTAACCAACCTCTTAAATATGTAACTAAAAATAAATACTCTGAATTTATCCTTTTGTTCTTATACTATCACATTTTTAAAAGCATAGATTTGCTACCCTTGTGGCGTATGAATTTATAAATATATCATATGATCCATTTATTCTTCAGTGAAATTTCATTTACTTTGCTAAATAGCAGAAAGATAATATTTTTGACCTAAGTAGTAGCATCATCTTTGTATGAGTCTGCATTATAATTACTCTGCCTTTATTTACCCTTTAGGAATAGCATAAACTCTGAAGTCTTACCCCTGAATACAAACCTTTGCTCTGTTACTTCTTAGCTGTCAAGTCTGGAAAATAATGATTTCT
>NW_006294778.1:5336067-5337421 GCF_000327345.1 Myotis davidii
TTCTCCCAAAGACATCTATCTTCTAAACTCCAAGGTACCCCGACACTTGCAAGCAGGAGAGCAATGGGCAGCAGCAAACCATTCAGGGCTCACCCCCAAACCTGTCTCCAAGGCCCCCTTTTCTCTGACTTCCCAGTGAGCCAAAGCAGCCCAGTCTAGGCTCTCCTGTTGATTCTTCTATGCCCTTCCTTGTTTCACTGCCCTAAATGTGTTTTTACTGTAGTCAATAGATTCTTCCTTGCTTTTAGATCCTATTGCAAGTACCTGGGGCCCAGAATTCTCTGCACAAATTGTCCTAGGCACTGGGTTGGCACTAGCCTCTTCCTCTAGGCTCGTGGGCTGGTTCTGTTCATGGCAAGGGCAATGGAGAGTGATATGTACACCTCTTCAGGGAGTGTCCCTAAGAGTATGGAACAGAACCAGGGTTGAAGGGTGTAGGGATAGGTCAGGAGCTTCCACTTAGATTCTTGCACCCCAGACCCACAAATATCAGGGGCTTTTGTCTGTTTTGTTCAGTAACGTTACTCCAATATCTAGGACGGAGCCTGGTATTTGAGAAGCATTTAATGCATGTTTGTTAAATGAATTAAGTAAAATTAAAACAGACTTCTAACTGGTGTACGCAAGTGAAAGGTATGAGGAAACAGACACATGAGTAAGCAAAAGTGTGGAAGTACAAAAAGATGTATAGAATAGATTCTACTCTTTAAAAGAGAGTAAGGAAACCACATATAGAGAAATGAGAGAAGTAGGCTGGCAAAGAGTAGCTTAATAGGGAATATCTATAACTCTTCCAACAATAAAGATAAATTTTTTAAAAAAGAATAGCCAAATCACCCTGAGGACAAAAGCTTTGAGATAGAAAAATCTGTACAGAGTAAACTCTACTCTGTTCAATAAAGTAATGAAACCACTGGTATGGAAACGAGAGAGGATACATGCAAAGAAAAGCTAAATCCCATAGAAGCACTGAGAACTGTGCAGTGGAAGTCCGAAAGCTCCATTACATCAACTGTTCCTTCAAGTTCTTAAATATTCTGCCTTTCTCTGGTTCTCGTGCACATATCCTTACAATAAGCCCTACAAAAAGTAATTGTTTCTTAAAACCACAAAAGCCACACTTCCCTTAACCATGTCCCACATTTTTTATTCACGTATTGCCGGGAGCCGGTCTATCCTTACTGTTTCAAGGGACCTGGCATATATGGCATACTGTTCTTAAGATGTTTGCTCACCTTCTTGGCGCTGTGTTTTAACCAAGGTCACCTCTCCAATAAAGGTTGTTTCCCCAGGTAGGGATTTTCCCCTGAAGTTAGGGAGGGAATAAAACCTCTTAACCCCTTCCCCAGCAGAA
>NW_006294778.1:5337611-5345829 GCF_000327345.1 Myotis davidii
GAGAGAACATGGCTACAGAACCTGGCTGGAGAACCTGGAGAACCTGGCTGGAGAACCTAGCAAGAGAACATGGACACAGAACTTGGCTGGAGATCCTAACCAGAACTTGGCTGGAGATTGTGGCTAGAGATCCTGGCAAGGCTGCTGATCAACTGAACACTGTCTCCGTGTCATTCCTTCTTCGCCGACTCTGTCCACACCTTTGGGGACCCCTGGACCTGCTGGGGTTGGACCCCAGCAACGTATTTTGTACAACTGCCCGATACACAGTCTTTTACCTGTAAAGCAATCTAATACTTTCATCAGGTTGTTTGCTCAGCCTAAAATGCTCTCTTCCATTCTCTCTGCCTACTTAAATCCTATTTATTATAATTTATCATTCTTAGCACGCCGTTTCCTCTACTTATTATGGGTTTCTAGTTATTGCACTCATGGGTATCTCTAATCTACCAGTACTGCAGGTGTTTAATATGCTGGCTATGTGTAACTAATTAATTTAAATTAAGTAAAATTGAAATATCCAGTTGCTCAGTTGTAGTAGCCATGTTTCAAACGCTCAGTAGCCAAATGCGGCTACCACCTACAGTGTTAGCACAAATACAGAACATTTCCATAGAAAGTTCTAGTAAAAAGCCCTGCTCTAGGGGAAAAAATCTACAATTCACGTCCTGTGGCACTTTAGTGTGCTACAAATGGATTCTCAAGGTACTCTGGGATATTTGTGCTTGCTGGGTCCATAATATTAGAACCCATATGTAACTGAATTAGTAAAGGAAACATTACATGTGTTCCCCATGTCTTGTTACTAACAATCACCTGATATAAAGTCAATTAAGCTTTGGGAAAAACTACAATCACTATTATCTTCGAAAATTATTTCCATCTTACTTTCTCCGCCTGTTCTGGGGCTCCAAATAGGCAAATGTTAGACTTTTTCTGTGTCCTGCTCTTCCCTCTTCCTTTTTTATTCTGTTCTCCCTTTGCTTTAGTTTGGAGATTTTTCTAGTGACTTATCTTTAAGTCCACTTGTATTACGATGCTATGTCCAATTTATTAAACTCATCTAATGCGTTCTTAGACAACGTTTTCACAGTTCTGAAATGACTATTTGGCTCTGTTTTATAGATTTTAATTCTCTGTTGGAATTCTCCAATTTATCCTCCATTTTGTCGATCTTTTACATATTAAAAAAATGTAATTCCTTGTCTGCTAATTCTGATACCTCGATCACTTGTTAGTTTTTCCTCTTGACTAAAGGACAAATCTTCCTTCCTCTTTTCATTTCCAGAATATTTTATTTAATGCTGGATATTGTGTCTAAAGGAACTGCACAGGCTCCAGATGAAGGGTTTCCCTTGCATCTGCTAGGCAGACACAGTGAAAGTAGTCAGGGACTGAGGTGGGTTGCAGAAATCATAACGCATATTCAATTTCTGGCTCTTTTTCCTCAGGATTGGCCCTCTAGGCTTTCAGCTGAAAGCCTTGTGTATGTCTATGGCCTCTGTTCTTCAGAGTTTTACACTGTGCTCTTGGGCCTTCCATCTCACTTCATGTCCGAATATGGCAAATATCTTGAGAAGGAGATATTTGTGTTCCAGGCAGGTCCCGCTCCTCAAGCAGCGCGCTGTCTCCCAGCTGCCTCAAGATCACAGCTGATGTCAGTGTACTGGATTGAGGCTCCTTAGACTTACTCTCAGCTCCGGAAATTTGGCATATGTGTGCTAGGTAAAAATAAACTTCAGGGCTCCTGAAGTTTCCAAATTGTTGCCAACCTCTCAAGCCACCCAAGATCTTTGTTGGTTCCTCTCTCCCTCTGGAGTTCCTTTATATGGGCCAATACCAAACCTCGGGTCGCTCCCCACACTGGCAAATAATCCCAGGGAAGAAACAGCTGATAATGGCTAGCTCACCTCAGAATTTTTAGTTTATTTAAACTGCTTTGGTTACATAGCTTGTCTATGTCTTTAAGATATATTTTCCCCATTTTTTTTTTTGCCTTTTATTTTGTTTTGCAGTAGAAATGGCATTCTGCTATGACCTACTACATCCTAGTTAGAAACTACATCCTAGTTAGAAGCCTCCAAGTCTGGGAGTGATTTCTTGATTCTGTTCCCTCCTTATTCGAGAGCATTTTATTTTCTCTTCAGTTACAATTTGAAGGCTGCACACTTTGTTATCCTTCATTTTTCTGTAGCCAGAGCAATGGCAGAGGCAGAAGTAGCGTTCGGCTGAGAAAATGCGCAATTTGAAAAAAATGTCTGGGTTCTGCACTCTCTTCTAAGAGTTTATTACACACTAGAGGCCCGATGCATGAAATTCATGCAAGAGTAGGTGTTCCTTTCCCTGGCTGCTGGCACCGGCTTCCCTCCAGCACCCAGGACCTGGAGTTCCCTCCAGCCACAGGCAAGCACCTGGGACCTGGGCTTCCCTTGCAGTCCCAGCTTTGTCTGGAAGGTCGTCTGGAAGGACGTCCAGTCTAATTAGCATATTACACTTTTATTATTATAGATTATATGTACTCTAAGAAGGTTTGCTACCCCTGCTCAGGGACTGTTTCTCATTCAAATAGAAGGAGATCATTTGCATCATTTCCCCAATTCAGTATGTCACAATAGAGTAAGTGTGTACTAGTAAGTCCCAGGGTTCCTTTTCCACATTTAGCCACATTACAATGCAGTTGCCATTTCTACTATTTCTCTGGCAAGAAAGGAAAAAACAACAAAACAAACAAAGAAAAACAAGAACACACACATTTAGTTGGCTCCTCAGTTCTGGAAATATTATAATTCTCAGGATTTTGTCAACTCACTAGTATATCTGAATACTAGAGTAGATTAAGTCACTAGGTCATGCTGTGCCTCTTCACTCTGAAATCTTCCGTTTCTGTCCTTGGCCATCGTTTTTGAAGTCTATTATATCTAATTACATTATTCTATGTTGTTTGCTCTTGGTGAATATATTTGCTAGTTTTTACTATTCTGTACTCATTTTAAGTCTCATTTTAAGGGGAGGGAAATTCTATGAGTTGAAATAAATCCATTTTAATTTGAATATACAGTGCGTTTTCTAATACCCTAAAGGTTAAACCTGGATATTTGATTAAGAATTTCCTAACATCATGAGTATTGGACTGCCTGGCAGCTTCAAAGGTACCATTATAGCAGTCAATTTTTTTCACACTACCTAAGTCCAAATTTCCACTGTTTCGATTACTCCATGTTTTAAAGATCCAGTATTTTCCCGATCAGCTCACTTAAGTTATTAGGTCAGTTAATACTGATGATAATTCTGACATACATATAAGAAAAAGGCCCATAAATATGACCTTTCAGTTTGCCTGATGTTGAAAATACTGCTACATCAAGCTGGAAGGAATGAAACAAATTTATTTACAGAGATATAAGGAGGTAAGTACCTCCTTGAAAAATTTTTCAGCGAAAAGGTATAGGGGATGGAGGGAGAAGGAGGTCCTAATATATGGTGACAGGAGAAGATTTGACTTTGGGTGGTGGGCACACAGTGCAATATACAGATCTTGTAACATAGAAAACCACACCTGCAACCTATATGTTCATGTTGACCAATGTCAACCCAATAAATTCAATTTAAAAAAAAAATGTTTAAGGGTACTTGTAAAAATTGCTTGGAAATGGGGAGAAAACATTCTCTACTGGTTCCTACCAAAACCATAAAGGTTCTGGAAGAAGCTTCCGATTTCCTTCATAGATAAATTTGTTTGCCCATAATAGACAAGTTTCCTAATAAGCTACACTAAGACATAAGACTTGAAGACTTAAAATTAGTATATTAATAAATACTTTCCATAATGGCTTTAATAGGATTTTATGTTCAGAGGAGTATCTATTACTATTTTTGAATGAGGAAACAAAAATATTAAAAAAGTTAATTTGCCCATTATAATGACATGGATATTTCACAATCAAGTATCATCTACAACAGCCACATTCTAAGTTCTCTAATATTTTCTACCTTTGCAGTGAGTGTTCATTCCAAGACAGTTTTTCAAGTGTAAATTATATATTCTTTCCATGACTAAAAAAAAAAAATGTATGCCAAAAGAGCAAAAGTAACAGGATAATAAGGTAATTAGCTGTTAAACTACTTTTCCATAGTTACTCAGTAGTAAATATTAGCAACATTTTTTTTTATTATTCCAAATAAGTACTCTATCTGGCTATGGTTTAGCTGTACACCTGGCTAAACCAATTATTTTCACACTTTGCTTTTATAAAGAATACTGCACTATCAAATATAATCACAAACACCAATTCCCTCAATTCCCTATTGCCATTTAGATTCAGAGCTATGTAGACTAAGCCAGCTCCACTACTAAGTTACAAAAGCAGTGTAATTATAATCTCATTAGTATTTAATCATGGCTTTGCACACTGGCATAGAATAATATACCATGGCAGTTATAAGATCTGGAATAAGGTTCTTTCTCAGGATTTTGGTCTCCTTGTTTGTAAATGAGACTGGATTAGACAATCTCTTTTCTACTCCCCAAATTTCCTAAATTTCTCTATAAATTAAATTTATCTGTGCATTTTATAGTAATTAGTTGACTTACCAATTTCTATAACAAAAACCAAATGCTTTTCATTTTTTCAGATATTTTCATTTTGATTTACTTAGTTCTAACAAAATATCTCAATGACCTTTAAATGAAAGTATTATAGTCTGTCAGTAACCACAGCAGGAAAAAAGTTGAAGAATTTATGTTACATTTCTAATCAAGTCCGAAGAATAAATGTGTTTTTTAAAATCCCATGCCTTAACTACATTACTTACAGTTAATATAACAAAGAGTTGACAAATTTTATTCACAGAAACATTGTATAAAATTCAATGATGTATTCCACAAGTATTAGTTATTAGCAACTACTAATAATGAATGGAAATATAAGACTTATTAATAGGTATAAATAAACTAAATGGGGTTGGGATATATAAATGAAATAGATGAAAACTAAAAGCTTTGCTAATTGGAACTAACTTTCTAAATGGGAATATAAAGAACATACAATTTAGAGTTCTCAAAGTTGTATCAAGATGAATAATTATTTGACAGTTTAAGGATAACTATAACTTTTACATGAAAAATTTGTTAAATGAATGAATTCCACACCATAGAAGATTACCTGGCACATAGTAGATATTCAATAAATGTATGTTGAATAAATGAATGAGTTAATATTGAGTCTCATTTTGGAAAATAAGACCAAAAAAAATTTTAAGCTCTTGAAAAACACATTATTGACTACTTATAGGTACAAATGTTTCAAATGAGAACAGGAAAACAAAATGAAAATATAAAGAACAGCTCTAGTCAATGAACCATGTCAAATGTTCTCTTTGTCAAAATCTACAATTAATTATATTCTGCCATTATGTCTTTAGACTGAAATCATGCAGCCTTAGGATTCAGTTTAAGATACAGAAATGTAAATGAGAAAACATATTCCTTTATTTTCCCCTTCATTCACTGAGCAGATATTTCTTGAACACTCAGTGGTAGCCAGTACTTATTCCCTTCCTTCTTAGGTCCATGAAATGATTAAGTCAGAGACAGATTAGCCAAGATTATATAAAAGAAATGTTTCTGTATGTAAATGGTCATAACTCATTTTCCACTTAATTCCTATTGTTCCATGCACAATGTATATTTATTATACCCAGTTCAGTTTCATATATTTCTCCTAAAAATAAAACAATTTCTATCATTTTCACAGTTCATTAAATTGTACCTTAATTTTTTTCTCTTCCATTGACTGGTGGATGCGTTCTCTTAGTGGTTTCACCAAAGAATTATTCACTTGTATGGGAGATCTATGTCCAAATAAAGCAAAATTTTATAAAGCAAAAGAGCTTTCTAAAATCTAGTTTTCACCCTCTCTTACACAAAAGCAGTTATATAATAAAAGACTACTGAATCTATATAATCTTATATAAAAATATCAGTACCCCTATTCTGACAGTTCTAAATATTAATAATTTGCTTAATTAATTCAGTCACTAGATATTTGAGCTTCTACTATATGTAAGCCACTGTATAACATCCTGTGAATAGAAAGTTTATTCTTCATTGGCCCTGAATTCAGGACTCATGAAGTCTAAGTAAAAAAAAAAAAAAAAAAAGACACCCACCTAACTAAAATTCAAAATGAAAACGGCCAAGTGTCATAGCAGAGGAATTCAAAAGAGAAAAGCATAGTTTATAAGAAGAAGGGTTAGAGAAGGCACAATGGAGAAATAGATACTGGAGCTTTGGAGCCAGAGAAACATGGATTCCCCAATAAGTTCCTGTTTGGCTCCACAGAGCCAGAGACATAACCCCTGTGACTCAAAAAATCATTATATAAGACTAAAAGATAGTTCATTCTAAGAAAGTCTAGTTTATAACCTTATATTGACTTTATATTTATACACATTGTCCTTAATTTTATCATTTCAATGGAGAACATTAAAAATTTACTTTACTATGGGGGGTATCTGTGCACACAAGGACAATGGCAGTGCCAAGGTAATTGCAAACAATTAAAATGTGTTTGGCCACATGACTGAATACAGAAAAATACCTCCCTAAAATGGATGTGGGATTAATATTGTTTTAAAGTATTCTATTAACACAAAATAGTAAATGGTAGAATGAGAGAAAATTTAAATCATTCATATTTCTACCTAAAAAGTAAACCTTGTTAAACAGAAGGCAAAAGGAGAAAAAAAACAAAGATTCATTTTCTTTTTACTCATTTCTGGGATTCTGACACAGGGTGAAAGCAAATCACTGTTAAAATAAATTTCCACTGTTAGGAAAATATTTGGGCATTTCTAAGGTAGAATGTGAAAGAATTATATTATGCCCAACAGTAAAGAATAATCATGGGAAGCTGGTGAAGAAGACAACATTTAAAAGAATTATAGGACAAAACTGAATTATAGATCATTAACCTTTCTCTTCAAAGACAAAAGACAGTGAGGCACAGGAGAGAGACTGCATGAAGCAATCACACATGGATGTGTAAGAACAATTTTAGACTAAAATTAGATTTCTGAAAAGTAGCTCAAGCAGAAAACAGAAAAGATCAAATAATAGGATGACGTTGTAAAAATTCTCCACAATGCACTAAAATTTTTAATGTTTCTATAAATGAACACGCATTAATTAAAAATATTATCAACGTACTGGATTTTGGTCTAACTGTTGTCAAAACTGGATAGTATCAATGTCTTGCATGAAACACCAACACTAGTTTAGTATTTTTCTTCACAATGTGAGGAAGAAACAGTCAATGTCAACTCCAATGGGAGTTTGGTGCAATGCTCTCTCTTTTTCTCAGGCAGAATAGCACAGTCCTGAGAGCAGAGACCCCAGGCTTCAGAGAAAGACACCTTTGCTGCTTGCTAACTTAGCTCTCTTGGGCAAATTACTTAACATACCTCTCAAGCCTCTAATTCTTCACTTAAAAAGTGAGGATATGATTAAAAGAGGTTGCTATGAGGGCTGTTATAACATAAATGAAAACATTTAGCAAAGTTCTTGACACACATAGCAAAGCAAATAAATATTTCCAAAGCAAAAAACCAAAAAATAAATAAAAGAACACCTGCCATACTCTTACAAAATATACCTTTTTATATATAACTCACATTCAAGTGTTCAATTTCCTTTTAACTAACTTCAGTTTTCTCTAATCATACTTATCTATAATCTCCACATTTCCTACCGTAGCATGCACTTGTTTTATAATCAATGAGGTGCTTTTTCAAAAACTCCTCAGAGTTAACATTCACATACATATAGCTTCCACATGACTTACCTGAAAAGTGTAAGAATAGAAGTTCCATTGTGATCAATGGTGTATTCATCGTCATATAAAAGCTCTGCTTTGTTTTTGGTAGGAACACTGGCTGCTTCTTCATCCAAAAGAACTAGTAAAAGTTTCACGGTATCTCTGCCACAGTATGCAGTGCCATGGTTTATGGCATAAGATTTTGGCTTGAACAAAAAATAATTTTAAGTAAACATTATAATCATCCCGGCTGGGTCAATCAGTCACTTTTCCATTTCATGCACCACGGTTCTCCTTCCTGCTCTGTTGTTTAATAAAAGATCATCAATAAGAAGTGGCTTTCAGAGAATATTTCTCCCTCAAGCCATACTAAAATCAATCTTATAAAATTACACAAGCACAAA
>NW_006294778.1:5347131-5354491 GCF_000327345.1 Myotis davidii
TCAAAGGAAATGTAAATATACATGAGATATATGGAGAACAACTCAGAATCTCCCCCATCAAATTAATCTAAAAACATGCAGTTATTGAGAAATATCTAAAAATAGTCCCCAGGGGATGTGAATAAAATAAGCAATAAAAAATAAGCAAAAGTCCTTCTTCATACACTAGCTGTCACAATCACAACTAATGAAAAGGGGCTTTTGTTACTTGAATAACTAAACTGTAACAAAGGATTTTAACACATACTCCAGAATTGTGTTTTAGAGCTAAAAGCAAGGTAGAAAATTTTTCCTATAATACCATAGTTATAATGCTGCATAATGTTCAAAAATCTCGGTAAAAAAAAAGAGAGGTGAATGTTCTAGGAATATATAGTTAAGAGATTTCTAAGTATAGGAGAAATTCTGAATGTTCACAGTATGCTGCAATGGAAGTAGAAAATAAGACATCACAGAAATAGAAAAATTCTGTAAAAGAAAAATAAACTACTGAATAGAAACCATTTTGTTGCTTTTCTATTAAGTGCCTGGTACTGAGGTCAGAACCAGAGAAACCAAAGGGAAAATAATTGCTTTGAAGAATAATTATTTAAAAATATACAGAACACCTTAGTATCCTTCAAGAATTATAAATTGCTAGTGCTCCAAGGGATACTGAAGATTATCCAATGCCCTACTTTAACAAATACAGTCAATTTGGTCCAAAGATGTTAAGATTTACCCATAATCCTACATAATCCTATTGAGAACTTAAATACCCCTTTGCATAACACAGGAAACACATTCTTCTGACTTAAGTAGCAATAGTAAACCAATTCCACAACAAATAGAAGAGGAGGTGTTTTATATAGAAGGATAATAAAATATAAAGAGCTCATTACCCGTGCAGGACTGATGTCAGTGGTGCTAACAGCTAAGTCTCCTTGTTGAGAATTGAAAATATTTTTAATCCTCCAATCCAAATCCTGAGCAACCTCCTCTACTGCTTTACAAAAAGGATCCCTGTTGTTCTGGCCTTTAATCACCTGCATCTTTATCACAGAGAGTATCCGACTCCCTGCAATGCTGAAAATGGAAATAAGATTGCCTTTATAATAGTATTAGAAATGACAATGTGTGTATAAGCTTGACAATATAATTCTCAGAGTTAATCAACACTTTTCAAAGATTATGGATTTGTTCTTAAAAATCAAACAGTAACACATTTAAGAAAAGGATGAGAACCATTAGAAGTAAAATTACAAAGTAAGTCATTTCAACAAGGTAAGTTACTTCTTTCTTTATTTGAAAGCTAAAGGGAAATAATTTAGTTATATATGATGACAGATTCAGATGCAGTTATACATACACAATATACTTAAAATATGTACCTTTCGACACAGCTAAGGTAACAAAAGCTACCTTTCACTGAATACCTAGAATCCTACATCACTTTAATCTTAAAACCAATTCAGTAAGTATTATTACCCTTAAATCACAGATGAGAAAACGGTTAAGTAGCTTATTCAAGAATACGCGCTATTCTGGGCTAGGAGGGAGGTGGTGGGGAAGGAGACTGACCTGGAACACGTAATATTGCACTATAGTATGAGAAGAGTGATGACATGAAAGAGGAAAGCAAGCTAGTTAATATGGATCTAAAGCAAACCAGAGACTCAACCAACTCCGGCCCACAGATAAGGTTTTATAAAACCTCCTGAATCCAGGTTTCTTTATACTAAGCCTGAACCTGAGTAAATTTGGGTTGCAGTTCCTACGCTAGATAACAGACCTAAAACCAATGTGGAAAATGTATAGAGGGAAGGATTTGGGTCCATTACAAGAAAGAAATTACCGGTGTCAACAACAGAAGGGGGCTTTTTTTGAGGTCAGGAGATCTCCATCCCAGGTGGAAAGGCTGCACTGTGCCAGTTGAGAAGCGGGTGTGGTCTGAGTGTGCAGTCAGACTACCTGAGCACAAATCGCAGCTCCCTCACTTTCTATCTTGAGTAAGCTGTTTAATCTCTCCGTGAAGTTTATAGTGCCAGAAAGGAAATTAGGAATTAAAGTTTTCATCCTCACTGCCTCATTGCCAGACTTTATGTTTTAGGAACAAGCCAGGTTCCCTAACGATCATTGGAAATATAATTGCTCACATTTAAATAGATGGTCCAAGTAGAAAAGGGAAGTTAGAAAAAAACTGCAGAGACTTAATATGCAATAGTACATAGACCAGTGTCTCCCAAATTTGCCTGATCATCTAAAGAAGCGGTTCTCAACCTGTGGGTCGCGACCCCTTTGGGGGTCGAATGACATTTTCACAGGGGTTGCCTAAATTCATCTTGCATATCAGATATTTACATTACAATTCATAGCAGAAGCAAAATTACAGTTATGAAGTAGCAACGAAAATAATTTTATGGTTGGGGGTCACCACAACATGAGGAACTGTGTTAAAGGGTTGTGGCATTAGGAAGGTTGAGAACAGTGATCTAAAGCAAACCAGAGACTGGACCAACTATGGCCAAAAACTTGAACTCAATTGTTTCTTTATACTAAGCCTGACCCTGAGTAAATTTGGGATGCAGTTCCCCCAAACCTCCAGGTACCACCCACTCTCCCCCCACCCCAAAAAAGGAAAAATATTCAGCATTAGTTTAAAAGATTAATTCCAGATCCTGCCCTATTGAATCACACTCTCCAGAAAAGGACTTAAATAGTTGCATTATTGTAAAAGTACCACAGGTGATTCTTATGACTAGACAAGCTTGGGAAACATTTTATGAAAAAATTCGCTCCTTGAGAAAGGAACTGTATTATTTTTTATCCTCGCCCAAAGATTTTTATTGATTTTAGAGCGAGGCGGTGAGGGAGAGGAGAAATATCCATGTGAGAAGGAAACATCGATCCATGCCCTTGACCAGAATCGAACCTGGAACCCTTCAGTCTGCAGGCCGACGCTCTGTCCACTGAGCCAAACTGGCTAGGGCTCTTTGATGCTACTTTTTAACATTTTCTATTTGGTGATGGTGTAAGAAATAAAATATGAAAGATTGGTATTTGTTTAATAACCTTGTGCCCAGAAACACTGTGATAAACTCTACTATTAATTTTAATCATTTTTCTTCTGATTCTTGGAGTTTTCTACATATATATAATCATATCATCAGAGTTTTACTTGTTCCTTTTCAATTGTTTTATCTCCTTTTTCTTTTTCTTGCCTTACTATAGTGAAATGGGCACCTAATACTATGTTTAAAAAATTATGAGAGCAAGAACTCATTCTAAATCTTAAATATAATGCTAAAATATTTTACCATCAAGTAGGTTTTCACAGAAACCCTTTATCAGGTTAAAACCCTTAGTCTTAATTTATTTTACACTGAAGGGGTAGCAGTGAAGGATGGGTATGTCCTAAGATGCTCCTCACCTTGGGAAGTCCTTCAACTTTATTGTCTGTCCCGCAGACATTGGTGGCTATAAGAACAGACTCCAAATCACCAAATTCAGCAAATAGTCTCAAAATAAAAGCTGGCTTCCCTTTTTGACTTCCTTTCTGGCTTTCTTCCTTCCTCTAGTTTTTGTCTGCATTTTCATTGAAATTGCCTGCTCATCAATGTATTTGAGAAGCATTTAAAAAAATATGTTATCCAGCATTATTAATTATTGTGAAAGGAAAGGTCAATCAGCCGATCTAGTCTGCCATACAACCGTAATCAGTAGACTCTAGGAATTATTTTAAGCATGCAGGCACTTCCTTTTTCAGCTAATTTTTTCTTAATTTTCAATTAAAAGCACAGACATAACTGGATGAAATATAGCCAAAATGAATACACAATTAACATTATGTGCTTTTTCTGGGAATTAATCTCTAATGGAAACGTTTTGGAAAAGATTCAAAAGGGTAATAAAATATGAAAGATTGTCTTAGTCAATTATAAGAACAACAACAAAAAAACACCACACCAAAAAACAAAGCTTTAGATATTAGGTAAAGTCACCTTTGCCTCCCTTTTCTCATTCTTTTCACAAGAACAAATATGCTAAATTTTAAAAATAATATAATTCACTGATTGTATTTTATTTAGAATATATATATATATATATATATATATTAGACCTGTACTTAAGGTACTTGTCAAAGTCAATATTTTGACCCCGGGCAAAATACACCAAGCACCAGTGTCATGCCTAGTCTGCTGCTATGCATTCACTATGCACTTGCCAACCATTAACTCTTCAAATATCTGCTCAACAACACAGAGGCTTATTATTTCGAACACTTACTTCTAAAGCTTAGAAACTCCTGAAGTTTTAACTCAAATGACATCAGGACAATTGTGTTAGGCACTAGAAATAAAAAATGAATAAAACCTTTCTCTTTAAAAGGTCAAAACTGATCATACCATAGGAGATACGAAAGGAATAGACAAAGTTTGAGTGAGAAGGGCAGAGAACAAGGAAGTATTCAGGAAGGCTTCCCAGAAGACACATTATGACTATGCTGGATAAACATTAATATAATTTAGGTGAGAAAGGTAAACTGTGGCTCCTGACTACTAAATGCATCACATCAAAGCCCTGGAGCAGAAAGAGAGAAAAAAAATGAAGCTAGTGAAGAAAAACACATTAAACCCCAAGCTTGTATCAAAACATAGTGACTGAAGGAGAACAATAAGCAATAATAAAGACAAATGATTGGTAGGCAATACTTTAATGTAACTGCCAACTCTCTACCATAAAGAGTGATTGATTGGCTTTTCCTCACCATCTTCATGAATTTCGTAACTATTTACTAAAATAAATCATATCTCCAGCCCCGGCCAGGTGGCTTGGTTGGTTGAAGCATCATCCCATACACCACAAGGTTGAGGGGTAGATTCCCAGTCAGGGCACATACCTAGGTTGGAGGGGTTTCATCCAATCAGTGTTTCTCTCACATAGATGTTTCTCTCTTTCTTCCTTCCTCTCTCTCCAAAATCAATAAATACATATCCTCAGGTGAGATTTTTTTAAAAATCTATAACAATCCTATATAATAAAAAGCTAATATGCAAATTGACCGAATGGTGGAATGACCGGTCACTATGACACACAGTGACCACCAGGGGGCAGATGCTCAACGCAGGAGCTGACCCCTGGTGGTCCGTGTGCTCCCACAGGGGGAGCGCCGCACAGCCAGAAGCCGGGATCATGGCTGGTGAGCACAGCAGCGGTGGTGGGAGCCTCTCCCACCTCTGTGACAGAGCTAAGGGGAGCGGGCCTAAGCCATCAGTCAGACATCCCCCCCAAAGGCTCCCGGACTGCAAGAGGCTGCAGGCTGGGCTGAGGGGACTCCGCCTCCCCTGCCCCGAGTGCACTAATTTTGTGCACCGGGCCTCTAGTTAAATATAATTAAAGGTGCTACATAAAATGTTTCAAAATGGTTCCAAAATATATTTAAATGAAATTCTGAACTAGAAGATTTGAACCAGATTTAATATTCTATAAATGCATAACAGTTAGTCCAATATATATAACTCAGGTGTGTCATTGAAGATTTGTTGTATAATAAACTTGAAAGACAGAGTTTTAAACATTTGAACTACTATTTTAAACATTTGAACTATGAAACCTGAAACCTCTTTTTTTTCAAGTGAAAGTACACTATGCATTTTATGGTGGCACCTACTGGCAAAGGGCAGAAATGCAGCCAAACTATAGCCAAGATGGCCAAATGAAAATCTGGCAGTGGGAAGATAAGTGTGAGAATGGATTCTTGGATTTCTTCCCTGTCAGCCTATTTATTCCCCATCATGCTTTGGATTCAAAGATTATTGTGATTCCCTATTAGCACCACCCTATTATAAGACAAGTAGTATCAACTCATCCTCAGTTACAAGAATTAAATACATTTTTATCTCTAAGTTTTAACATTGAGACACAGAGTGATATGCAGGCAGGAGTTAAAGTGCATAGAATTTATATACCATACTGAGGTTTCTAGAGTTTTATCCTCATTTGGAATCTTTAAAGGGTTTTAATCATGGAAGTAGCATTTGCTGTTTCAGAAAGATCACTGGCAGCAGTGAGGACACCAGGATAGGGCAACTCAAGATTGGAGGTAGAATGAACAAGTCAGAAATAAGAAAAAAAAAAAAACAGGCAAGAAAGAATGAAAATCTGAAAACGGGCAGTATAAACAATGTAATTATGGTAGTAGCTACAGAAAGAACATAAAAAAATGTTAATTAAGAAGCATTGATGGATCTTGGTGACTGAAGGGATAGAGAAAGGAGAAAAGGGAGTTTAAGACAAGTTTCAGGTTTCTGCTTGGGTGACGGGAGGGAGAGAGGCTTCATCAAGTCAGGAGGAGAAGCAGGTGTTCAAGGAAAGATGAAGATTTAATCTGGAACATGTTAAATTTGACTTGCCTTTGAGGTAACAAACCCATATATAAATAAAGATATATTTTTGAATTTCAGGAAAGAGGTTTGAATTTCACTGAAATATAGATTTGGAATGGGGAAAAGAGAGAAAATGATCCAATTTGAGGACTCAAAAGACCAAAGATTATGATAACTTGAAGGATGAAGGAAGAGGTGTGTGTGTGTGTGTGTGTGTGTGTGTGTGTGTGTGTGTGTGTGTGTCTGGTGGGAAGGAGTGCTGGGAAGTTGGTGAGTGGGTTGCAAATTCTTATCTTCCAGGATAGGAAATTAATACATAACGTCTAAACTGAAAAATCAAAAATAGCTGCATTAAAATGTCATTTAAATTAGTAAATATAAAACAGACACACACACACAAATTGGATGTTTACAAGTCTGTATTATCTGACTTTACCATAATATACATATATTGCTTGGCTTAAAATAAAATATTTTTTAAAATTATCTGCTAACTCAGAAGAAATGATCAGCCACACATTATCTGGGAGTTCAGATAATGTCACTGATACTGAGTGCAAGTCATATCAAAAGCCTCTTCCAAATTTACTTCCTTGTAATGGATAGCATATAAAAAGAGAAAAGGATGCAATTCAGAATAAAATCATAAAAAACAATTCTCCCCAGAATCTTGAATTGGAAAGAAGTTTCCTGGAATAAGATATAGTGTTAAGGGAATGGTTCCAGAGTAAGACCTGGCTAAGTTCAGATCTCACTTAGGCTAATTGATAACCATGTAATTACCGTATTTGCCGGCGTATAAGACGATTTTTTGGCCCTGAAAAATATGCCTCCAAGTGGGGGGGTCGTCTTATACGCCAGGTACACTTCAGATAGACTGCCCATAGTGCTTGCCCCGTGCCATAGTGGCCTCCCGATGCCCGCCCACTTCATTCCACATACCGTTCAGGCATCAGCAGCGCTGCTGGGTGTATGCTCGGCTGTTATGCGATTTT
>NW_006294778.1:5354712-5363136 GCF_000327345.1 Myotis davidii
ATCTTTCTTCTATCATTGACAGTCCCTCTAGGTTGTGGGCTGCTTGCCTGTGTTCCTGAGAAGCATCTACGGTACCAGTCTATAGAGTGTGTTTTCTTTAGTGAATTACCGGTATGTTTACCGGTAATAAACTTGCACTGTTTTATGTATATGTTTGATTACATACAGCCTTGTGACAGTTTTCCTGCATGTCATAAGCATTTGAATATAAATTAAAATGTTAAAATCAAATCTGATATTGTTTTACCTTTTATTTGGTGTGTGGAAGGTGTGCGGAAAAGGGGGTAGTCTTATACGGCGAGTATATAACAAACTCTGTATTTTGAGTGGAAATGTTAGGGGGTCGTCTTATACGCCCAGTCGTCTTATACGCCGGCAAATACGGTAGGGTAAATTACTTAATCCCAGTGTTTGTTTTTTCCTCTCTAAATTGAGTACCTATATGGTATCTACCATGGAAAGTTGTTGTAGTAATCAAATGATAATCCCCATAAAGAGCTCAGTACAATGTCTAACACATAATCAATACTCAATAAATACCAGCTATTTTTATTAGTACTATGCAATGGCATAACAACTAAATTGACAGTGAAGTACCATAATTGCTAGCATAAACAATTCACCTCTGCCTCACCCAAATTAATCTAAAAATTATACACCATCCAATACATCTATAAATGAATCTTAAAGATTATAAACATAATCTCTCATTTCCAATATCACAAAAACAGAAATTTCAGATGAATCAAAAACTTATGCAAAAAAACCTAACAGAAAATAGAATAGATAATTCATATCTCTTCATGAATTTTCTTATTCATTCTTGAAATGGGATTCCTTTATTGCTAAATTAAAAGTTGAGCCTGGCTGGTGTGGCTCAGTGGTTGAGCATCAATCTATGAACATGGTTGAATTCCAAGTCAGGGCACATGCCCAGGTTGTGAGCTCAATCCTCAGTGGGGGGCATGCAGGAGGCAGCCAATCAATGACTCTCTCTCATCATTGATGTTTCTATCTCTCTCCCTCTCTCTTCCTTCTCTGAAATCAATAAAAAAAACTTTTTTTTTAAAAAAAGAAATTTTGAAAAGAATTATCTATTAGGTTTTTTCCCAGGCCTCAAAAATCTGTTTCTTTCAGATAAAGACAAATGGTAAACACTCTTCTCTAAACAAATTTAATTTAAACATGTCTTTTGACTTTGGCAAAAATTTTGTAATCATAGAGAAGCAAATTTTAGCGAGAAAGGTCACATGATTATATTTTATTCATCTAGATATTTATTCTTCTCCCTACTGTTTGGTCTTATATTTCTACCTCTGATTCTATGAAGTTTTAAAGATAGAGTAACACACATTAGTAATTTATAAAAAAAAAAAATCATTACCTTGGATTTGCTATTTCTCCAAGAATCTCTTCTAATTTGTCAATGAAATTAATAAAACTAGACAATCCTTTCACATGTGTCCTTAAAGGATCAGAAGGTGATGGTGCATATCCTTTCCCTCCAAGCTCCATTGTTCTAATAAATGATGTGGCCACCTATGAAATAAAACGAGTGATTGTTATGTTTAATGATTAATAAGTTAAAACAGCAATTTACTTTATGAAGCTGGGTATATTTACATGATTCTGGTTATACAAGTGAAGCGCTTTTGTGACTCATATACCACACAGTGATTCAGAAGCAAGTAATCAAAGAACCAGGTGCCTTGCAGAATTCATGCCAGCAAAGGTTAGGGGACAAATTAAATATGTTCATAAGAGTATATCATTGATTATAAATAATTGGCTTATGAATATGTTGTTATATAGGCTGACTACTGGCTACTGGAATTGTTGCACAGGACAAGGGAGCTTTCAGTGTCCACTATGTTGATAGGGCAATTAATTCAACTCTTCCAAGCTATAACTTCTGGATATGCAAAATAAAGATTTAGACTAGATAATCACTAAGTCCCATCTAGTTTCATAGCCTAGGATTATTTGATCATGCGTAGTTCAAAAGGCCTTGCTTTACAATGATAAATATACACATATGATGACTAAACATTAAAGCATCCCTGCCCAAACAATATTCTAAAGCAGTATTTTCCAGAGTGTTCCCTTAGAAAGACAAATTCTATGAAATTTCAATAATCTGAGTAAAAGTCCCACAGTAAAATAACTTAGAAAACAACAGATTAAATAACAAGGTTAACTGAAAATTTCTTTATGGCAGGACTTCCCAAAGGTTTTTAAATACAAACATGAATTTATGTATATCCAATAAAGACATATACTATTTCCAAATAGTTTGCTCTTGGAAACGTTAATTCAAAAAGCATGTAACAGGAGCATTCTGCCTTTGGCTAGCACTCTAAAGAATACATGTAGGAAAACACCGTCTAGAGAAAATCTCTTTGCCAAATTGGAAAGATATGACAAAAACATAAAAACATTATGGATTTTCAAAAACACCTCAAGGTAGGACATAAAGTAACAATTTAAAAGTTATTTTATCACAGTTACAAGAATTCTACATCAAGGTACACGGATCCACTGTTCAAAGAGTATTTATTTTAAAAATCCTGAAAATGGAAGATATCCATACCAGAAAGATAGACATCTGTTTCTCTCGAGCAGCATGTTTCAAATCAGTGAAGGCTTCTCTTCCAAGTCCTCTATCAGGAATATTGAGAATATGAGCCAGAGCCAGGTCATTCTTTGAATTCACTAGCAGATTCAAATATGAGTAGATAATTTTCTTTGCCAGTAACTTCGCCTACACAATAAAATAGTATTTTCTTTATTGAAGTTGTTCTAAATCCGTAAATTTTTTATATGTAGTAAAAATACTTACGATCATTTAATGACAATATCTCATTCAGATCTTTGGGAAAAAGAATTGCCAAATAAACCGAAAGTTTGGGTTGGACAATTAATATATCTTTGCTCATAAAAACTACTTGCTACAATGAAAAGCTGTGAGTAAATACCAACTATCATAATTATTGGAAAATGGGTGTTAGAAAATGGTATATAAGATACAGCCCAAAAATCTGCATTTCTGATAGGACCTGATCTCATTCCCCCACATATATCTGCCACTATACAATAGCCAATAATGAAGCCTCCTGTAGCCTAGGCCATGGTCGGCAAACTGCGGCTCAAGAGCCACATGCGGCTCTTTGGCCCCTTGAGTGTGGCTCTTCCTAAGCCTTAGGAATACCCTAATTAAGTTAATAACAATGTACCTACCTATATAGTTTAAGTTTAAAAAATTTGGTTCTCAAAAGAAATTTCAATCTTTGTACTGTTGACATGTGGCTCTGTTGACTAATGAGTTTGCCGACCACTCGTAGGGCATGGATCAACTGGCACTATTTGGTTCTATGTCCTTTTCAGGGCTAGATATAAGGGCTAAAACTATATGGTTAAACTTTTGGAGAATTATTAAGATACTGATTTGGACAATACCAAATAAGTATTAAAATGAAAAGATTCAACCAAATGCTAAGCAAATAATAACAAATAGTTGATGTCGATGTAAACTGGCCAAAACAAAGCTATAGAGTCTAGTACATTCAAGCACAAGATGCATAATATTTGAGAGCACTTGATATGGGCATCATTTCTTTCATATTTCTTCACAGTCAAATGATGAAACAAGGCATAAAGAGAGTTAAAGAGGTAGCAATAAAAAATTACAAATTGTTAGGAAGTCTCTTAGATAATTATTACGGATATCTCAAGTTCATATGCATCTTAAAAGTACTTTTAAAATAGCACCCTTTTGAATTATTTAAATTTCATGTGAAAAACAATTCTTGAAACATGGGAGGCAGTCAGAGTCAATTTTTTAAAAACCTCATCAGACAGGATAAGATTACTTTAAATATGGACTTAAAATATAATTTAAGCAAAACTGATTTTTAAAAAATAAGGCTATTAACTCTATAAAACTTTTTTCTTAAATATTAAAGATACAGCACATTTATTACCTTTGAAGAGACACTCCCTAATTTTCCAAGATAAAGTAACCAGCCATTCACATATTCCCTTTCCACCCTGTTATAATTCTGCATATCAGTCAATTATATAATTCTCTGAAAGATCTTAATACTTTCTGACACTTTATTTTCTTAATATTTCTACTACTTTATGAGGTCCATGAGAGCAAATGATGTATCCTTAAGGTACAAAAGAATGATTGGCATTATATTAGGAAATCAATGCATTTTTGTTAATAAGTTCTTAGTAAGTTTTTGTTCAATGATGAAAGAAAAATTATTACATGTATTTGGCCCTTTTAGATAATTCAAAATTAAAACTATGGATAAAAACTTCTGTGGAATCAAATAAGTGTTCATATGTTTTTATTGCATTGCCTTAAAAAGAAAAGTTCTTTGTGAGTACAATTAAATTAAGATCATGTTTAAGATATGTCATAAAGTTTTATAAACTAAGGCATAACAGTTTTCTGCTTATATTTTAAAGGGCCTTTTATCTTTACTTTCATAGAAAATCATAATACTTCATGTGAATCTATAATACAAAAATTTCTATTTTAACTTCACAGTGCAACAGTATGTCTAAAATATATATCTTCTTATCCCTTTGACATTGGAAAGAGGAACACAATTTGGCAAAAATTAAGGCAGAGAAAACAGTGATATTCACATTGTAGTCAGAAACTTTTTTACTTTTCCCATATTTAATTTTGTAAAACTACAATTTAATTTCACTGTATTTCTACTGTGCCAAAATAATGAGGATTTACCAGTGTGTGTGTATGTATATAGTCCTCACTGGGTACAAATCCAGGTCTTAAATTGGCACATCTACAGCTTGTTCTTTAAGTCTAGCAAATTTTGTCCTTCTGATGCTAGGCAAACATTAGGAGAAAACCTCTTGGCGTCCTCACAGTTAGAGTGTTTCTTTTAACTCACAGATGTAATTAGGAATCTGTCCCTATCATTATGGTCAGATAACATGGCAGTTATGGTTTCCCTACTCTTGTATTTGCAAGTGGGTTTTAAAGAGGCCCTCTGAAAAAGCACTCCACATAAATACAGTTATGATGTCCAGGAGCAAGGGCCTAAATTGAAAAAATCCACAAGATTGAAGCTTTTACCAAGCCACTGAAAATAAAGATAAACTGACTCTATCCATACCACAACGTATTTTTGCAATGTTTGTTTAGAAGTTGAACAATTTTAAGCTTTCAGAAAATCCCAAGTTCCTTTTCCCATCCCTTAATTATTACTGAAGTGCTGATATTCAATCTCAATTTGAAGTCAGTTTTTCTAAATTAAGAAGATTAACATTTATACAGGTATTTTTTACTTTCTTCGCCAACATATCAATCACATTTAATGACACACACAAAATGTGGACTTAAGCTAATATACTGATAAAAATTTTTAATTGATTACTTTTGGGGGGGGGCCTTTATTGTATTTTTCCCTCATTATTTTATAATTTCTAAAGCAATAGTTTAGTACCTTAAGGAAAATAAAATGAAGTAAAATAAAAGAATGAAACAAAAACATTGTTTCTCAAATTCATTCCATTCATCTATTCGAGGACTCTTGTGTGGTATTAGTAAGCATATTTGGTGATAAAAATAAATCTTTGCAAGATGGCAGCCCAAAAAGTTACTTTGGAATTTTAAAAGAAATATGTTGCCTTCCAAAAATACTTTGTAAAAAGAAAAATTAGAAGTCTGCAAGGAACAGAAAAATGGCTTAGAGGATGGCTGCTACTATAATAGTCTTCATAAAATCTAATCCATCAGCTAACTAGTAGATAAAATTCTCCTGGAAAATACAAGCCAAGGAGACAAAAAATATAAAGTAGAGGATTAATACAGGGTGACTATCATTGCTTTTTAAATGAGGAAACTATAAGCTTATAACAAAGATCCATTGGTTTCTATAAACTAAGAGCCTTTTTCATGGGTATGCCTTTAAGATAATGTTTTATATCTGTAAACCAAAACTCCTAGCTTAGGTCATTTTACATGTACAAATTAGTTCATTCCTTTTAATTAAAAGGCACAATAACAATAATTGTTTCCGCCCTACAGAACATGTAAGATAGATAAAAAAGAACACATCTGTAACAATTTACCCTTTTGATGTATGAATGTACTCCATAAGTACCACGGAGAAAAAAACCAGGTAATTTAGCAAGTGTTTTGTCATGATTTAGGGCAGGAGAAAAAAACAAGCAGGATGTAAGTGAAACATTAATGTCAAGCAAGAGAAAATAGTTACAAATCACTAAAAGGAATCACAACTCTTAGCAGAAAACATTCAAAGGTGGACTTGGGATATTTCCTTGTACCAAAAAGGGTAAGTGCTCAAGAGTTTAAAAGAGCATGTAAAAAAATAGAGAAGGCAGCTTGAAGGGGAGCTCTCTACTTCTGCATCAAAGATTGATGACTCTAATTAATTTTAACTCCAAATAAATAAAATTCCATGAGTCCTTAGAATATATACACAAATAAAAAAGGAGGAAGATACATAAGAAAAAATATCTAATTTGCCTCCTATACTATCTGTAACTATTACACCAACTCTTAAACTGGTAATTAAAGAGAAAGAATTAAGTAGTGACCCTGCCATTTTTGGGGAGCTGAAATTCAACCCAGTTGATAAGATAAAGTTCTTCTTTATTGAGAAATGGCAGCTAATTAATGTAAAGACATGCTAGAGTAAGAAACTCAACATTCTATAAATTCTAAAGAAATAATTGACTTAGACAAGACTGGACAATTCAAGACAACTGGAGTTTGCGTCTCCTGATCTGATACAAAATGAAATATTCAGCATCAATTATAAAGTATTTGTTAAAAAATGTTAAACCTCAATCTAAGAAAGCTTTTAGGTGTAACTTCCAGTTTGCTGGAAATAGAGAAACAAGTAAAATAATACCAGTAGGAGTTAATCAGATAAATAAGAAGTAAAAAAAAAAAAGACTGGGGGAATTCTTCTAGGTTAAGAGTATAAAGAAACATAAAACCCACTTAGGGGACAAATAGAGAAATGAGAATAGAGAAAATAGCATATTATATCAGGGAATACTTAAGTTTTCTTACATATGATAATAATATTGTGGTTATCCCCTTATTTTCAGGAAATAATATGCTGAAGACATTTAGGTACTAAGTATCAGCAACTTACCTTTCATATAGTTAAGTTGGGCCAAGGTAACAGGTTTAATTATATTAAACCAAACCTGTACTTTGCACTACTTTCCTGTGATGTGTTTGCATAACAACCCTGCTATCAGAACTCATGATGCATCAGTTATTCTACTGCAAAGGGTGCAGAACAGATTTTCCCAAGAAGCAACAATACTGTTTCCGAACAAAACAGTAATGTGAAGTTAACCAAATACAGTCAGTTCTCAGTGGCCACAGGTTCCACATCTGTGGATTCAACCAACCACAGATAGAAAATAGTTGAAATTTTTAAAAGGTTATATTGTTGCTGACATGTACTATGAGGCCTATGATGACTGCATCTGCACTGAATGTATGCAGATTTTTTTCTTGTCTTTCTTCCCTAAACAACACAGTATAAAAACTATTTACATAGCATTGACACTGTATTGGGGAATAAAAGTAATCTGGAGATGACTTAAAGTATATAGGAGGATGTGTGTGGGTTATTTGCAAATACCACATACATTATTTTATATAAGAGACTTAAGCATCTGTGGATTTTGGTGTCCAAGGGGAGTCCTGGAACCAATCCCCCACAGTGACCAAGAGATGCCATATAAAGATTCAAAGACATCTGGCAATCTGGATCTTCAACCATTTTTCTGATACTTAGAGTGATACCTATTTTTGTACAGTGCCTGTTACGTTGGCCCAAAACCATGAAATAACTGATTGATATGCTCTCACCAGTCTTCAATGTATTACTCTTTGCAAACAGTATTATGTAAACAAAATAAAACTTTAAAAAAAATAGTAACTGTTTGTATAATCAAATTCATAGTGATTTGAAGGGGATCATATCCTGCTTTAATTTACTCACAATTTATCAGTACCTTTTCATTATCCTGGTTGTGTTTACTCATTGGTGATGTCGGTACAGAAAGACCAGTTTCATCATCTACTGTGGACTGTCTGCCACACAGAAAATCCCATAGTTGACTCTGTAGGAAATACAGGACATTACTAATAAAATGATATGCCAACTACAAAAAAAATTTCACACCTAGGACTACCCAGTGTTACTGATGTTCTAGTATACAGCATTTTTACCTAACCTTTGTTGGCAGTCAACAATATGTAGACATGGAATTACACTTCCGAACAAAAGGCTTCCATTACTTTCCAGTTTAGAGTTAAAAGATGACCTTGGAAATTTAATCTTAGTCTTTTATTTTTTATGGAAAAAAATTAAAAAGAAATAAAAGTCTTGTTTC
>NW_006294778.1:5363252-5379332 GCF_000327345.1 Myotis davidii
GGTCATCCCTGTCCTGGCCGGGGGGCTCAGCTGTTTGGAGCTCTGCCCTCTGCACCATTGAGGTGGCAGTTTCCGTCCCTGGTTGAGGTGCATGTGGGAGGCAACCTCGCATCTGATGTTTCTCTCTTTCCCTTTTCTCTCTCTCCAATCAATCAATCAATCAAAAGAAATCATGCATTTGGGACTGATTTCATTAAAATTTTTCTTCTGTAATAAGAAGCTATTCTTACATTTAAACCAAATAATAATAACCCAAGTTCAACAAAGTTTACCACCAAAACCTTTCTTCCAAGTAATGACTAGCTAGCTTTCAGGTAGCAAAAGTCTCCATTTTTAACATGATCCAAAAAGCAAAAGCATTATCAAGTTACTATAAATGCTAATACCAGAATTAAAAATAAACCTAGTCAAATTTTAATTTGATTAGTCTAGAATTGCTTAAAAAATACTTACGGGAGATATGTTGGCATTATTTTCACCATTAGAAGTCAAAGTGCTACATTTTTTATAAACATCGATCAGATCTAACATATTACTATTTTTTAAGAAATTATCGTAAGTCCTCCTAATGTCCTCATAATGGTCAATCACTTCCATATTTTCAACTGGTAAGTTCAATTTCTCCTGTAGTAAGTGTTTCCAGGTCAATAAGACATCGCTGAGAGAAACTGTAAATTCTCCACTGTGCTAAAAAAGATAATGCCAAAAATAAAAAGATAAAGTTGGTTGAATTTTGTATTAAATTCTTGTGAAATTAAAGAGAACATCCAAGTTGACTTATGAAATCATTTTAAAACCAGATATTAAAAAAAGATTTTTATGATTTTATAAAATATAAACAACTATGGGAAGTTATCACATAACAAAACTGGCAAATATAAAGACATTGTCTATTACCTGAACTTCACTAAATTTTTACTTAAAGTGGGGCAATAGGAGGGCAGTGAACTGTAGCTAAGTACTATTGATTAGGGAAACATTCGATTCTGTTAATATTTGTTCCTATTCATTCTTTTAGCTAATATATTTTTAATCTCTTATTTAAAAACTATCAATGTCATAGTGAATTCCCACATACCACATATACCACACACTATTCCAAGAGTTAATCCTAAAATATGATCAGAAAAATTAAATTTTTAAAAACTATGTTTTATTTCATTATTCTTGTAGAGAAAACAAAACACCAGTGCTAAAACTTTGGGTCAAAGGAGGATTTTTATTCTTCCCTATTCAGGGACACACTAAACTATAGGCAGCTTTCTCTAAGCTGTCAGATGTTACTTATTAAGCAAAATTGTTCAAAATTGGACATATTGAAGGGTATTTTTTTTCAATTGATTGCATTCTGCTCCCACTTTATACCCCCAGTATTAATAACGGTGTCCTCCACAAAATGCCAACTCCAATTCAGTAAAAAAATTCTAACTGCTCCTCTTCAATGCTTCATGAATAAGAAATATTTATAAGCATCCCTATGTGGTTTTTGAAATGTATCAATGTTGCTGTCTTCTACAGTTAAGCTCCATTAATATATCAGTAGTTTCTGATAATAACTAGATCTTTCCATTAATTGCATGTTAAGATGGGTGGATATTTAAATAGAACTATAATTTACTGGAACTAAACTGTAACATCATATTTAGCCAATGAAGGATAACAGAAAGAAATCAAATAGAATCATATGATGTAGTACTATGTCGAAATATCTGACTCAAATATCTATCTTTATATGTTTTATAAAGATCAATCACATTTTCCAATTACTATCCAAATTTAAGACAAAGTGTACAACCTGCCTTAAAAAAAATTAACTGTCTACTCATCCATATGAAAGCAATTAAGAAAATCATCCTTATTGTCCTTAGAGTAGGGACCTGTTATATCATAGTTATGAAAATTAATTATATTTCATGAAATTAGTTCCATGAACAAACAAAAAGATCAACTCTCAAACCATAGATCCATAATCCAAACATTGAATCAAAAATTGTATACTTTATTCCCCAACCCTACAAAGGTTATATATTATTAAATCTCCAAATGGTATTTAAGTTAAATAAATCCACTTATTTAGTTTAAAATTAAATTGTTTTATCTTAAAAATTCTTAAAACTATTTTGGCATAACGTCCTTCATGGTAAAAATAAATTAAGTTTTTGTTTTAATGTAAATATATAATTTATTCTCATTCTGTTGACTGTAACAAAAGGAGAACTATGCAAACTCTTGATCTCCTGAGAAAAGGCTCTGACTAGATTAAGTGTTTATACTGAGATTGTAAAAACACTTTAAATCCAAATAAAATTGCACTCCAGCTATCAGTTTTCAGGATCAGGTGCCCACCATGACAGCATATTCTATTTTTCAAACGAGTAACAACTGATTGAGAGAGAGTCTGTGGTCAAATCAGAAAATGTTTTGCTAGGAAAACATGCCAACTGGCTACTATTTGAAGGAAGTTCAAAATGTTCAATGCTTTGATGGGCAACCAAAGGATTATATTTCAGAAGAATAAAATGAGAAAAAGCAAGAGTTACACTTTTTCAGAGCACTTGTACTTTGTATATTTTATCAAAGTTATTTATTATTCAAAATCTTAAATAAATTTCACATTTTTAACTAGCTGGAATTCTTATTATCTAAAGAGTAAAGATAGAAGGTCTACTTAACACATTGCGTACCACATAGAAATCTCTAAGACATACGCCAGGGACCACACGTTTTGGGGTAAACTGCACGTTATTTAAATCATCATAATGCACTTTAGGTGCTGTTTTTCAATAATTATAACATTTTTATTTACAAAAACAATTAAACAATTAAAAGTTCCTAACACTTTTTTAACGTATGGTACTGCATAAGACATTTTCCTCTATGATGAGGGACCAAACAAAATTTACGTAAGTATCTAGATTCGCTCCTTTTTCCATGGGCGTGAAAAACAAGAACACTCGTGAGCGGTCCTTAACAAATGGTGCGTGAAACACGAGAAAACTCCTGAGCGGTACGAAATGTGTTAAGAGCATTAATGGTGCCCAGCCGGCATGGTGGCTCAGTGGTTGAGCATTGACCTATGAAAGAGGAGGTCATGGTTCGATTCTCGGTCAGGGCATGTGTGCAGGTTGCGGACTTGATCCCCTGTGGGGGCACACAGTAGGAAGCCGATCAATGATTCTCTCTCATCATCATTTATGTTTCTATCTCTCCCTCCCACTCCCTTCCTTGCTGTGTGAACTTGGGTAAGATACCGAAATCCCTCTGAGTCAATTTCTTTGGTTATAAAATGAGATTGTACGGATTAAATAACACCTTATAAATGGTAGGTAATCAAAAATGGCAGTTGCCCTCTTTTTATCAAGTAAAATAACTGTCAGTTTGTTTGCTGGTGGAGGAGTGGTAGATAATTATAATGCAACTAGAGGCCCAGTGCACAAAATTCGTGCACTTTGGGGGGGGGTGTCCCTCAGCCCAGCCTGCACCCTCTTGTAGTCCAGAAGCCCTAGGGGAGTGGGCCTAAGCCAGCAGTAGGACATCCTTAGCACTGCTGCAGAGGCAGGAGAACTCCCACCACTGCCGCTGAGCTCACCAGCTGTGAGCGTGGCTTCTGGCTGAGCAGCGCTCCCCCTGTGGGAGCACACTGACCACCAGGGGGCAGCTCCTGCGTTGAGTGTCTGCCTCTTAGTAGTCAGTGCATATCATAGCAACTGGTCAACTGGTCAACTGTCTGGACCCTGGTAGTGACTGCATGTCATAGCAACTGGTTGACCACTCAACTATCTGCCCCCTGGTGGTCAGTGCAGGTCATAGAGAGCAGTTGAGCGGCCTTAGCATATCATTAGCATATTACTATGCTATTGATTGGTTGAACAGACAACCGGATGACTGGACACTTATTATATAGGATTTTAAATTCTGTTTCTTCTTGTTATTTCTCTGTTAGGTCATTTTCAAATCGGTCAGTCAACCACAGGTGCTGTGGTGGCTTTCCACGAGGTTATAAGTTAATATCTTTGTCTGTTTCATTCAATAGAACATTTGTAATGTTCTTAAGGCTTTTTAAGGTGAGAAACAGCCTTTACAGTGTAATTGCATGACAGAGTCAAACTATGAGGCCAATTCCAAAGACAGTAAAGGCTAAAATATTATTTGCAACCTAATGAAGTCATATATGTTTGTCACATAATGAAGTAAATAGTGAATGAATCTAAAACAGGTAAATCATTAGCAGTATAAAACTACTAGAGAGGTATTAAATGATTTAAGCTAAAAAAATCTTGCTCCTCTAAAAACATGTCAAAAACCTAACACTCAAAGATTATTTTAATATACCTTTTCTTTTTCCCCACTAAAGCCGTTAAGAAAACAAACATGCCAATAGACAGACTAACAATTCTACTAGGTATTCAAAAGTTTTACTGCAGTCAAATTCAGTTATAAGGATTATACTTTAGGGACTCAAACTTCAGAGAATTAAAAACCATAAGTAGACCACAAACACCAGGTGAAAAATAGTTGAAGGATATATACAACCAACTCCACCCTGTTATTACTGTATGCTACTTATGAATGCACCTGCAGGCATATGGGTGTATTGTTTTATTCTGGGTGCCTTGGAAGTCTGAGCACAGTGAGGAATGCCTAAGCTAAGACTGTACATAGAGAGTTAAAGTAAAACAGAACTGCAACCACCATCTCCACACGTATGCATACCTACACAAACTGTCAAAAACTCAGTTGCAATTCACCACTCACCCTTTTCCCACCCAGAGTCTGAACTTTCACAGGTAATAAAGTGAATTAGCAAGCAGAACTTTAGCAAGTAGGAAAAAACTCCGAGTGAATGCTACACAGACAAGTCCTAAAGAAACACTGACTTGGATTGGATATTTTAATATGTCAAAATTTTTACAATGAGAACTAAAATTTTTTCAGGCTGCATTTTATTTAACTTGTTGATATATCTATTTCTCATTTATTTATACACAAACAAACATTAGGAGGTGATTTGAACATGCTCTGTATGCTCTGTTTGATTCCAGAACAACAGTTCTCAATCACTAAATAGCAATTCCTAATAATTGTCTCAATTTCTCTCTCTCCTCATTTCCCAGTGTATGGTCACCAAGGTTTAACCGTCCGTTAGCCCATTCCATGTATACAATATCCTCAGAATCTATTATCCACCTTAAAACAACTTCTTCAGATTATAAAAGAAGGACAATGCAAATCAAAACAACAATGAGATACCATCTCACACCTGTCAGAATGACTATGATCAGCAATCAGCAGATGAGTGGATTAAAAAAATGGTAAGCTACACAATGGAATACTACACTGCCATAAAAAAAGAAGGAACTCTTACCATTCGCAACAGCATGGATGAACTGGAGAGCATTATGCTAAGCGAAGTTGGAGAAAGATAAATATCACATGATCTCACTCATTTGTGGAATATAATCAAGAACATAAACTGATGAACAAAAATAGATCCAGAGACAGAGAAGCATCGAACACACTACCAAACTTCAGTTGGAAGGCGGGGTGTGAGGGGTTAAGAGATCAACCAAAGGACTTATATGCATGCATATGAGCATAACCAATGGACACAGACACTACTAGGGCAGTGAGGGCATGAGCTGGGGGGTGAGGGTGGCTGGGGAGAAATCAATCGGGGGAAAAAGGAGACATATGTAATACTTTAAACAATAAAGAATTTTTTAAAAAGGACTTTTTTAAAAAAATGCTCAAGCAAGACTTAATATGGACTGCAATGGGAAGCAAAGAGACTCTACGATGACACTTAGGCATCTAGTTTCAGTGACTGAGTGAGCAATAATACAAACATTGAGACTAAGAATATGAATATTAAGGTAAGCTGAGGGAGCAAACAATGTGGTTTCTTTTTAAAAACTGATGTGGAGACAGTAATGGGACATCAAGGTAAAATGTCCAATGAGTACTTGACCATACCAAAGCAAGACTTAGTAGAGAGGTCTAGCATAAGAATACTGCTGAAACAACTAAAGTGGGTAAAATCAAGCACATTGGAAGGTAGCAACAAAGGATAAAACGAAGAGTAAAATACATGCAGAATTCTTTCAAAGAGTAAGAAAGTGATCAAAGCAACGCAACAGCAAAATAAGCAAAGGATATAAACACAGTTTAAGGAAAGGACATCTAAATGGTTAAATATGCCCTAACCGGTTTGGCTCAATGGATAGAGCATCGGCCTGCAGACTCAAGGGTCCCAGGTTCGATTCTGGTCAAGGGCATGTACCTTGGTTGCAGGCACATACCCAGTAGGGAGTGTGCAGGAGGCAGCTGATTGATGTTTCTAACTCTCTATCCCTCTCCCTTCCTCTCTGTAAAAAAATCAATAAAATATATTTTATAAAATAAAATGGTTAAATAAGGTTTTGAAGGAAGGAAGGAAAGGGGGGGGGGAAGGAATGAATCTGTGGAAGGGAAGAATACAGGGAAGAAATTACCATTTATATAAACAGCTGCAATCAGCCTCCCTATGGTTCCTTGAACATGCCAAGCATATTCCCACCTCAGGGCCCTTGCATCTGCTGTTCCCTTTGCCTGGTAGTCCCTTCCTGCCTAAATTCCCATGACTAATTCCTCCTTTCACTCATTCAAATCTTGGCTCAAATGGCAACTTCTAAATGAGGCCTCTTTGACCACCCTATTTCAGATTGCAAGAACTCCTCCACCCCAAACTCTATACACTCTTTACTTGGAACTCTGTTTTGTTCTTCTCTGTGGCACTTAATATGACTTAAAGCACTAAATATCTTATTTATTAGAATGTTATCTCTCCTGACTAGACAATTATTTCCATAAGAGCAGGGATTTCCTTCAATATTATATTCCTAATGCTCAGAATAATGTCTAGCACATAGTAAAAACTCAGTATTTGTTGAAAGAATATCTACATAGATAGAATTTTGTCAAAAATATCTTATGTTCAAAATTATCTTAAAGTACATTGCTTTAAACATGCAAAACTGCCAACTATTCATGCAGAGAAAAGACCACCTCTTATTTTAAGATCATACAATTTCTAATTTTTAGGTGTTAAAATAGTCTTCCTTTTTCAAAATGATAGCTCTATTAATTATTTTTCCTTAATACCCTTATTTGCCAACATGGGAAATGTTCAAATCTGTCAGTGTCTAATTCTTTTGGAAAGTTTGCTGATATATGAAATCTAAAATTCTGGGAACTACTGACATACAGGATTAAAATAATTCATCAGAACGTCATTCAACCATCTAGCCCAACAGACCCATGGAAATCAACTTCATCCTTCAAAAATCTTCTTCTCTAGTCAAGACAGTCTCCTTACCATCTTCACGATTTTGATTCCCTGTGGATGCTTCTTCTGAGCTTTCCCCTTACTTCATCCCTTCTTTAAAACCTTCCCATCCAAAGATTTCCACTGCTTTAAGTATATTATCTAAAATTCTTTACCATCCAGCCTACATTCATTCATCTCTCATCTGAGCACCTCTAGCCCTCTAGGTAGAGCTCATGTTAAACAGTAGTTTGGCCCAAGCCAACTCTGTAATAATCACTTCAGGGAAGGTTTTTAAAAAGAGAATTTTCAGGGTCTTGGTGCAGATTGAGAGAATAGAATTTCAAGACTGGGGCACAGGATTCAATATATTTCAAAAGTCCTCCCAAATGATTCTGATCCATAGCCTGGTCTAGGAACAATTGATCTATACTATAAAATCTTAAATTAATCATAAAATACTTTGGTTATATTTAAATAAACATTATCTATGTGTGCTTCCCAGATCTCTTTAGGGAAGGAAGTCTTATAAAATTAAAGTAATTTAAATCATAATAATCATAACAGTTGCAGGTTTAACTTAAAACTTCAAATTAAACATCAAATGTGTATGTCCTATGTTGAATTATACATATGAAGGCCTTAATTTTGAAACAAATAACTTAAAATCCAATAGTAATTTCTGACATAGGTATGCAGAGCCATTTGTGAAAAAAGTATATTGATATTATCATAGGAGGTCATCTATTGCAAAGAAATCACTGTAAAGAAGTTTATTCAAATAGCAGCAACCAAAATTCACTGTTAAAAAAAAAAAGTGAGCCTAAATATAGCCTACTAACCTGTTTGTTGTTCTCTGCCATGGAAAGCTGCAATGCCAAGATCATGGAGTCTGCGCCACATACAGTAGTTCTCTCGGAGTCACAGAGAGTGTGCCAATTCCTCCTGAACTCTTTAATCATACCCAAGACAGACTTCTGATGAAGCCCAGCCATCCTCCTAACGTAGGACAGAATGCAATATTAAAACGCTTTATTTTCATTGGAAATTACTATTGAACATGTATAAGGCAAGCAAGAGTTAGAGGAAAGTAAGTAATGAACAAGAGGTCATCTCATGTTTACAAAGATTGCTTTTCATGAAATTTAGGAGAACAGAATAAAAACAATTTCTCCCCAATCATTATTTTCCTCTCCTTTAGCTTTCTTAAGCCAAATCGTTTGAAATAACAAAATACAACCTTCGATCTGAAAATTCATACAAAATAGATACACCAATTCTGCAAACTTATAATTATTGACACATAGCTGATTAAAACTGTGTTTAAAAATTTTTGTTTTACGATAGATGGTAATATCTGTGGTAGACTGGGGAGGGAGGCAGCCAATTTCTGCCCATCATTATATTATCTCAAAAGAGACTGTCTATTTTTCCATCCCTTTGAATTTCGGTTGGCCTTGTGACTTGATTTAACCAATAGGATGTAGCAGGCATGGCGCTGTGGGAGTTCCAAGCCTAGACCTCAAAAGGCCAGTGCAGAAAAAGAGTTAAGACAGCAGGCCTGATTACTATCCTTTGAAAGTCCTGCTTACAACGCTGGCCCTTGACTGACATCTGGGAACTTAGATTTCAGGAAGGTTTCTAGTAAGAGTGGCTCACTGTGCTTCAACTGTTTGTACAACGATAGAGTTATGCTGAACACAAAGGTTCTTTCTGAGTTTGGATTTTGGAACAAAATCTCAGATGTTTACTATGTATCTTGGGTTTCTATGATCAAGAAAATGGGCATATGCCATTTACAAAATAATAACCTAAAGACACAATCAGTGACACAACTTAAATGTACAGATATAAGACTGAAAATATCTACTTAAATACAGATCCTAGTAAATAGCTAAGAATTATATTTCTCTTAAAAATATCACCCTCATCTCTTATAATAAATAAAAAAGAAAGTGAAGGAGTAATGCTTCTGTAATGATCAGTTTGCCTGAAAGAAATCTTTAGTAGTAAATGACTTACTAGTGTTACTTAAAGGCCAGTGCAGAAAAAGAGTTCAGATTGCTAGAAGGAAGATGAATCTAGGATTACACTGTTCTGAATCCTGGCTTCACCACTTGCTAGCTGTGAGATCTTTGCCAAGTTATGTCACCTCTCCCAGCCTCAGCTTCGTTGCACTGAAAAATGAAAAGAACAGTTACTATCTCATAGAGTTTTGTAAAAAGTAAATGAGAAACATAACTGAAACTTTTAGATCAGTGCCTGGCACATATAAGAGCCAACAATCTTATCTAGGGGTCAGCACACTTTTTGGAAAGGGCCAAATAGCATATATTTGAGGAGTGCAAGCCATACGGTCTCTGTCACAACTACTCAACCTGACCTTGCCATGAGAAAATAGTCACCAACAACCCATGAACAAATGAGCTTCATCAAAACTTAATAAAAACTGAAATTTGAATTTCATATAATTTTCACACATCCCAAAATATCATTCTTCTAATGACCCCCCGCCCCCAACCATTTAAACGTGCAAAATCCATTCTTAGCTTGGGAACTGGATGCACTAAAACAGGCAGTGCCATGGGTTTGCCAACCCTGATCTAGTCTCAACTCTCCCAGTAGCTAGCGGGCTGTGTGAGCCTAGGCAGCTTTTAACCTGACTGCCTAGGTAGAGGTTTCATCAGAAAGAAAACAGGAATAATATTTCCCAGCCAGTTATGAGGAGTCAGTGAGACAACGAATATGCAAGCCCTTTGAATGTCAGTCAGCATTACACAAAACCAGTAGTAGAAGGTGGCAGAGATCATAAACACTTGTTTAAAAAAAAAAAAAAAACTGGATTCCAAGGCGCACTGAAGCAAACAAACATTGTGAGACAGGAAACTGTCACTGGGGAGGCAGTGTGAGATGATTAAACGAACTCCACTTTTGCGTCAGAGAGATCAGGGTCCACATGCAGGCTCTCCCATTTATTAGCTGTATGCCCTTCGGTATTTAAAATATCTGATAAGCATATATTTCTTCATCTGTAAAGCGGGGAGGATATCTCCTATCCCATAAGATTATGAGACGTTAGAGAGACAAGTAAATAATCCACCTAGTGCCCGGCATTTAGTAGGTGCTCAATAAAAAATAAATTAAAATGGCAGTCGTTGCTGCAATCACTGTCAGAATGCAGGTCCAAAAAGTTCCTCGGGAGGACGTAACAGGGAGAGGGCGAATGCAGCAGAACTGGAGTCTGCGTAGGTCTGGGGACTAGAACCCCCGTTTGTCGCCTAATGAACCTAAGGACCCCTCAATGGGCCTCGGACTTCCAGCCCCACCCACTCGTAGATACTGTCATCTCCGTGCAATACACCCAGACCCAACCTGGCTGCAGAACGAAGCCACCGCGCAAATAACTTAAACGATCACTCGGCGCTTTTCTGTCACCGAAAAGCCCGCGGCTTGAATCACCACGTACCATGTGAAATGCGGATGGAGGAGAGGTCAGACTCACCTGACTCGGGGAGACTCGGGAGGTGCAGGACCAGCTGAAGCACGGACCTTCCCAGCCTCACAGCCTCTCCCCTGTTTGAATCCTCGCGGGTTACATTTTAAATCTCGCGGGAGGGCCTGAGAGCCAATCGCCGCTGCCGCCCTCTGACCCGGAAGCAGAATCGAGGCGAGCCTCGAAGTGCCCTCCGCGGATACCCACTCTTCCCTGGCGATTCCCGGTTCCCTCCGGTGCGTATCACGGAGCCCAGGGGGCCGCGCCGCTTTGCTACCCACCGCCCCGCCGTCCCCAGGCGGCTCTCCACCCCTCTTCCCTCCGACCTCGGGCTCGGGGACGCGGTAGCGGGGTCTCGCCCGAACTGCCTGGGACAGGGGGAGGCATCTGGGCTCCTCGTAGGACCGCCTCTAACTCCCTCCTCCCCAGTGCTCTTCCAGTTTTTCAGGCACGTGTCCCGCGCGCCGTGCACTGTGAGACCCCCGATAATATAGCGAGACCGGACACGGCTTTAGACCGAGTGTCCTGACCGCGGGTCTCCTGCCTTCCCGCACCTCTGTGCCTCCGGGGGCCTTTCGGACGGCTGGTCGCCTTAAGCTAAATGCCCAATCCCAGATGCCCGCTTGTAAGGTTACTAGTGTGTATTGGCTTTCTGAGATGGGACTCATCTGATTCCCAATAAGTCCTCATCGGGTACTTAATATGTTTGTAATTGAGCCCAGCTGTTTTCAGGATAACTTCTGCGTCCAATAAAAAATAAAAAACCTATAGAATCCATGTCTCTTTCGGGGATGCTACATCCAGAGTGCAAACCAGACCACGACAGCTTAGTTGACGTTTTTTGCAGGTTATGTGAATATTATTTTTCATAACACATTTTGTCACTCCATCCATATCCCATATTTTCTATCTGTTTGTACGTGCAGCACTTTTCACGCTGAACCTTAACTGTCCAGGATTGTGAGCTCCTGCGAAGCCCAGAGCTGCGTTTTTCTTCTCTAGCACTGGCGTCCAACACGTGGTAATGTTTTCAAACTGACTCATCTTATGGCCTTGGAAAGCTAATTTAAGTCCTGAAGCCTTGATTTCCCCATCAGTAAAATGGGAACCATGGGCAGTACCTCCCTCTACGGCAGCGGTTCTCAACCTTGGCCCTTTAAGTATAGTTCCTCATGTTGTGACCCAACCATAAAATTATTTTTGTTGCTATTTCATAACTGTAATGTTGCTACTGTTATGAATCGTAATGTAAATATCTGATATGCAGGATGGCCTTGGGCGACCCCTGTGAAAGGGTCGTTCAACCGCCAAAGGGGTCACGACCCACAGGTTGAGAACCACTGCTAAGGTTTATAGGAATAGTTGATGCTATATTGTCAGTAAAGTGGTTAACGTGGCACCTGTAAAAAGATGCCCTGTAAATGTTAGCTATCTTTAAATTGTCATAAATATGTTTACTAAAGTGATTTCCTCTTCAAATGTTATATTTTTTAGATAATGTAAACAAAATTATAGTGATTCATGCTGCTCGGTATCATTCACAAAGTATCTAAATAAGTACTTTAAATTTTTTGTTGCTGTCTGTGGCATTTGCAATACTCCATTCTTATTTTGCTCATTTGCTGAAAGTGAATAATATTTTCTACCGTTTCTATCTAACTGTGTCTGTGCTATAGTTCACAGTTTCATGACTTTGTCCAGTTGAAGGCTACTTTATTGTTACAACTGCTCAAACTTTGACATACAAGATGAAGCAAGATGCCACAAGGAATGCTGCCTACACCGTGGATTGTGAAGATTATGTGCATGTGGTAGAATTTAATCCCTTTGACACCGGGGATTCCGGAAACCTAATTGCATATGGTGGCAATAATTACGTGGTCATTGGCACGTGTACGTTTCAGGTGAGTGTGTGAAACTACAGTGAATGACAGTGAAGATATTTCACTGATAAGAAAGCTTCTGCAAATGTTGGTAAACTTTTGCTAAACTTTGAAAGTATATTGCTTCCCTTTGAAGTTATTTTTTTTTTTATCTGGTTAAACAGTATTAGACATTGTTCTTAGTCTCTCATGTTAGAAGCTTCAAGTTCCATACTACCTAATTTCATGCCTCCCTCTTGTCTTGAGAGAAAACTAAGGTAAATCAAACTGGAAGATTTCCTCATTCCTATCAGAAAGGCAATCTTATTCTAACACTGGTGAAAAAAAAACACTATCAATATCATGAATTTGAATTTCAACAAAGCATTTTTCAGAATCTGATCGTGTTCTTTTTTAAATATATTTTATTGATTTTTTACAGAGAGAAAGGGAGAGAGATAGAGAGTTAGAAACATCGATCAGCTGCCTCCTGCACATCTCCCACTGGGGATGTGCCCGCAACCCAGGTACATGCCCTTGACCGGAATCGAACCTGGGACCTTTCAGTCCGCAGGCCGACGCTCTATCCACTGAGCCAAACTGGTTTTGGCGATGATTGTGTTCTTTTGAAAGATGGAAATTTAAGCTGAACGATAGTATTGATTGATGTCATATCTGTCAAATATTTATGAAGTTCAGATCTGGTGTGGGCACTGGTAATACATGTTTCTAAAAGCAAGGACCCTGCCCTCAAGGAGATGTTTAAATGTAAGCAGTGTAATAAGAAAACTTCTATAAAAGTCCTATTTGTAGACGGGAGAGGGAGCGTGAAAAGTTCTAAGTCTATTCAAAGGGTCATCAGTAATGAATTAAGGCCTCCACTGGGACTTGGATGAGAACACTTGACTCAGGCAAGAGCACGAAGCTGAGAAGGGTATCTAATGTTTTGAATGGCAGGGTTCATTTAATATGCTGTCTGTGCACATAATGTATGTCAGACTCTGCTCAGAATCCAAATACTATGTAATGTATATAATTAATGGGTCAAGTTGAACAAGCTAAAATTTAATAAGGATGAATATAAGTCTTAATATGATAGATTACTAGAGCTAAAAGGGAGAATTGTGACTTCCAGTTTTTAATCACCTGGATGTTCACCATGAATCAGTGCAATGATTAAACTGCCAAAGAGAGCTAATTCAGTGCTATCCAATAGAAATATAACGTGAGCCACAAATATAAATTTAAAGGTTGTAACCACATTATGGAAAGTGTAAAGCAGGTGAAATTAATTTTTTACCTAGCATATCCACAATATTTTATGTACAGCCAATATGAAAAATTATTGAGATATTTTATAGTCTATACTAACTGAAATCTAGTGTCGATTTTGCACTTTATAAAGTGTACACGTCTCAGCTTGAACTATACATATATCAAGTGTTTAAAAGCCCCATGTGGCTAGTAGCTACTATATTGGACTGCACAGCTCTATATTCTCTATAAAGTGGCAGTAATGCTTATTTCAGTCCTCAGCGCTGTGGAGATTTAAAGGAGATAATGTACTTGAAGACAAATTTCAGAGTGGTATTCAAATATTTAAAACTTTGCATAAAAGAGGGATTAGCCCAGCCGTGGGCAAACTACGGCCCACGGGCCGGATCCGGCCAGTTTGAAATGAATAAAACTAAAAAAAAAAAAAAAAGACCGTACCCTTTTATGTAATGATGTGTACTTTGAATTTATATTAGTTCACACAAACACTCCATCCATGCTTTTGTTCCGGCCCTCCGGTCCAGTTTAAGAACCCACTGTGGCCCTCGAGTCAAAAAGTTTGCCCACCCCTGGATTAGACTCAGAAGGGTAAAAGTATTGTTATTTGTCAATTCTGTTTAGGAGTGGTGTCAAATCTTCTTTTAGTCTGTTCCCCTAAGGCAGTGGTTCTCAACCTTGGCTGCACATTAGAATCACCTGGGAATCGTTTTAAAATCCTGATTTCTGGGTCTCATCCTCCAGAAATTCTGTTTCTTGGTTAAGGGTGGGGCCAGATTAGTAACAAAGAAACAGAATTTCTGGAGGATGAGGCCCAGAAATCAGGATTTTAAAAAGATTCCCAGGTGATTCTAATGTGCAGCCAAGGTTGAGAACCACTGCCTTAGGGGAAATCAGCTATGGCCAGGTATTTGCCACCACTGAATTAGACTTATTACTCTGTTCCAGAAAGCAGAATTTGGAGTCGTGAGTAGAATTTACAGGTAAAAAGATTTTGTTTCATGTTAAAGAGAACTCTTCTAATAATTCAATCTATCCCAAATGGAATAATCTCCCCCCAGGAAGTAGCTAGTTGCCTCTCACTGAAAGTGTTCAGAAAAGGGTTGTGCAAACTCTTGTTTACAGATGATGTACCAGGAATTTAAGCATTCAATGAAAGAAACAGAGTAGGTAAACTTTACAGTTTCCTCTAACTAAAATTCTATACTTGGCCTTAAATGGGGATGATAGGAAAGCCTGCCCATTTCAAATCCTTAGAATAGCCCTTCCGTCAACCTGGCTTGCCTCCAACCTCACATATGCTGGAGCCTTGTATAATGATATGTATTATGGCAAGTTTTCCACAAAGTATCTTAATTTCCTGCCTATACAATACTGCCTACACCCAAAATAGCATTTGTCTCTGCCTGTACCACACACACACCCTAGCCTTTTAGTTGGCTCAATGGCAGACATTGCTGCCAGGAAAAAAAGATTTCACTGGTAATACATAAAGCTCAGACTGTGCAGTCCCTGGGATTTCTTTATCCCCATGACCACCAAATAATTCCACATATGCTTTGGATAACAAATTACAAGACCTAATTGTCAGCACTATTGTTACAGTAGCAAAATAATGTCTGTTTTGATGGTAAAAACTTCATTTTTAGAAGATTGATTTGTCGAGTGTAGAAAAATAGATGTAACCCAAACTGTGAAGTCAGCTATGATTAGGCTTCTAACCTTATTTTAAAATTGCTTAGTGGTTGCTGTCTTGGTATATCTGGCAGTTAGCCATACAGTTATACACACAAATTACGAAGTAATAAAATTTGACAGTGTTTTTCTTTCCTTGATAAATACATTTTTATCCTTTTTTTCGTTTATGGAAAAACTTTTTGCTGTTAACTCTAAATTCATCTGAAATTTAAATTTATTTTCAAGGAACATCTGAATTATGTAGAGAAAGAGATGTGTAATGTATTTGTGAAATGACTTTGTTAAGATCTCAAAGGCTATCCTGAAAAAATCACATCCACTGGAATTTTATTAAAGTACACATACAACTTTGCATTTAGCATCAGGAATAGAGGTATTCTTAGAACAATTCAGCTGATACCTCCCCATTGAGACACATGTGTCCCATTAACAACACTAGACCGCAGAAGGAA
>NW_006294778.1:5379436-5380695 GCF_000327345.1 Myotis davidii
GTTGCAGTTGCTGAATAAGCTAAACTAGTACTTGTTATTCGAATCTTTATGCAGTGATACTTGTTCTAATAAGTTGTTTATTTTATTTCTTTTGCTCCCTAAATTCATGAAAGAAATGTCGAATAGAAGTGAGTTATTGGAAAAGCTAAGGAACATACGTGAAGAGTGCTCCGATATTATTCTTTCACAATGAAGTCATTTTGACTGCTTTTGGGCAATATAGGTATATACTAAATTTCGGTCTTTCTAGTGTTAAATATCAAGTTTCACCTGCTCTAGATTTTTTCCTGCTATTTTATAATCCTATAGACTTTTATAAAAGATAACTAGTCATTTAACATAGAAGATCCCTTTGGAAAATTTTGTCGCGAACATTTTTGCTTTTGCCCTGGCCAGTGTGGCTCGGTTTGGCATTGTCCCGTGCACCAAAAGGTTGCTGGTTTAATTGCTGGTCAGGGAACATGCCTGGGTTGTGGGCTTGATCCCTGGTAGGGGGTGGGAAGGAGACAGTCAATCCATGTTTCAGTCTTACATCAATGTTTCTTTCCCTCTCTAAAAATCAATAGAAAATATGTATAAAAAGGAGAAGAAAAAAAAAACAACCATTCTGCTTTTGTCTTCAGACACAGGGTATTGATTTAAATAATAAAACTATGGTTTATTTATTTTTAAAATCACAATGTTTTAAGCTTGGAAAATGTGTTTTAAGTATATATTATCAATATATGGTATAGAGAATAATAATAAAATAGATTCCTATATACCTAGCTTAAGAAATGGAATATTAGCAATTCTTTTGAAGCCCCTTGGGTATTCTGCCCTTATTGCCCTTCTCACCCCCAAGAAGTAACTATGTCTGAATCTTTGTATTTTACAATTCCTTGTTTTTCTCTATAGAGTTACCATAGGTGGTGCAAATCAATATTTTTTTCATGTTTTAAACTATATCAATGAAATTTGGTATTGTGTTCTCCAATTTGTTGCTATTGATATATTTGCTAGATTCCTCCATTATTTATTTATTTATTTATTTATTTATAGCTGGTTTGGCTCAGTGGATGGAGCATTGACCTGCAGATTGAAGGGTCTCGGGTTCGATTCCAGTCAAGGGGACATGCTTGGATTGCGGGCTCAATCCCCAGTGTGGGGCGTGAAGGAGGCAGCCAATGATTCTCTCTCATCATTGATGTTCCTATCTCTCTCTCCCTCTCCCTTCCTCTCTGAAATCAATAAAAATACATATTTAAAAAAAAGAAATA
>NW_006294778.1:5383694-5393462 GCF_000327345.1 Myotis davidii
TTCCTGTCCCAAGGGACGCGCCTGTCTGCCACGCGGTCTCCCTCCTACCCTCTGGGCTCAGAGGTCTGGCAAACTTTCCTGCCCAAATCCCTGGGTTTTTTTTACCTTTCCAGGGGAGTTCTGCCCTTCCCGGCTGCAAACCGTCTCACCAGCTGAGCAATTTCGCCAATTCGGGTGGGTGTTATTAGTTTCAGCTGCTCACTCCATTTGCTCCAGGACAGGACCTGGGACGCGTCTGCCTATATCGCCGCCATCTTCCGACTCCTCATAGTTTATGTTTTAATGCCATTTTTCTTCTTTTAATGGTTACCAAAGACACTTTAACATGCATACTTAAACAAAGTCAAAATTAATATCTTTAACTTTATGAACAAAACAAGGACCTTTGACACATGAACTGTTATCACCCCCCCAGACTTCTACTGTTGTCATATTTTAGCTATCACTTTTTTTAACCCACAAATTTGATATTGTTTCATGTGGCTAACATTTGTTTAATTTACTCACCTGTTTGCTTCTTACTTTTTTTATTCACTGTTCCTTACATCTGAGGCCTTCCTTGTGGGGTCATTTTTCTTCACTCTGAAGCACATATTCTACTACAGGAAACAGTCTATTAATAAACTTTTTGTAAAGAACCAGATAGTAAATACTTTAGGCTCTTACAATTAGGTATAGCTCACAGTTCAATGTTTAATATTAGAAGTTGTTTGGGTCTTTAGAAGTTTGGTGATGTTTTGGTAACCAGAAATATGCTATAAGAACTTAACTCTTGTTTATATTAACTAGCTTCTAGAAAAAACTGTTTTTGTTATACATCATTTTGCCCAAAGTCAGGAACCTATCAATTACATTAAATGAGGATTCACTGTACATAGTTTCCTGGTAAATTCTTTATTATCACAAAATGGAGTATTACAATGTTTGTTCTCATAACTTATTATAACATTGACTGTGTTTGCTTAGGAGGAAGAAGCAGACATTGAAGGCCTTCAGTATAAAACACTACAAACAATTCACCATGGAATCAGAGTTGGTGGCATAGCTTGGAGCCCAGAGACTAGACTTGATTCACTTCCTCCAGTAATCAAGTAAGTTAAAAATTATTATTAAGTGCAATATTTATTAATGTCCTTTGTGTTAACTGATCTGAAGCCTTTGATCATTAAGGATTTTTTCCCTCTATTTCCATTTTCTCTAGCTCTAAATAGTAGATATTTTAACATTTGCTATTATTTCATAATTTAGGCTTATTGTCTGAATTTGTGGTTTAAATATGTAGTCATAGCAATGATGGCTGAGTACATGGCTGGGCCTACGACAAAGCTCTGTACCTGAGATTCGTCTGAATCATTTTGTCTTCACAGATTCTTCACGAAGTTTACCACTTATTGAAAGTATAAGTCCCATAAAAGAACTAAATTTGATTGAGTCATTATTCAACCTTACTGCCCTATACATAGCCCAAGGTCACATTTTTATGTTTAACAATACATAAAATTAATCTAATCTTTGCACTTCAGTTTTTGTGAAGTCATTTGAAAAGAATAATTGCTTTTTGAGAAAAACCATAACACTGCCTGCTAAGACCTTCTTCATAAGGGCCATAATATGTCAGAGTATTTAAGGTTTGTTACAAAACACTAACCTTGCTTCCACAAATACCACGGCTAAAAGATATGTCTTCTTTTAGTAAACAGTATCTAGCCATCCACAAGTTAGCGTTTACTGAGCTAACCTAATTTTTTAAAATTAAGAGATAATGTACATACAGGGAAGCTCTCAACTCTAAAGGGTACAGTTTCATCAGTGTTGACAAATCTAGACACTTGTATAACCCACTTATAAATATTCTGCAATTTATATGCATTCTCCTATAAGTGGAAATCAGTTTGCAGTTTGAGCTATTATGACTAAAGCTGCTATGAGCATCTCTGTATACAGATTTATTGTATAAATAGCTTCATAGGGGTAGAATTACTGACTCAGAGGGGAGATGTGTTTTTAACATTTTAAGAAAGTACCAGTTTCCATTATGGTTCTATCATTTTATGTTCCCACCAATAATCTAAGGATGTTCAATTGCTCTACCTACTCTCCAGCAGTTATTGTTGGCAATCTTTAATTTTAACATTCTGGTTGGTACCACTATGACATTTCCTGATGACTAATGATGTTGAGCACTTTTCAGTGTGCATTCTATTTCCTGCCTTCAGGATCTTCACCTACAACAAGATTGTGAACATGTTCTGTGATTTGTTCTAGAAGCTTTTACAGGTGTTAGCTGCCTGAATTTTGAATAATCTACATAACAGTTCTTGTCAACATACATATGTCATTGTTAATAGCCAACGTGCTGTTCATTTCCTTTTATATTAAAAGGAAATGTTCAGAGCCTGGAGCTACAAAAAAAAAAGTCAGTCATTAGTCTCTCTGCATTCCGGAAGAGATTTCGAAAGCTATAGAAACCATCTCCTTCTCGTGGTTTTGTTTTGTACCTGCTCTCCTGTCCTTTTTTTAATGGATTTGCTGTATTGTTTCATCTTTTTTGTTGTTGTTGCTTTTTTATTAGCTGCCTCAAAGCTACTTTGGATCTGTAGCAATATAAATTATAAATTCAAAATATTAACCAGCCATTAATTTTAAAAACAATATTTTTAGAGCAAGCTGACAGCACAGTTTTGTTTTCAAGTAAATTAAGTATTTTTATTATAAAAATAATACACACTTACTATATCAAGTTTAGAATATACAAAAACTTTTAGATGCCAGCTATACACCTAATACTTTTTCCATTTTTGTTGGTAAATTTATACAATTCTAATTAAACTGTATATATAAGTTTTTATACTTTTTATTTTCCTTTACATTTGTTTCATGGCATTTCACAATATGTAGTCTTTTTTCATGACTAAATAGTAGTCTATCAAGATGACTGAGGTATAACTTTATATTTCTCTTATCATCATTAACTTTTATCCTACAGTTAGAATCTCTTCATAATATTTTATATTTTATCTTTAGCATTTAGTTGCCTTAAATTCTGTTCTCTCTCTCCTTCCATCCCTCCGTTTTCTCTTTTTCCATACCCACTTGATGGATAATAAACTGTTCATCCTACTTTAGTTCTCTGAGGTTTTCTGGTTTAAAGAATGATATAAATGCCCTAAACATGTTTAAACTAAAGCAGCAAAGATTTAGAGGAAGGTGAACAACACAAAGTTGACCATGAAGTTTTGTGATTTAATTATTCCTTTATTTTTTATTAAGTAAAAATGCTTTGACTTCTATAACTTTTTTGTACACATGTTTTTACTAAAGTTGGCCTCATAGTTATACCTTCTTTACAAACACTTTTGCTTGAGATACTTCTTTTTAAAACCTTCTGAAATAGACTTTATCTGTTTTAGAGATGAATTTTGAACAGACTTTTCAGTGATTTCTGTATGACATAACTATGAGAAAACCTGCTTTAGGAGAGACCCTCACATTAGTAATGTTGTAGCAAATTTGTTCTAGAGTTTCCTCTGTGTGGGAAATAAGGAATACCCAAAACAATAATGGGACAGATTCAAAAAGGACAATTAGGTAGATTAAGTTTTGTTTTTTAGTTTTTCTTACCTTCTATTTGTATATATGAAATATAGCATCCATTCCCAAAAGAGCTATGTGCAGGGTGGGGCAAATGTGGGTTTATAGTTGTTTGGATGGAAAACAATACATAATTAATAAATAAAAATACAAGAATAAATTCTATGTTTCTTATACTCACAACTGTAAACCTACTTTTGTTTCACCTTGCATATCACTGAGGTCCTCCGTGTGCCCTTCCCCAGTCACTGAGAAGAGATGGTAACAGATGTACCAACACATTAGGAACCTTGCTTTTATTTTATTTAAATGTTGTTGAATAAGTTTATTAGCTAAGAAAACAATGCTTAACTTTAATGTAGTCAGAACTAAGGAAATTTAGGTCTGTTTGATACTCATTCACCTAAGACAATTAGAAATAAACTTTTAAAAAATATATAAATATAATTTTTATTTTTCCCCCAGCCATAATCTGACATACTGAGAATCTAATAACTTTAGGGTTAAAGGCAAACTAGTTTAAAAAATAGTTATTGCTTAGATTTTGTTTTTTAGTGTACTGTGCATTGATGAACTACTAAAAAAATACCTTATTGTAGAGTCAGTATAAATAATATTCCAGTTTTTATCTTCTTTCATCTGATTTAATTTATTTAGAGGAATAGAACAAGTGAGAAGGCTTATGGATAACTGAAGAAGCCAGAGACTGATGTTTTTAATGTCTAATATTGACCTAGCTAAAATGAGGATACTTTTTAAATCACATCCTTTTTTTCTCTTAAGAAAAAGTTAAAAGTTAAGTTGATATGTTGATTTTTAATAAAATTGAACACTTGTTTTTTAAAAGACAAATCAAGAATATACTAAATTTTGTGTGTTTTCTTAAATTTAAGTACCTTCTGCTTTCAGTAATGGCTGTGTAACATTTTTTATAACAAAGTCACAACATATTCCTTCTGCCCCCCAAAAAAGCATGACTATGAGTTATGAAAATAGCTTTGGTGACTAGAAGGAATTTGGAAGGTACAGATGAGAACTTTCATTTACAGAGACTAAAAGTGGGTTTGTTTGTTCTTTTGCTTCCAGATTTTGCACTTCAGCTGCTGATATGAAAATTAGATTGTTTACGTCAGATCTTCAAGATAAAAATGAATACAAGGTATGCTTGAAAAGTATAATTTCTAAATTTATAGTTTATTTTAAAACATTATTTCTTGCTTTTTAAAATTAGATTTATCCTAATTTAAGATGATTTTTTATGGTCATCTTTAAAGTATGTGATTTAGGGTCTCGTTTACTCTATTTTAGGCTAAGTATCTAGGTTCTTAGTAAGGATTGCAGAATATAAATCTGATATCACTGATTAAATTAAAATATTAGGTTGGCACAACAAATGAGGGAGAATTCGAAGTTCACAGTTGGTATATAGTAGGAGTATAATGGACATGAAGACATATAGAGTCCCAGTAAAACTTCAAAGAAACAGTCATTACAGCATAGTGCAAGGCAGGGTTACAAATTTGTTAAGAGCACAGACACAAGGTCAAACCGCCTGAGTTTGAAGCCCAACTCTACCACTGTAATAACAGTATGACTTTAGTCACTTTCCTAGTCTCTATGTTTATTCCCTTACCTGTAAAATAGGGATAATCATAGCATCTGCTTCATAGAATTATGGGCTAATTCGTATAAAACACTTAGAACACTGCTTTGTACACTGTAAGCCCTATATGTGAGTTTTCTATTGTAAGAAATAGTTCTGTAAAATAAGTCAGACAGAGAAAGACAAATACAGTTGACCCTTGAACCATACAGGTTTGAACAGCATGAATCCATTTACATGTGGCTTTTTTTCAATAAATATCTGTACTATTTTCGATCCATAGTTGGGGGTGCACTGATGTGGAGGGCAACTGTTTGCATTGACCTATACCATTTTATATAGAGGACTTGAGCATTTTCAGATTTTTGTATCCACAGGGAGTCCTGGAACCAACCCCCAACAGATACTGAGGGTAGTTAAGTTTTGGGGGAGTCAAGATTTTTGATTGCTCAAGGGGTTAGCACTCCTAACCTCCACGGACTAGTGTATATCATGGTGAGTATAATTAACAACTCTGTATTAGATACTTGAAAGTTGTTAAGGGTAGATCTTAAACGTTCTCACCACGAAACAAAAGTGGGCCCTGGCAGGTGTGGCTCAGTTGATTGGAGCATCCTGGCTTTCAGGATCGATCCCTGTCAGGGCACATATGGGAGGCAACCGATCGATGTTTCTCTCTCACATAGATGTTTCTCTCTCTTTCTCTGCCTCTCTCTCTCTCTGCCTCTCTTTCTCAAAAATCAATAAAAACATATCTTCAGGTGAGGTGAGGGTTAAAAAAAAGTTAATGTACTCGGATTAATAGACATTAAAATTAAATATTAATTTAGTTTGTCGTGTACACTGTGGCATAAGCTTTGACGAATGTTTAGAGCATTTGAGTTTGTTAAAGTTACACAAAAATATTTAAATCAAAATTTTTTCTTCATGATATATTTCTAAATAGCAGTTCAAAATAGAAGCACTCTATTAAAACAAAGATCACATGTGAGCTTTTGAAAGAATGGAGGGAGAAAGAACAATAGTCATTAAAATACTGAACCTTGCTGACTCACATAGTGCTCCACCTTGTACCTTCCCCTTTGTTCCTTCTGTAGCCAGAAACAAACCTGTGGGTTGTTGTGACTGTGAGCTGGTAATACTGCTATCTCCAGTGCTGGCAGTCACACTGAACAAGTTAATGAAGACCTTAGAATGTAAAGTTCATCCTCTGTGTTTATTAGGCAGCAGCAAGTGTGCAGGGCAGTAGGTATGAAATAAATAGTTGAGGGGGACTCCTAACTCAAGCCCCTAGAAAGTTCCAGCTTTAATTTTTATTTAAACTTTATGTAATAAGTGAGAAAGGAGGTGACCTGAGGACAGGTACAATAAAAAAATGGTGTTTTTGTAAGAAATGCATACTAGAAAAGAAAGATTAAGCTAATAGCAGTGTGTTGAATAATCAGCTTCTTTCCAAGAAAAACCTTCAGAAAAGTGGGTGTATAAATCATGCTTTAAAAATAGCAGATTGCTAAGAAATATTTATGGAAAAGAGAAGCATGCAGTGAAAGCTTTTAAGGCAGTGAAGTAAAAATATTAGGTAGGAATAGTGTAGATTTTTTTCCTGTGTTCTTATTAATTTTTCCTCTTATGTCAGGTTTTAGAGGGCCATTCAGATTTCATTAATGGTTTGGTGTTTGACCCCAAAGAAGGCCATGGAATTGCAAGTGTGAGTGATGATCATACCTGCAGGTATGTTGCTTATGGTACAAGCACATTTTAAAAATGTTTAATAAGAATTACATTTTAAAAATTAGAGAAAATATAACTTCTATAGATACTTCATTTAAATTGTAAGTATGACACAAATGTGAGTTTCAAAACTGGTGAGTTAAGTTATCATCCCAGTTTTGGAAACATCCCTTACTGATTCATGGGTGCCTCTCTCCCTCTTATTTTATATCTGAACATCTATGAAATCTAATTATATAGGATCAAATTCTCCAATTATGGATAAGATCAGTAGGATAATAAAAGGCAGTTGCCATATTGTGACATTATTTCACAGATCCTGTCCGGTAAGTCATTGTTTAATAATTGCAAATTTCATTTGTTAAAGCAAGACTCATGGGAAAATAGTGTTTTGACAAATTTGAAAGTCTCTATTTAAGCTTTTCTGTATATTTAGCACATTTCAGTGTCACATTCTTCCATCCCACCCCCGTTTGGAACAGATAAGGTAGCTATAGCATTTTAATAATGCCTAAAGCTGGAGCATATCACAAGTAAAAAAACAAGACGAAGAGCCAGAGTAGGAGGTGGAAATAGGCTGTGGAGGCAGGAGTGAATAAGTGAATCAGTCATGACAGGAGTGCCAATTGCTTCTTCTTTCAACAGCACTGTGAGAAAAAGAAAAACACACTGTGCTGCTGTTTTACGTAGTTTTAATTTTTGATCAGGCTGTGACAAAATCAATAGTATTTATAAACACTTGTACACAGACAAAACTATCAAATATGTGTCCTTTCACATTGGAAGTAAAGCCACTATCTACTTTTTAAATTTTAAGCTTTGTAATAGCTCATCTTTTTAACGTTAGAGTCATAGGCCATTATTCTTTTTGATCTGCCTGTTAAAATTTTCACATCAGAGATATGAAAGATTTACATGACCCCAAGTATTACAAAACCAAGTTTATATATAGATCTGAGGAGTAAATAGAACTATTTTTAAGATAAAAGTTAAATCACTAGAAATAAGTAGTGACATTTTATTTCTCTAAAACTAGACTTTCCTAATCCCAACCATTTGGGGTAATGATACCTGAGAAGGGAGAAAATGAGTGTCTTTGCAGGCCAAGGAGTAGCCTCTGAATAGTGAATAAGAGCCAGACAGACCTGGGATTACATTCAATGGTCTGTGAATTTTTTTTTTCTCTTGTAGACTTTTAGATTTTTTTGGACTAGTAAAATTGTCCTAAAATTTTGGGGGACTGACACAGGGTTTCCAACTTTTTATTTTGTTAAGTAATAAGAATTTTTAGAGTTCTACTGCCTTCAATTACCATAATTTTATGAAAGAAAGAACATTATTACTTTAAAAAGGACAAAGGGCTTAACTTCAAAGTGAAGTTAGACTTAATAAATTTAACTTTTTGAAAACTCACTATGTTGCCCCTAATTGTCTTATTTTGCTGGTCTGTGATTTATGATGTTACTGTTCAGCAAATACTTGCTCCCCTTTCCCCCGCCCCCGTGGAAGGAGGAGATTTTTCCCATTCTATTGGGTGTACCCATGTGACTTGTTTAGGCCAATGTAATATTAGCAGGTCTGACACAAGCAGACACTTTAGATGTTTTATTTGGTTTGTCTTGACCTTCTGTCCTCTCTCTTTGCTATAAGATGAGCATGTCCTAGATACCTACTGACCTAGAAGAGAAACACATGGAGCAGATATGTACCCCGCTGGTATTATGAAATAAAGTTTCCCACAGACCCAGGAGCAAGAAATGTATGCTTGTTTTTGTAAGCCACTAAGATTTGGGGCTTGATAACATCATTTTATCTAGCTGTGGAGCTAAATTTAGAATTCATTAACTTAGTCTGCCAACTAGAAGTAAATAACAGTCCTGATTGACTATTAAAGTCAAACTTCTTGGGCCAAAAGGTAAGCAATATAGCTAAGATTTTTAAAAGAAAAAGAAGATACAAGTAAGTCAAGGAGTTTAAAGTAAGGAAGAGAAGTAAGTATCATACACTCTGACAGTAAGAAAGGAAAGAAGTTATTCTGATGGGACAAACTACAATAGAAAGTTGTCTCAGTACAACTATCTACATTAACTCAAAGTATAGAATTGCCAAGTTACGAGTAAAGACAGCAGCCAACTGGCAACTGAAATTTGGGCAAAGGAAATAGCCATTTTCATCCCAGGGATCATTCTTATCACTGCACTAAAGTAATGCCTCCTGCTCTTGCCGGTTTCACTCAGTGGTTGGTGCATCAGCCTGCAGATTTGCAGGGTCCTGGGTTGCAGGCTTGATCCCTGGCCCCATTTGGGCACATGTGGGATGCAACCAATCAATGTCTCTCTCTCACATTGATGTTTCTCTGTCTCTTCCCCAAAAAATCAATGGAAAAAATATCCTCTGGTGAGGATTAACAAAAACAACAACAAAATAATGTCTCCTACAATCTCAGTCTGCATGTTAATGGAGAAATCCTTACCCAATCATAGCCTGTGTCTTCTTGGGAGTAGTTTTATATGCAGGTGATACAATGCTTAAAAAAGACATGCTAAATAGAATAACTAGACTGAAGGTCAGTAAGGAAGTAGCCATTATGGTAAACAGTTTGGCAGTTCCTCAAAAACCTAAGCATGTGGCCCACCAATTCCACTCCTATAGGTGCAGGTGCATACCCAAAAGAATTAAAAACAGATGTTCAAATAAAAACTTGTAAAGGGATGTTTTTAGCAGTACTATTCACAATAGTCAAAAAGTAGAAACACCCCAAATGTCCATCAGTGAATAAATGGATAAACAAAATGTGGTATATCATTGAAATATTATTCAGCTATAAAAATGATTGAAGAGTA
>NW_006294778.1:5393618-5393978 GCF_000327345.1 Myotis davidii
ATTATAACATGGGTAAAACTTAAAAACATTAAAGTAGCTAGACAGGAAATATCCTATGATTCCATTTATATAAAATTTGCAGTAAAATATATAATAAAAAAAAAATTGCCAAAACCGGTTTGGCTCAGTGGATAGAGCGTCGGCCTGCGGACTGAAAGGTCCCAGGTTCGATTCCGGTCAAGGGCATGTACCTGGGTTGCAGACACATCCCCAGTGGGAGATGTGCAGGAGGCAGCTGATCGATGTTTCTCTCTCATCGATGTTTCTGACTCTCTATCTCTCTCCTTTCCTCTCTGTAAAAAATCAGTAATAAAATATATAAAATTTGCAGAATAGCCCTAACCGGTTTGGCTCAGTGGA
>NW_006294778.1:5394437-5396504 GCF_000327345.1 Myotis davidii
TAGCGACAAAACAGATAATGGTGCCAGGAACAGCGGGGAGAAGAGAATAGGCGTGACTGCTAAGTGGGTACGGTGTTTCCTTTTGGGATAATAAAGATGTTCTGGAACTAAGTTAAGAGCCCCTGAATTATACACTTTAAAATGGTTTAAATGGTAAGGTAAATGAGTAAAATAAGTGAATAAAATTTTTTAAATACTAAGCTATATTATATAAAATATTATAGCCTGGAATAGTACATTATCACATATATGTAACATATGAACAGTCCTGCAATATAGATTCTTAACATTTTGTGCTATAAAGAGCAGAATGACGCCTTTCTCTCTCTGAATTCGTACCAATTTTAAAAATAATTTTTAAGATACAGAATTTTTATCAATACATGTTTTCTGATGTTTAACTTCAGCATTTCCAAGAGAGACACAATATAATAATCAGCTAGGAGATTTCTGACCTTAGGAACACCATTTCAAAATGATCTGTCCCCTCACAGGTTCATAAAGTATGTGTTTTATTGAAAATTTTCAAATTCTGAATCGAACAGAATAAAGATAGTTCTCACTTGCACTCGTATATCAGTCCATTAAAAAGTAGTTACTTGTTTACCTTTTGTTATAGAGAAGAAGTAAATTTGTAGAAAATAAATTAATAAAGTAGATTAGTTTATTCATTCAGCAATTATCAAGTATCTGCCTTGTGCCAATCACTGCACTAGGCACTCAGTAATCACTGATTTATTTTTAAAGTGAATAATGGTTTCAGAACCATTTTAGGCTTCTCTAAGACTGTCAAAGATTTATTTTCTACATATAAATTGCAATATTAATAAGTAAATATTACTAAAAATTTTATTGAGTGCTTTACTGTATGCTCACCACGCTAAGTGCCTTTATCTCTGTAAATCTATTTCATTTTATAACTCTGAGGTAGGTACTATTTTTATCCTTATTTTACAAGATGAGGATACAGGTATAGAGAGGCTAAGTAACATATGGAAAATGACATAGCTGTCAAGTAGAGGAACAAGAATATCAGGCAGCCTGGCTCACCTGCACTCTTAAATCACTCACTCTTCTGCCTGAGTGACAGTTTTCAGCTTTATCCTGAAGAAATGATATTTCTATCTAAGAATATTTTAGATCTTTCTTATTTCTCTACATTCTGTAACATAGTTTTAAAACTATGAACCAAGGTGCTACTCATCATATCAAATGTAATTCTAGACTATGATAAATTAAATTTTATATAAGAGTTTATCTACTTTTAGTATTCTATAATCTGTGCAAGTTCTTAAGAAAATTGAGTTCTCATTTAAGTCAGTGGTTCTTTATCAGTCCCAGTACCTACTTTTTTAATGAATGTTTTATAATGCCTACTATATAATCTTAAATAAAATTCATAGAAAATATAACCTATCAAAATATATTAAAAGTTATAGTACGTTAATTGTATTAAACATTTCTATAAAAAGACAAAACAGTGCATATATATATATATATACACATATATATGTGTATATATATATATAGATATATATACACTCAAATATCTAAGAAGACATAAGACATAGTGAGACAGTCTTTGTCCTGTTTTACAATGAATAAATTTGAATATGCTAAAAATAAGATAACAGAAAAATGTAAGGCAGAAGCAAGGCTGCCAAGTCACATAATTCCAGAGCTATGGTTTGCATGGAGCACAATGTAAATAGTGCCATCTGGAGTTCTGCAGTGTCATAGCCCCGAGTAGAACTTGTTATTAGGATAAAAATCATGTCCGTAGTAACAAAATTACTAAATGTGGTGCCTGGACAGTGTGGCTCAGCAGTTGAGCGTGGACCCAGAAACCAAGAGGTCACTGGTTCAATTCCTGGTCAGGACACATGCCCAGGTTGCAGGCTCAATCCCCAGTGGGGGGCATTCAGGAGGCAGCCAATTGATGATGTTCCTCTCATCAATGTTTCTGTCTCTCTTTTCCTCATCTCCCTTTCTCTCTCTAAAAATCAATAAAAACATTAAAAAAATAACACTAAACATGAAAAGAGTTCTTAGAATAGCTGACATAAA
>NW_006294778.1:5396897-5402779 GCF_000327345.1 Myotis davidii
ACCAGGCCACCCTGAGGGAGGCGGGGGGTGGGTGCCAAGCACCACGCCACCCACCCATTCGACACCAATTAGTTTAACCGTTTGGCTGCTGACGTATTTTTTCGGACATATGCCAAAACTGCGGCACTAATTGCGCGTGTATGGGAAAAAATGTAAAACACTTTTTATACAATAAACTCACTTGTATTGCTTTGCAACAACAAAAATTAAAAAATACCAATTGTTTACATAAATTTGCTTTAAATAAGAAGAGCGTGATAGCGCTCCTTAGCAGTCAAACGGTTAATTCAGTTCTCAGGTGAGGGAGAAGAGTAAAGAGAAACAAACTTTTCTTGAGGATGAGGGAAGTTATTCTAGAGTAGACTGCTCTAGTCTTTTCTCTAACAAGGTAGTTGGCAGAATCAACCATGCTTTACTCCCTTAGGGTCATCACAGCATCTAGAAGAGTGCTCTTGTAGGTACCAGTGAGTGGGTGAAGGAATGAAGACGGCTCTGTACCTGTTACCAGGTCTTTAGGGAAAAGATGTTGTTACCAAACAAAGCACCTGACAAGAGGTGTGTTTGGGGGAAAAATTCCAAGTAAGTCACAGGTGGAGTTGCTAGTGATTCAACCACATGCTCTACACCATTTCTTTTATGGTTCCTTATCATGGCCAACATATGCAAACACATATGCATGCAGATATCTACATAAATATTTGTTTATGTGTATGCATATGCACAGGAAAATGTAACTACTAGTGTTTATAATTAAGACCCAGCATCATAAAAAAGAAATTTAAAGTTGTTATGATATTTGAAAAGCAAATACGTGCTTATTCATGTAGAAAGATTTATTATCCCCTACCTACAAAGAAGTAAAAATGGTACTTTAAGTATTTATTCGGTTAAAATTATTATTTTAAAAACTCACTAATACAGAACATCTCATTCCCAGTCAGTGCCAAATAGCAGATGTTCTTGTATATTAAAAACAGTACCGTTCTGTAAGAGCAATTCAGATCAACAAGTAATTATTAAACATGTTTAGTATAGCCAACGTTTAGTACTCTGGGGATACAAAAGAAATAGAAGAACCAGTACTCACTGTAACTACAAAGAATGTCAGAAGTAAATCCTTTCCTACTCCTCCCTACCAATAATCTTTTAAAATATTACATAAAATTTATGGTGAAGGAAAATTGGCTTCTAGAAACTAAGGAATTCTTAGTTTAAGATGAAATAATAGAGGCAAGTAATGTGCCATTCACTTTAACTATGAAACATGGGATAGTAGTAGTTGTCATGTTCTAGCTGTCATCATTTTTACAAAGAATTGGAGGAGTGGGATATAAAAATTAAAGAGTAAGATTATTTTTTAGGAATATAACCAACTCACTAGATAAGGGAATACTTAGTTACCTAAGATATTCACTAAGCCAATAGTAACGGGTTTTGAAAATTTTATAAGAGCAAAAATGTTTATCAACTCTCTCTGTGCACCCCATGCTGAGTTCTTTCCACATTACCTCTATTCATATATATTTGAAGAGTCTTCAAGATCCATAATTAAGATGGAATGTTCCTTCCTTACCCTCACCCCAGTTGGGATCACAAAATATGTGATTTATTTAAAAATAGTACTTGTGGGAAACAGAGGGATACTGAAAGCCTTCTAAAGATAGGCCAATGAAGCATCTCTTTGGAGATTAATCCCCGTTTAGAAGCAAAAATAAACCGTGCCTAAATAATTCTAGATACAAAGTGAAATCAGAATTTATATTATTCATTAAATGTTATAGTTAAATAATTACAGAAACAAAGTTCTCTGCCTGTCTTCTAAAATTCCCTCTAATTTTTGTAACATTTTTAAAATTATTGCATAGTTCTAAGAACTTTAAGAATGAGATCAAATAGTTTGTGTTGAGTTTGGTAATTATTTACCTCCAGCGAATGGAACATAAGGATTCCATGTCTTTATAAGAACTATCCAAAATTTATACTAAAACCTGTTGGTCACATTTGCAGACATTTTAATTTTGTGAAATGAAATCATATGTTATTGAAAGATTATACTACAGTAAAAGTAATAAACTGATGAAAGAATTTTCTGAAATGTTATATAATGGTGTATTGGTAACACCATTCTCATATTCAACTCTTTGTTCTCCCTCATGTGCCTGTGTAGATGAAATACAAAACCAGTACTTCTTAAAGTATTACCCTATCAATGATTGCAGTAATTTATGCCTGCTTTATGAGGCCCTCATGTGGTTGCAGTAAGTGAATTATATACATGAGAATAATATCCATAAACATTTTTTAGGGTTATTCTGAAAATCCATTTATGTGACTGATAAGAGTCATATTTTAATTGTAAAATATATCAAAATTTTTCTTAGAAATAATGAAATGCTAATTTTTCTGGGTAGTATTACTGGTATTTGTATTAAAGTTTATGTTAGTTAAAAGTCCTTTTACTCTGAATTTCTTGAAGGTGAAATCATTACATAATATCTGTTTGAAAACTACCATATGGTATTTTTTGCAGTTGAGAGTGTAATGTTGAGGTTTACTTTTAGATGTGACAAAATTTTCCACAATTCCTATTCTTCAGAAATCTGTTCGACTCATAGATACAGAGGTCTGATGGTTTCCAGAGGGGAGGGGAGTTGGGAGACCAGGTGAAAAGGTGAAGAGATCAAGAAGTACAGATTGGTAGTTACAGAATAGCCACAGGGATGTAAAGCACAGCTTAGGAAATATAGTCAGTATTATAATAAGGATGGATGGTGCCAAGTGGGTACTAGAAATATCAGGGGAGCACTTTGTAAAGTGTATCATTAACCACTGTGCTATACACAAAATAATACTGAATGTAAATTGTAATAGAAAAATAACATTTTTAAAAATCTGTTTATCTGTAAGTTAAATAAGATGTCAATTCTCCTCTGGGGTGGCCTCAGGTAGTTTCTCACCTCTGTGATAAGCTTGTAATAGTTGCTGCTTAATTTGTTTACAATTTCAAGAAAACAAGTGAAGCAACAACATGTAAGCTGTAAGTTTGTTTTTTTTTTTTAAGTTCTCCAAGGCTTCATGAAGATACACAGTAGTAAATTATTTTTTGTATAGTAAAGTTGGGTTATTAGCATTATGTTTGAATCAGGGCACTTCCTCTCCCCTCCAAAACACGAATAGCCTTTGATTGGATTCTATCATTAGACTCTATCAATGGACTCTATCATTGACCCATTTTTAATTATTGAAGGGTAATATATACAGTTATCTCTCTTTTTCTCCCTTATAAAACTTCTTAATCTCAAATCAGTAAAGCTTCTGATAATCCATTTCTTTTATCATGAATACTACTAATACATTAATACTACTTGGTTAGTAGTATGGAGTATTAAAAAAAAGCAGAATTAGTCTACTCTTATTTCTGAATATATTTCAAACACTGACATACTGAAGCACTCTTTGCAAAATTCTTAGTTCATACACTTGTGCCATTAAGCTTTTTGCCTAGATACCAAAGTTCTTCATAGTCTATGCCACAGAATAACAACATTTATTCTAGATTTTTGCTTTTAATTACATGGTCTCCTACGTCTGAATTCCTTTTGCACTTAAAACCAGGTATTTTAACACCAAATTATTTGGTAATTTGTTTATTTTTCTAATTGTATGTTCACTGACTTAGGAAGTACACCATATCTCTTCCTTTTTCGAATCATCCATAGCATGATGAGTAACTTAGAGATTAGTTACTTGGAAATGAGAGGGGGGAAATCTTCATTTTGCTATCGCAAATTTAGTGAAAAATGTTTTTTGTCTATAAGTGTCAGAGGTCCTTTTCCTACACCCAGTAACATTGCAAAGTGCCTTCTCATCCTTACAACTACATCTCAGTATTATTTTTGTTCTTACTTTTATATTTAATTAATACAGAGGTTCATGTGATCCAGCCATGTCTTTTAGTTTGTACTTTGTATTTTTTGCTTTATCATTTACAGAAGACCAAATGGATACAGATGTGTCATTTAATGTCATCTGTTCCTTCTTTGTCTGTGTTCTTGGTCATAAACATTTGGTAGCAGAAATTTCCTTATACAATGAACTTCCTAACAGACGATGAGCTGTCAATTAAAAATAGAGAACAAACAAATAAAAAGAACAGAGTATTACCCAGGAAGTTCCCTTTTGAATTCTCAGAGAGAACATCTCCCTCTAATTTTCAATTTAAAAGGCACTAGAGAATATCTACAATATCCTCAATATGCCAACAGCCAATTTGTGATATCTTTTTATTAATTAAATGGAACAACCACATTTAAGTAATATATGGTAGGAATATGTAATGTTCTGCTGAAAAGTGCTCAACCTGAAATGATTTAACAATAAACTACCAAATAATTTTAACTATAAACTACCAAAAAGTAAAGTAATTGTAATTCATAATCTTAGCTCTTTATCCATACATTTTACAGCTAAATCTAAGAGTTCTACTTAGGACTACAGAGTGATGAGGGGTTGGAGATGTTTGTTATAGTCAAATTGGACCAAAAGTGTTATTTTACTTGAAGAGTGACGCCTTTTAATTCAGTTTATATTATTGGCTTCTTAATATGTCAGCTGATTAACTTTATCTTAAAAGCTTTTACTTTGAAATTTCCCTTGCAAACATTTAAGTAGGTACATATATATATCCTTCATATAGCTCCTGATTTTTTTGTCAAGGTAGTTTAACTTGGTAATGTTATATTTTAATACTTTTATAAATGATCTATTGTCTTTACATGTGTTTGATTGTGTGTATTAAGGCTATGAACCCTTACAGCTTTTCTATTTCTGTAATGTACCACTTCTCTTAAAATTATGTTTCTGTAGTGATAATTAACTTTTAGGTAATTTTACTTATACATAAACGTGTTAATATATTTGGAAATATTAAAATATTAATTTCCAAAGTTATGGATTTCCTCCCCCCACTCCCTCACTCCCCTGACCCCCCATTACACTAGAAACTCTTATCTGACATAGTCTAAATCTGTCATTCCTTAGATAAAAAGAGTCAGTAAACTCAGGAAATCTTTTTTTTTCTTTTTAATCTTTACTAGTATTGTTGAAGGTATTACATAGGTCCTCCTTTTTTTTAGGAAATCATTTTAATGGACTGTCTACCTACCTTATTTTCTTATACAACATACATATGAAAATTTGTCAACTTTGCCAACCTTTTGACAAGAGGGCAAGCAAGGCTTTCTCTTTCCTTCAGTTATGAGACCATTGACAAGTGTTAATGACCTCTTTTTTACATGATACAGTGCCTACAATGAAAACACTTGCTAAGCAGTCTTAATTTAAATATATCTAGATTTTTATAATATTTACTAGGGGCCCGGTGCACGAAATTCGTGCATTGGGTGGGGGGGCGGAGAGTGTCCCCCAGCCCAGCCTGCCCCCTCTCACATACTGAGAGCCCTCCGGCGTTGACCCCCATCACCCTCCAATTGCAGGATCAGCCCCTTGCCCAGGCCTGATGCCTCTGGCACAGGCATCAGGCCTGGGCAGGGGATCCTCATTTCCCCCCATCACTGGCTCTGCCCCCCACCCAGGCCTGATGCCTCTGGCCCAGGCGTCAGGGCTGGGCAGGGGACCCCCAGCCCCCTCCGATCGCTGGCTCTGCCCCTTGCCCAGGCCTGATGCCTCCGCCAGAGGCGTTGACCCCATCACCCTCCAATCGCAGGATCAGCCCCCTGCCCAGGCCTGACGCCTCTGACAGAGGGGACCCTCATTTCCCCCCATCACTGGTTCTGCCCCCAGCCCAGGCCTGATGCCTCTGGCCCAGGCATCAGGCCTGGGCAGGGGACCCCCAGACCCCTCCGATTGCTGGCTCTGCCCCT
>NW_006294778.1:5403684-5406040 GCF_000327345.1 Myotis davidii
GAAAATGTAGGCCTTTTCAGAGTTGGTCATTAATAAATGTGAGAGAGGAAGAAAAAAAATGAGGTAAGACAGTTTGGAAACCTATTTGACGATACCTGCTAAAGTTGAACATATTTGTAAGCTGTTACCCAGCAATTCCTTGCCTGAGCATGTACCCGGAAAGTGGGTTGGTATGTGTGTTTTGTGTGTAAAGGGGGAGAGGGGTGTCTGTCTTCACTAAAAGATGTACAAGAAGGTTTATAGCAGCATTATTGGTAATGACCCAAATTTGGAAACAGCTTAAATGTTTATCAATAGTAGTGTGAATAAGTACATTGCAAATGATTTAGTTAATGGAGTAGTACATAGTACAGCCTGCAGGAGTGTGGGTAAATATCACATCTAATGTTGAATGAAAGATACCAGACCAAGAAAATCCATTACGTAGGATTCCATTTTTATTATCTTCAAAAGAGGCTGAAGTGTTAAAAGTCAGGATAGTGATACCTTGGTGAGAGCAAGAAAATATGACTGAAAGAGAGCGCAAGATGACTTTTAGAATTCTGAAAATACTCGGTTTCTTAAGTTGGGTACTGTTTTCTTTAAGTGAGTTCTTTGAACTTTAATGCTTAAGATTTGTGTATTTTTATTATGTATGCTGTGCTGTAAAAATATTTTAAACAAAAGAAATGTGACTTTATGTGATGGAACTGTTATTAACTAGATGAGCCATGTAGTAAAGACACTGAAAAATGTGTTGAGCTCCACAAAAGGATTTGAGAAGAGCTTAATTATGGAATCTATCAAAAAGGGAAATAAGACTTAACAACCTAAAGTGTACCATCTGCAGCTAATTTGGTTATGATAACTCATTTCATGCCAGTTCGTTGTATTGTGCATATTTGGTACTTGGAGTATGCAACCACTGAGAATTATTTAATAAGCATATAATTATAAACCATAAATCATTTTATCCTAGTCCTGTAAAGTAATCTGGATTATCCTCATTTTAAATCAGTTTTTATTTTAAAAGTGTCAGGTTCTGTTCGGGACAAAATACTGTGAAAAAATTTGATTTTTAGGACAGGAATACACTTCACTAATTGACCTGTTTTTATCAAATATCTTTATCCATATTTTCTATCTCTTTGGTTTCCTTCATTTGAAAGGGGGAAAAAATCATAAAAATGTTCTGGTATGTATTCAGTTTATATAATTGCAAACAAAAATCAAATAAATATTAGAATGAGATCAAAGGAATGGAGCCTTTCAATCATTTTCCCATGGGACTCGCTGAATTTGCAAGACAGACTCCTGTTTCAATCATGATTAAATACATGCCCGCCCAGTACTTTATTATACAAAAGGCAGTGGAGGAGAAAAAAATACTCAGTTGCCATAATTAATTATCATCTTCATTGAGGGGAGTGAAATGCAATTGCAAAAACCCTTGGTAAATCTGATTCACCTCTTTAATAAAATTGTAATTCTCTCCCTTATGTAGTACTTACAGATATAAAGTGTTGATTTGACAAGAGAAAAGAGGATCCTTCTAAATTAGCTAATCAAGTAAATAATCATTTTGAAAAATATTTATATTAGTTTATATGTTACTATAATATTTCAAGATTAGAGATCCTATAATTTTTGAGGAAGAAAAGTGGTTTGGTACAGAATACTAACATTGTTTAATAAATATGTCTTCTTTCATTGAAATACACTTTTGCCTAGACTTTAAAGATATATTCTTTAAGTTTGTTGAAATTATTTATGGTTCTTAATGAAGTGTGAACTCTAAAACCTAGGAGAAGTCCAAGGCATTCTAATTAATGAGTTCAATTCTTAAGGACCAGAATTCTGTGGGCACTTTGCCAACGACCCACCAACTTCTGTCTCCTGCCTTGCTAACTCTATGCCACACTCTGTACCAGTGAGACATAATAGTGGCTGTGTGTGAAGAATGAGCTGGAAAAACTATCAGTCTGGGTTGGGGATAGCACTTCTCACAACAAAGGGAGACTTCTGAGTTTTGATCTCCACTCAGGATAGGAAAGAAATTGAAATAGAAAGCCATGTCAGTGATTAGCTTGGTTTTTGTTACTCTGGTTTTGGAAAAAATTAAGAGACAGAGAGGAAGGAACCAGGTGTTTTTTCATCCAACTCACCTTTAATGTGGTAGCTATCAATCAAGGCCACCTTTGAGAAAGAGAATTGGGGAAGTAAGCCAGATCCAAAAACATAAGATAGTAATTGGTCCCTGACATGGAAACCCAAAGGCAGAAGGAATAAGCAGCCATGGAAAATTATTTATCTCCCTAAATTCACATCACCTCATACTAGCTTCTTTATATGTTATTTTGAAAATGGGAGCCACTGG